>NW_016107444.1:5468429-5476451 GCF_001604975.1 Cebus imitator
CTAAAAATATAAAAATTAGCAAGGCATGGTGACGTACACCTGTAATCCCAGCTACTCAGGGGACTGAGACAAGAGAATCACTTGAACCTAGGAGGCAGAGGTTGCAGTGAGCCAAGATTGTGCCACTGCATTCCAGCCTGGGCGACAGAGTGAAACTCCATCCCAAAAAAGTGAAAAAAAACCTCTGGAATACAGCAAAAGCGGTGCTGAGAGGAAAGTTTATAGCATGAAATGCCTACAACAAAAAGTCTGAAAGAGTGCAAATAGACAATCTAAGGTCACAACTCAAGGAACTAGAGAAATAAGAACAAAACAAACCCAAACTCAGCAGAAGAAAAGAAAAAACAAAGATCAAAACAAAACTAAATGAAATTGAAACAACAAAAAGATAAATGAAACACAAAAAGCTGGTTCCTTGAAAAGGTCAAATTGATAGACCATTAGCGAGATTAGCTGAGAAAAGAAGAGATAAGCTCAATTAGACATGAAACGGGAGATATTTCAACTGATACCACAGAAATATGAAAGATCATTCAAGCCGACAATGGACACCTTTATGCACACAAACTAGAAAATCCAGAGGAGATGGATAAATTCCTGGAAACATACAACCCTCCTAGATTAAATCAGGAAGAAATAGAAATTCTGAATAGATCAATAACAAGTAACAAGATTGAAACAGTAATTTTAAAATTGCCAACAACAACCCAAAAAAATCCAGGACCATATGGACTCACAGCTGAATTCTATCAGACATTCAAAGAAGAATTGGTACCACTCTTACTGAAACTACTCCAAAAGATGGAGAAAGAGGGAATCCTCCCTAAATCAATCTATGAAACCAGTATCACCTAATACTAAAACCAGGAAAAGACATAGCAAAAAAAAAAAGAAAACTACAGATCAATATCCCTGATTAACATAGATGCGAAAATTCTCAACAAAATACTAGCTAACTGAATCCAACAGTGTATGGAAAAACGTAATCTACCATGATCAAGTGGGTTACACACCACAGATGCAGAGTTGATTTAACATATGCAAGTCGATAAAAGGGATACACCACATAAACAGATTCAAAACAAAAATCATATTATCTCAATAGATGCAGAAAAAGCATTTGACAAAATTCAGCATCCCTTTAAGATTAAAACCCTCAGCAAAACTGGCACAGAAAGGACATACCTCAAGGTAATAAAAGCCATCTATGACAAACCCACAATCAACATTATACTAAACAGGGAAAAGTTGAAAGCATTCCCCCTGAGAATAGTAACAAGGCAAGAATACCCACTTTCACCACTTCTATTCAAAACGGTATTGGAAGTCCTAGCCAGAGCAATCAGAAAAAAAAAAGAAGTAAAAGGCATTCAAAGCAGTAAAGAGGAAGTTAAACTGTCACTGTTCACCAATGATATGATCATATTCCTAGAAAACCCTAAAAACTGATTCAAAAAGCTCCTAGATCTGATAAATGAATTCAGTAAAGTTTTGGGATACAAATTGATGTTCACAAATCAATAGCACTGCTCTACCCCAACAATGATCAAGCTGAGGAGCAAATCAAGAACTCAATCCCTTTTACGAGAGCTACAAAAATAAAAATAAAATACGTAGAGATATACCCAACCAGGGAACTTAAATATCTCTACAAGGAAAACCACAAAACACTGCTGAAAGAAATCATCAATGATGCAAACAAATGAAAATATATCTAATGCTCATGGATGGAGGGAATCAATATTGTGAAAATGACCACACTGCCAAAAGTAATTTACTGATTCAGTGCAATTCCCATCAAAATACCATCATTATTCTTTACAGAACTAGAAAAAAAATCCTAAAATCCATATGGAACCAAGAAAGACTGCACATAGCCAAAGCAAAACTAAGCAGAAAGACCAAATCTGAAGACTTCATATTACCCAACTTCAAACTATACTACCAGGCTATAGTTATCAAAACAGCATTTAATATTGGTATAAATATAGGCAAGTAGGCCAATGAAACAGAATAGATAACCCAGAAATAAAGCCAAATACTGACAGCCGACTGATCTTCAACAAAGCAAACAAAACATAAAGTGGAGACAGGACACCCTATTCAACAAACAATACTGGGATAATGGACAAGCCACAGGAAGAAGAATGAAACTGGATTCTCATCTCTCACATTATATGAAAATCAACTCAAGATGGATCAAAGTCTTAAATCTTAGACCTGAAACCTAAAAATTCTGGAAGATAACATCATAAAAACTCTTCTGAACGTTGGCTTTGGCAAAGTGTTCATGACCAAGAACCCAAAAGCAAATGCAACAAAAACAAATAGATGGAACGTAATTAAATCAAAAAGCTTCTGCACAGCAAAAGAAATAATCAGCGAAGTAGACAGACAACCCACAGAGTGGGAGAAAATATTCACAAACTGTGCATCCCACAAAGGACTAATATCCAGAATCTACAAGAAACCCAAACAAATCAGCAAGAAATAAACAAATAATCCCATCAAAAAAATGGGCAAAGGACATGTATAGACAATTCTCAAAAGAAGATATACAAATGGCCAATAAACATATGGAAAAAATCCTCCACATCACTAATTATCAGGGAAATGCAAATCGAAACCACAATGAGATACCACCTTATTCCTACAAAAATAACCATAATTTTAAAATTAAAAAAAAGTAGGTCCGGGTGTTGTGGGTGGCTCACGCCTGTAATCTGAGCACTTTGGGAGGCTGAGGTGGGTGGATCACCTGAGGTCAGGAGTTTAAGACCAGCCTGGCCAACATGGTGAAACCCTGTCTCTAAAAAATACAAAAAAATTAGCTGGGTGTAGTGGCAGGCGCCTGTAATCTCAGCTACTCGGGGGGCTGAGGCAGGAGAATCACTTGAACCCAGGAGGAGGAGGTTTCGATGAGCCGAGATCACAACACTGTACTCTAGCCTGGGCAACAAGAGTGAAACTTCGTCTCAAAAAAAAAAAAAAGAAAAAGTTGGAGTGGATGTGGTGAAAAGGGAACACTTTTATGCTGTTGGTGGGAATGTAAACTAGTACAACCACCATGGAAAACAGTCTGAAGATTCCTTAAAGAACTAAAAGTAGAATTACCGTTTGATCCAACAATCCCACTACTGGGTATCTACCCAGAGGAAAAGAAGTCACTATATGAAAAAGACACTTGTTAAGGTGACAGGTGCACCAAAATCTCAGAAATTACTACTAAAAAATTTATCCTTGTAGCAAAAAAACAACCTATTCCCCAAAACTATTGAAAAAAGAAGTAACTAAAACATAGCCCTAATGAGGGGCCACAGGCTTCAAAGCAAGGTCATGGCAGTAAGAAGCTTCAAACCCCTGCTGTGGTCAGACCCCGGTGAAAGAGGGAAGCAGTGGCCACCAGGCAGGAGGTCCTCATTCAATCCTTGCTGAGGAGGAAATCTTAGAAGCTAGTGTTCTAGGGCAGGGCTGGCACAGACTGCCCAGAAAAGAACTTCATCTTGTCGTCTTTCTACTTATTGTTTTAATTCGTATTTATGGATTCAACCTCTGAACTTCTCCACTGTGCCCAGTAAGGAACTGGCAGGGTGGAGTAGAAACAAGGGTCTGATGGTCACCAGACTTAGCCCCTCAAATTGGGATTTTGGGTGGTGGCCAGGGACCCACAGAGCAACTCTCGATTTCCCAGCAGGGGTCTGGGAGTGATAGAGTCGCATTCCAGAACTTTCCTGGAGATGGACCAGGTTGGGCTGCCCCTGAAACTGGTAAGGCAGGGCGGTGAAGTGACTCCCAGGCACGAGCTGAAATGAACCCCAGCACCTGCCCTGGGAGTCAGTGGCTGACAGGACTTTAAGCTTCACAGCCCGGACCCCCGTCCTCAGGAACTTTGGGTAGGGGCAGGGCAGACAAAATTGGCAAACTCTATGAGAGATGCTAGGATGGTTCCCAGTCTGACCTCTCCTTCTTCCAGAGTGTAGCAGACATCTGAGGCCCTCCTGCGATCACAGCGGCAGCTGCAGGGCAGCTCAGCACTGGCCCTCAGCATCCCACCTCCAGAACCATAGGTCTCCCGCTTTGCCTTCTCAGGGCTGTTTTTAAAAGCCACAGAGTCAGCCGGGGGATGGTGGGGGCTGCAGCCAGGAAGTGCAGGGGAGTTAATTCCCCAGAGTGGGACCCACAGATAAATGCCCCAGCTTCCCTCTCACTCTGGGAGGTTTCTAAGGTTCTTGCTGAGCCGGGCCCCATCTTCTGAAGCAAAGACCTTGATGCCACTCCCCGCTCCCTTCCTCCTGCCCACTGGGGTCACTTCCCAAATAAACTACGTGGAAAGTCCTTTGCTCCAAGTTCTGCTTCGAGGGAGACCCAACTGAGACACGTAGTAATAGAAGTTTAAGCTGGGCACATGACTGCCTCTGACAAAGGCTCTATCACCCAGTTGTGTACTTTAGCCATGGGTAAGTTTTGGCCAATGGGATGTGAAAAGAGTGACTGTGCAACCTCCAAATCACCCGGTTGCTGGGAAGGAGAGCGCCGTCCTCCCCTCGGCCTCTTCCCGCAGCCTGGAGAGCCCCAGCAGTGCGGAACCCGGCCTCGACCTCCGGACGTGCACAGGCTCGTGCCGCCTCCTCCCGCGTTCAACCAACGGCGGCCTCTGTGATCAGTAGAATAAGGCAGAAGTGACAACGTATGACTCCCACGGATAGTCGTCAAAGGTACTCTGCCTTCCCTCTCCGTCCGTTGGGTCCCTCACTCTGGAGACCCAGCCACCATGACACAAGGACACTCAAGTAGCACTGTGGAAAGGTCTAGGTGAGCAGGAACCAAGGTCTCCTGCCCATAGCCATGTGGGAGGGAAGATGGCTGGAAATGGATCCTACGCAAACAAACCTTTAGCTGACTGTAGCCCGAGCTGACACCTGACCGCAGGTGTCAGGTGTCAAGCCCAAACCGTCCAACCAAGTTTCTTACAAATTCCTGATCCACAGAAATGTCAGACATAATAAATAATCTATTTAAGCCCCTAAGATTTAGGTTAATTTGTCATCTAACACTAAATAACTGCTGTGGATTGAATTGTGGCTCTTCCACCGAAAATTTGCCTGTTGAAGTCTAACTCTTAGTAGCTCAAAATGTAGCATTATTTGAAGTAAACGTCTTTACAGGGGTAATCCAGTTAAAATAAACTTACTAGGGTGGGCCCTAAACCAATATGACGGATGTCATCATAGAAAGGGAAATCTGGACACCAGCCGCAGACGGAGAACGCCATGTGAAGATGAAGGCAGAGCGCCAAAGACTGCCGGCAACGACCAGAAGCCGGAGGAGAGGCAGGGATCCTCACATCCTTAGAAACCAACGTACTGACACCCTGTCCTCGGCCTTCTGGCCCCAGAACTGCAAGCAAGAGTTTCTGCTGTTGTTTAAGCCACAAGCTTATGGAACGTGGCTGTGACAGCCAGAACAAACCAGCACAACAACTGATACAACAACGTCCAGGCGACAGTGGAGCAGAAAGACTGAAGCGCTCTGGGCCTTTCCCGTCACAGCAAGAGCTCCACACCAACGCCGGCTTCTCTGTGAGAGAGACATCCATCTCTGTCTTATTCAAGCCACTGTTCTTCCCATCTCTAGCTCACACCGCTGAAGCTCTATCCTCACAAATACAGCCTAAGACTTCCTCTCGACATGTGCTCTCCTGACAGATTTCACATGGAAATGAATCCCCAGAATAAAGAAGTAAATGGGGATCAAGGCTGCCATCAAGACTGTGAAGGCTGTGTTCCTTCCGCACAGACACCCGGCGTTTCTTCCAGATGGAAAGCAGGTGGGGCGGGGTGGAAGAGGATGCAGGAAGCCCTCTCAGTGAAGGAGCAGCACATCCTGGCACGGCTAAGGGGGCCTGGGGGCCACGCTGGCTCTACTCGCTCTATGGAGACTCAGCAGAACATCTCTCTAAAGAAAAAGAAAGGGCACCCGGTCCAGGAGAGACTGCCCCGGCAGGAGCACAGGCCTACACAAAGATTCAAAAGAAGTGCCTCTTTCTGTCCTAGGCCAAAACAAGCCGCAGGTGCACCCACTCCTCCCCAAGGTGGCCTCTTCCCCTCTGCTGCCCCTGAACAGCTTGAGGACTGGGGGCTGGAGTAGGGCCTTGCAGCGTTCGAATCATTGCTGTTTCACTTGACATAAAGCCAGCATGTACTGTTCTAAGCAAAGAGGAGATTTAGATGTCAGGAACGGGAAAGTTCACAGGGCTTCAGGTGCAACTGATTCCGGAACTCAAACTGTGTCATCAGAAATCTGTCTCTATCGCGCAGATCTGATTTCCTTGTGTTTGCTCAAATCTCAGGCAGGTAAATATGTCACAGCAGCAGCAAGCTTGCGTTTTCGCAGCAGAAAAGCAAGCTTCTTTCCCAAACTTCCAGCAAAAGCCCCAGGGCTGATGCTCACTGGTCCAGTTTGGGGCGTGTGACCATCGGCCAGGCCTGCATCAAGTGCTCACCACTGGAGCCAGAGCAGAGGAGGAGTCCCACCCAACCACAGAACCACGTGGTCAAGAGCAAGGGAGCTGTGGCTTCCACCCATCAGAAGGGCACGGATGGTGGATGAACTCTGTGCGGTGTGTCTTCACACTGACATCAGGAGGGTAAGGGCTCACTGCAACCTTCGCCTCCCGGGTTCAAGTGATTCTCCTGCCTCAGCCTCCCAAGTAGCTGGGACTACAGGCACGTGCCACCACGTCTGGCTAATTTTTGTATTTTTACTAGAGATGGGGTTTCAGCATGTTAGCCAGGATGGTCTCGATCTCTTGACCTCATGAGAGAGACGCCCGGCCAGACGTTGCTTTATTTCGCACAGTTCTGTACTTTCTTACTGCTCCGTATGGCCCTCGGCTGGTGCCCAGTTCCCCTCAAATGTGGTCTTAGCTCCAGCAAGCTTTCTGTCTTCCACCTTCTCTCCACTCTCCCGCGCACGCGCGCGCACACACACACACACACACACACACACACACACACAGTCTTCCACCACCAGTCCCAGACGCCTCCCCCTCCTCCATTCCCTTCAGAGCACAGTTCCCACAAGCCCTTCCTCCGTCTGCACCACCCGGAGAGGCTAAGCTCTGCCCACAGCCACCACTCACGCCCTGCCTCGTTCCTGCAGGAGATTCTGCTCTCCCCAATTAGCCTGGGAGCTCCCGGGGCAGGAGTTCAGCCTCCTCCTTGCTCCCTCCCCACCGCCAGTCCTCCCCCATGCAAGACAGAGGACAGACAGGCCTACCCCTGAAGAAGGGGATACATAATCTGAAAGTGAGGGTCACCACAAAGCAAAAGAAGCCAACGGCCAATTCAGGGTGGCTTCCCAGAGTGGCAGCAGGCGTCAAGGTTCACATGAGCTGCAGCAGAGCCGCTGACGCTGTCAGGGTCCCTGTCCTCGTCCCTCTGGGACCCATCTCAGGCAAGAAGAGGCCTCGGGCAGGCACAGCTGGCCAGTGACTCAGGCCTGGGCACCATCCAGAATAGGAGGAAGTGAGAGACGCCTGCGTAGCTGAGGCTGCTTTTACCCAGACCTGTGCAAACAGAGGCATGAGCTGGTCTGGCCAGCTCCTCCCCGTCCCCTCCCCTGGCACCTGGCCTGGAAGTCCCTTACCAAGTAGCCAGTGTACACTGGGTTGGGAGCCAGAGGGAGGGGAAGGGTGGGCAGAGAAACGGCAGACGTAAGAACTGCCTCCAGGTACCCTAGAGACACAACGCCTCGGAAGGCGACAAGTACTCTGGAAAAGAGTGGGCAGAGTAAAGAGGTTCAGGAGTTGTGGGAAGGAAGCAGCCGTGTGTGAGGCGGGGACTGGCACTCCGGAGAGGGGTGGGGGGAGCGGGCAGAGGGAGCCGCTGCTACAGACCCAAAAGCAAGAAGGGTCTAGAAATAGATTTTCAAAATAGCAGGGAGGCTGGTCTGGTCTGGCTTCAGGGAGAGCAAAGCACAAGAAGAGAGGTGAAGGGACGCGATGGGGTGTCATGCAGGGCG
>NW_016107444.1:5477421-5483626 GCF_001604975.1 Cebus imitator
GGTACAATGTGTTCCCCGGTGAAGGGACGCGATGGGGTGTCATGCAGGGCGTGGTACGCAGTCAGAAGGAGCTGCAGCGTCTCCCTGATGTGGTAAAATGTTTCCTGATAGTCAGTCTGAGAACGTGCAGTAAACAACCCCACAGGGACACAGGCAGGACACTGACAGCAGGATGCCCGTGAGCGGAACCCACAACCCGGCGCTGCCAAAGACAGCCTGTGAGGGGGAGAGGCACAGGCAGAGAGCTGAGGGGCGTCTCCGCATGTGTGAATCGAATTTCAGCAAACAACTGGTAAAAATAAATAATCAGTCAATCAAAGCACTTACAAGGCAAGGAATGAAAATTAAATAATGATTGGATATTTAATGCTATTAGGAGTTCTGGTATTTCTTAGGTGTGAAATGGTGTTGTGTGTAATGGTCTGTGGTTATTTTTAGAGTCCTTATCCTTTAGAGGTACACACTGAAATATTTACAGGTGACGTAATAGATTCGTGATTGGATTGGAAACGATCGTGGTTGAGGTGGAGGCACAGAGGAAACAGATTAAGTGGTGGGCACGTGGAGGATCATTATATTACTTTATCCACTTCATGTATTTTGAAGCTTTCTATCTTTCTTTCTTTTTGGGGAGGGGGCATGGAGTCTTGCTCTGTCCCCCAGGCCCCAGGCTGGAGTGCAGTGGCACAATCTCAGCTCACTGGAACCTCCACCTCCTGAGTTCAAGTGATTCTCCTGCCTCAGCCTCCCGAGTAGCTGGGACTACAGGCATGTACCACCATGCCTGGCTAATTGTAGAGATGGGGGTTCACCATGTGGGCCAGGCTGGTCTCGAACTCCTGATCTCAAGCAATCCACTGGCCTTGGCCTCCCAAAGTGCTGGGATTACAAGTGTCAGCTACCGGGCCCAGCCTGAAGTTCTTCTTAACAAACAAGGCGAGTACTCAATCCAGATGCTGAGACTGGAGAGTGGGTGCCAGAGATTCTGAGGAAGCAGTTGTGGTGAGCAGGTGAGGGATGAGCTAGAGAGGACTTGAGACTGGAAGCAAAGGGTGAGAGAGGTCAGGGGTGCGCTTGCAGGAAAAGACCCCTTCCTCCTCTGGCTCCAGCATATGGCTCCCTCTTCCCTGCCCTTCCCCTCCTCCCCTCATTTTCTCTCCTCTCCCAACTCTCCGTGCTCTTCCCCCCCTCTTCCCCTCCCCGCCTTCCTCACCCCTCCTCCCCCTCCCCGCCTTCCTCACCCCTCCTCCCCCTCCCCGCCTTCCTCTCCCCTCCTCCCCCATCTCTCCTTCCTGCTCTCTCCTCCTCCCACCTCTCTGTCTTCAGCGAGCATCTTCCTGGCCTCCTTCCCAGCCCTGCACAGGTGGTCCTGCCCAGCCGGTTTTTCTCTGCAGCTGGGTTGCCAGGCAGCTCCAGTTTCATTCCCCTGGTCACCACCCCGCCCTCCCCAGCTTCGGGGCCTGCTTCCCTTGCTGAGCGCTGCCTTCTCCAAGTTTCCTCAAAGGGAGAAAAGAGGGTGCTTCTGGGGCCTCCCCTCCCTCCACAGAGCAAGCACTACCACAGCCCGAGGTCGTCCGGGCCCGCTTGGAAGGGAGCGGAGGTGAGGCCCTGGGGAAAGCGTTAGGGACCCAACTTGGCAAGGAGAGCATGAGGCGGTCTTTGCTGGTCTTCTCCTGGAAGTGGTTCCTCTCACTGCAGAGGAGGGTGCAGGCTGGGAGAAAAGCAGAAGTGACCAAAGACACTCCCTGTCCAGGTACTTGTTTTCAAGTGGCAAGCCTGGGACCCGGGAGGAGAAGGGGGCACTTCCCGGGATTCCTCCAAGCTGCCTCCTTTGAGCAGCGCTAGACCCGCGGCCTGCTCCCCACCTGTTCGCCTGCTCCCACCTCAGGAAGGGGGCTGCAGGGTACACAGGAGGCTGGGCCCCGGTCACCAGGCCCCAGCCCCGGGCCTTGCCAGGCCCCTGTAGGCTGGGCTGCTGTGGAGGGTGAGAAGGAAGGAGATCGCTAACATTTTCCCAGAACATACCACACAGGAACCCAAGAAAGACTGAAGTTCTATTTTTTGCCAATCTGGTGGAATGAGAGTATAAAGTCAAAATTAACCTGAATTCTAGAAAATAAAGACAAGACATATTTCCTGAACCTGCGTCAAGGGACTGAGGTTCCACCCAAATGAGGGAAAGGTGAGGAGAGAGACTGGGGGCTTCTGGCCGCAGTGAGCCCTGAGGCTGCCTGCTGCAGACCCCAGACTGCAGCCCACAGCCCCTGTCCTGTAGCAGGGCACCAGCCCGCTTGCCACTGTGGGCGGCCATCAGAGACTGTGCCACTCTCGAGAGGGCCCTGGCCCCCAAAATAGCCTTGTCTTTCCACGGAGAGTAGACACACACTCCCAGGGCAGAGCATGGGGCTGGCACTCTGGTAATCACCCGAGCAATAAAGATGAGAAGCATTTAGTGGGCACAGTCGGGCCTACGGTCCCTAGAGACCTTTTCACTAGACACCTGTGACTGGAATGGGGGACAGTGGAGGGATCAGAGCTGGGCTTTCCCACCCTAGCCCAGATCTTGCCCTCTCTGCCTGGTCCTCAGGCCACAAGCTTGGCCCTCGTCCTGGAGCCCGTCCTTCCATCGGGGGATGACACAGTGGCCGTTGCAAAGGCCCCAGGTCAGAATCCAGGTCCGGCTGATGGATCAAAAGGAAGTTGAATAGATACTCCCACCCTGCCCTGCAAGGCTCAGGATAACACAGGTTTATTGAGGGCAGCCGCCCTGTGACCAGCCAGGGGCCTCTCCTCCAGTCTCAACTCCCACCTGGCAGCTGAGGCTGCCCCTGCCCACACCAGGTCCCCACCTCACCAGGAGCAGCCAGCACCGCCCTGTCTCAGGCAAAGCAGCTGACAGCGGGCCTGCCTCAAACCTTCCCCAGCAGGACCTCGGGGGCTGTCCCCCTTGTCTCAGCTCAGGAAATAAGACAACTTTGTAACCCTGTTGTGACCCTGTTGTTTAATTTTTGCTTCTCTGTTTATGTATGAACATGAATTAAACATTAGACATTAAATAGGAACTAAATTAATTCATAGATTTATACATTTATTGATATCCATGAAATTATAAAATGGAAATACAGTTTTCTTTACTTACCATATCTTTGCTTTGTTTTAATATCAACGTTATGATAACTTGTACAATATGTTGGAAAACATTTTATCTTCTTCACTGCTTTCCAGCAGTTTGATTACATAGGAATTATCTGTGCCTTAAAGGTTTATAGGATTCTCTTATAAAACTATCTGAGCTTGGGGGCTTTTTTTAGGGGTAAAAGTTTATATTTCTCTAGAAAAGCACCCATTTCACCGAGACATTCAAATATTGGCATGAAGATTCCCTCCCAGCCTTCAACTGCACGCTGCTCATGGAGCTACGTTCTTTTTCTTGTAAATTTTGACTTTCATTTACGATCAGGCTTGCTAAACCTTTGTCTATTTACTGGTCTAGTCAAGAGCAAAGTCTATTTTATTAGTCAATTCAACATTTTGTTTTGATTTCATTGTTTTCTGTTTTTATAGTTACTAATTCCTTCTTACTTTGGATTTAATTTTTTTCTAGTATAGTTGTTTATTATCAATTATGTAATTAAGGCTATAGATTTTCCTCCAATTACTAGGATGTTTATATCTCTTATTTTAATATTCATTGTTATTCATTTCTAAATAATTTGTAATTCTAATTTTTACTTCCTTACCATAATAATTACTTAGAAGGGTGATTTCTGATGTTTTAAAATTTATTAATTGTGTATGTGCGAAATATTTCTAAACATACAGGAGAAAAGAATAAGAAAATCAAACCCAAAGTACCCATCACCCAGTTTTATCAGACCTTAATATAATGTCGTATTTGCTGTAGACTTTTTTTTTTTTGAAACGGATTCTTGCTCTGTCCCCCAGGCTGGAATGCAATAGGGCAATCTCAGCTCACTGCAACCTCCACCTCCCAGGTCCAAGCAATTCTCCAGCTTCAGCGTCCCTAGTAGCTGGGACTACATGTGCGCGCCACCACTCCTGGCTAATTTTTGGTATTTTCAGTAGAGATGGGGCCTCACCATGTTAACCAGGATAGTCTCCAGCTCCTGAACTCATGATTTGCCTGCCTTGGCCTCCCAAAGTGCTGGGATTACAGGCATGAGCCACCATGCCTGGCCTGCTGTAGACATTTTTTAAAGAAATAAAATATTCAGTGCAGTTGAGAATCCCCTGTGTATCCCTCCTATGGTGGGCAGAATTCTAAGGTGGTGCCCCAGATTCCTGCCTCCTGCTGTGCACACCTGTATAACCCCCTCCTGTGAATTCGAGTGGACCTGACTTCATCAGTGAGCCCTTTAAAAGGAGGCTCTGGAGCTCAGAGACAGAAGTCAGACAGCTTCAAAGCTGCAGCAGACACTGTCTTGCTGGCCTGTCAGAGAAAGCGAACCTCTATGTTGTGAACTGCCTACAGAGACGGTCACAAGGCTAGAACCTGAGGTCAGCCTCTAGGAGCTGAGAATGATACCCAAGTCAATGGCCAGCAAAAAAAAAAAAAAAAAAAAACAAAAAAAAAAAAAAAAAAAAAAAAAAAAAAAAAGTCTTATAGCTGCAAAAAATTGAACAACCTAAATGAACTTGGAGGAAGACCCTAAACTTATATGAAAGCACAGCCCTGGCTGACACTCTGACTTCAAGCAGAGGACCCAGCTAACCCTTATCTGGACTTCTGACTCTAGAAAATGTGAGCTAATAATGAGCGCTGTTTCAAGCAGTTGTGTTTGTGGTAGGAGCTTGAGACCTTCCTGGCCAACATGACGAAACCCCATCTCTACTAAAAATACAAAAATTATACAGGTGTGGTGGCACGCGCCTGTAATCCCAGCTATGCGGGAGGCTGAGGCAGGAGAATCACTCGAACCCGGGAGGTGGAGGTAGCTGTGTGACCTGAGATTGCCCTACTGCGCTCCAGCCTGGGCCAAGACTCTGTCTCAAAAAAAAAAAAAAAAAAGAATATACCTTCCTTATTCCCTTCCCCCCCCCTCTGCAGAGGTAACTAATAACACGCCTTTTATGTTTATCATTCCAGGACATGATTTACACTTTTACTGCATGCCTAGTATCCATAAAACTGACGTAGTGTTGTTTGCAGATAGTGTTGTTAACTCTGTAAAAGTAGCAATGTACCATACACGTCATGCTGCAGCTTGCTGTAGCGGCTGGACATCATATTTTTAGTTACAGACACACCTACAGGGAGATGTGCCTGTCCTTATTCCGAGAGCTGACAAGGGCTCCAGACAGAAGGCTGTTAACGTCTTTCCACTTTGACTAGATGTGACGGCCCCTCCCTTTTTTACATCACTTGAGGCTGTAGCGGCAGATGCACAGCCACTTGGCATTCCAGATCTAACACGAACGCTCCTCCTTCCGCCTTTTGCAGATTCTCACTCATTCCCACTGACTACATGATTAATGTTTGTAATTATTTCTGATACATTATTTGATGCCTCTATTTATCATATATTTTTATTTTTTTATTTTTTATTCTCTCAATATGAACAATCTTTATTTCTAATCTCCCCCAAACAAACAATCTTTTATTGGATATGCGGAGTTTTCTTAGTTTCATTTCTCCTTCTCCGGGTTATTTCGTAGTTACATAGAGACTTCCTTTTTTCCCCAGTGGATACCCTGACATTTTTAACACACTAATCTCTGGTGGCATCAAGCATGTTACTTAAACTCCATGTCTGTTCTGTCCGGCCGACATTATCCGCCTTTTCCAGAATCTCTGCCCAAGGTCAGCTACGCAGAGGAACGCAGGACTGGGGGGGAGGGGAGCGTGAGAACTTCGAGATCCCCTGTGGAGGTCGTCTGAGTTCTCCCTGGGCTGAGAAGCGGCCCCACCCACCAGGAATTCACTGTCTCAGAAACCAGCTCTGAGAGATGAGCGGTGCCATCTGCGGTCCTGGGCATGCCCTGAACTCAGCCCCTCTCTTCCCTACCGTGCCATCTGCGGTCCGAGGCATGCCCTAAACTCAGCCCCTCTCTTCCCTACTGTGCCATCTGCGGTCCTGGGTGTGCCCTGAACTCAGCCCCTCTCTTCCCTACTTGCCATCTGCGGTCCTGGGCATCCCCTGAACTCAGCCCCTCTCTTCCCTACTTGCCATCTGCGGTCCTGGGC
>NW_016107444.1:5484508-5490679 GCF_001604975.1 Cebus imitator
TGCCATCTGCGGTCCTGGGCGTGCCCTGAACTCAGCCCCTCTCTTCCCTACCGTGCCATCTGCGGTCCTGGGCATGCCCTGAACTCAGTCCCTCTCTTCCCTACCTACCTTGAACTTTCCCCAGCCTTGCTTCCTCCCTACACACACTGGCCAAGCCCTGCTCTCAGACCTCTGGCTGGGATTAGATGTGTCTGTGTAAACTCACGCTCTCACACAAGGGCACACACTCACACGCTTACACATGCCGACACGGGCTCTCCCACAAGGGCACACGCTCACACGCTTACACACGCCGACATGGGCTCTCCCACAAGGGCACACGCTCACACGCTTACACACGCCGACACGGGCTCTCCCACAAGGGCACACGCTCACACGCTTACACACGCCGACATGGGCTCTGTCACAAGGGCACACGCTCACACGCTTACACACGCCGACTCACACGCTGTCTCACAAGGGCACACGCTCACACGCTTACACACGCCGACTCACACGCTCTCACAAGGGCACACGCTCACACGCTTGCACACACCAACTCACACGCTCTCTCACACCAAGACACATGCACACACACACACATAGACACTGCAGCAAGCATTTGACCAGAAAGTTTGGCTGCTTTTGAAAACAGGGTGGAGCAGCCTCCTCTCTCGAGCCTCCCACACTCCCAACACCGTGACCCTGAGATGGTTTGGCAGTGCCCTACCCAAATGTCATCTTGAATTGCAGCTCCCATAATTCACATGTGTTGTGGGAGGAACCTGGTGGGAGACAGCTGAATTGCGGGTCAGTTCCCCGGACTGTTCTTGTGGTAGTAAGTCTGTCTCATGAGATCTGATTGTTTTATACATGGGACTTCCTCTGCACAAGCCTTTCTGCCTGCCTTCTGCCATAACTGTGAGGCCTCTCCAGCCACTTGGAACTGTGAGTCCATTAAACCTCTTTTTCTTTATAAATTACCCAGTATCCGGTATGTTTTTATCATCGGTGTGAAATAGACTAATACAGCCCCCTTGTTAAGCTGTCTGGCAACAGACTGCTGACCCCATAGACCAAACTGAGCCCTGGGCTTTGCGGGAAGGAGTTGTCAGGCATTGCCTCTCTGTGCCCAGACCGGGAGCTCCAAGGCTAGGACTCAGGTCTCTTCTTCCTCTATCCCAGGAGTAGGAGTGCCCTCACACCCTCATTCTCCGTGCCTCAGTTTTCCCTCTGTGGCAGCTGTAAAGGGGCATCACTTGGATCCCCCTCTAGAAAGAGCTTGCCACTTGGCTGGGCTCAGGGGCTCAGGCCTGTAATCCCAGGACTTTGAGAGGCCGAGGCGGGCAGATCACTTGAGGTCGGGAGTTTGAGACCAGCCTGACCAACATGGAGAAACCCATGTCTACTAAAAATACAAAATGAGCCGGGTGTAGTGGCTCATGCCTGTAATCCCAGCTACTTGGGAGGCTGAGGCAATAGAATTGCTTGGACCTGGGAGGCAGAGGTTGTTCTGAGCTGAGATCATGCCATTGCATTCCTGCCTGGGCCTCATGAGCGAAGCTCCACCTAAAAAAAGGAAGGAAGAAAGGAAGGAAGGAAGGAAAGAAGAAAGGAAGGAGGGAGGGAGGGAGGGAGGGAAAGGAAAGGAAAGAGAAAGAGAAAGAAAAAGAGAAAGAAAGAAAGAAAAGAAAGAAAAGGAGGGAGGGAGGGAGGGAGGGAAAAAAGAAAGAAAGAGACAGAAAGAAAAGGAAAAGGAAAGAAAGAGCTTGCCACTCAACCTTGAGGAGGGCAGTGAGTGGAGCCTCTAGCCACACTGCCTTGGGCTCCGGTCTTTGGTCCCTGGCTGAGCCTGTCACTGCTCTTCCCCACAGCCCAGGCGTTGAGCAGGCACAGTGGGTTTACTGCGGCTTCTACGTGCAGCCTTTGCCCTGAAACTCACCGTGACGTTGGCGGAGACTTTTCAGATCTGCGTCCACGTCTGAGCTTCTCTCCCCAGTCCCACACTCTCCTCTTTCGCCTCTCCCAGGCCCTGCCATCCAGTAAGCGCTCACAGCCCTAACTCCACCTCAGCCTTTGCTCACTGGAGGACTGAGCTGACACTTCGAAAGTTCACACCTCCCTCCCCCACACACACAGCTCTAAGCCCCAGCCTCCAGGACAAGGCAGGACCCCCCCCCCAACTGACACTCACAGAGCTCTAAGCCCCAGCCTCCAGGACAAGGCATGACCATTTCAGAGCTTGTCCCTGGGCTTCATTTCCAAATCCGTGAAGTCAGGACAGTTCTTCCTCCAGCACCTGCTCTCCTGTGAGCTTGGTTTTCTTCCTAGATGCAGCTGTGGCCCCACCAGAACATCCCCACAATCCCACACCCAGGCAGTGCCAGGCTTCCTGCAGGCGGCAGCCCATGTCTAAGTCCCGGGCACAACCCTAGCCCCCAGACGAGTGCAGGTGGTGAGACGTGGGGGTGAATGAATGGTATTCACTGCACACTGTTACAGGAGGGATGAAGGGGATACTTCTCCTTTAAACACCTGCCCAGGCCTCTCCTGCCCTCCACAGCTTGAGTTAAGCTGCATCTCCTCACAGGAAGAACTGGCCCCAAAAGAAGGCACGGCCTGGGGAGGTGGTAAGCGCTTCATATTCTCGGAGCTGCCAGACCCATTTTGGTCTTTTTTTGGATAAAGACCAAAAGTATAGGTCCCTTCAACTCAGAAGCCCCGAAAGCGAACGCTGTCTGCATCCAGACAGCAATGTGGGGGGGCTCTGGCAGGGGAATCCCGGAGCAGTGACTCCCCCGGCCGGTATTTTCCCCACCGTGTCCTGGCCTGGCCTCCCCCATACAGGCCAAGGCCCCTCTGTGGCCCCAGCCCCCTTTCCACTCCACCAGAGACCCTCACCACCGTGGAGCCCTGAGCTGGCAACCTTGAAGGCAGCGAGCGCAGGATTCTGAGAGGGGCTCGGGGGCTGGAGGAGGCGGGGGCGGCAGGAAGCCGGGCAGGCTCATAATGAGTCACAGCAGATTCTCTTCGTGCCGTGCTGGTTGTCACAGGGGATGGCAAGTGACTCCACTTCTCTCTTTCCCGCCACCTCCCGCATCCTTGGCACCCATGATTCTGAGATCCAGAAAGGATATGAGAGCTTGGGGCTAGACACTAGGGACAGGTGTTAGGGATCCTGGAGGGGAGAGTTCAGAACAGACCACCCCAGGGAGGAATCCGTGCAAGAAGAGCATGGGGGAACAGAGAGTAGGAGGTGACTGAGGCCCTCCCCTTTAAACCTGGACTGGGAAGGCAAGGCAGAATCCAGAGGGGCTCAGGCTTTGGAGAGGGTGGGGAGATGGGGTGCACAGGCTTCCCACTCTCTCAGGTAGTCCGTCAGCCCCACCTCTGCTTCTGACATCCATCTTCCTCCAAGAAGCTCTCCCAGACCGCCTGGGTGCACAAAAGGATGGCTCCCTCAGCAGATTCCATGGGACTCCCCAAGAGTGGGCCACGGTTGACCCCCCTTTCCCCCAGTGCCTCAGAACACAGAATAGGACATTCAGGAGCAATTAGTTGAAACATGGTCATATTTAATGTTGGTGAATTTTTTAGGCTTTTGCTTGGTTTTGCTATTTTCTTTCCACTCTTTTCACTTCTGAATACGCTTTGTGCCCTTTGATAGGTAAGGAAGGGTGGATCCCCCCAGGGGAACAATTCTGAAAGAACAAATAAGTGATTTGTATTGCAAAGAATCTGCAAGGAAACAATTATTTCTGATTCACCTACTCCCTTCTGGGGAGCGAGGCCTGCAAAGGCAGCAGGAGGCCTTCCCAGCCACTCGCTGCCTCCAGCCTGGCCAGCACCCCCTCCAACAGAGGAGAGGGAGTGTGGGCCCCTCCAGAGCCAGGAGAAGGCAGCCAGTCCTCTCCCTCCCTCCTCACCCTGCCCACCAGCCACCCACTGGGGGTCATGTGGCAAAGTGAGGTCTGCGTCTCCAGTCCTCACCCCCATCATACACCCTCAAGTGTCCAAGAATCTTGTCCTTCAGGAGAGCAGAACTCCAACAGCCCGAGAGGGATCGCACATTAATGGTGGGGTTTCAGCACCCTGCAGTTAGCTAGCCGCTGTGTGTGTATGTGTGTGTGTTGAGGAGTGGGTGCTGAGGATTCATGGGAGTCCAAACCCACAGATTTGCTCTTCACATCTAGGGCTTCTAGGACACCATAGGGCACCATGCCAGCAGAAGTAACTCCCCAGAAAAAAGACACAATTTCACTCTCCTACCAGGGAACTGAGGCCTGAGACGGGGTACGCAGGGTCATAAGGAGACATAGAGACCCCTGGTTTCTGAGCTAGCAGCAGCCCTCAGGGGTGTGGACAGCTGAGGATCTGGCTGAGGACCATCCAAACGCTGCCACCACTGGGAGATTGAGTACAAACCCAAGAAAGGCGAGGACAGAGCCACCTCCACAGTTCCCAAACCTAAGGAAGGGCCTGTGTCCAGGCTCACTGATTATACCGGGAAGGAGGTAGAAATTGCCGGGAGCACAGCAGCTCCCAATTTCCCCTCTGGCAAGGGAATGCCCCCTCCACGTCTGTGCACGCAGTGCACAGCACAGGGCCTGGCACACAGAAAGCGATTAATAAATGTGCATGGAGGAAAGGAGGGAGGCATGGAGGGAGACAGGAGAGGAGGGAAGGGAAAAGAGCACGTGTGGGGGTGGAATGATGGAAGGAAGAAAGGGGAAGATAAGAGAGTAGATGAAAGTGTAGTCACGCCCGAAGAGGGCCCGGGCGCCCATCCCCTCCCGGCTTTCCCCACGCCCCTCAAGTCCACCCCAGCGCAGCAGCTGTAGGGAGGGAAGCCCTGGTGGGTCCTCAGGGAGCGCCTGTGCGCCTGCTGTTCAGTCAGAGCCCGGTGCTTGACCCCCTGCAGGTAGCCGCACCTCCCGCTGGGCGCTGGGACCCGCTGCCGTCCCCGCCTCTCCGCGGAACGCTGCCCCTCCTCCCGACGCCCTATCCTGCCACCGCGACCGCCACGTCCAGCCTCGACCGTGCAGGCTCGAGCCCGCAGAAAGATGGCCAGCAGCCACCTGCGCTCGGTCCACAGGAAGACGCGCCCCCAGGGCGCAAAGCTGGGGACCCCGCTCCCCCATTCCAGGGACGAATAGAAGAGGAGAGGGACTGTCCCCGTGGAAGCCCAGCGCCAGACGCAGCGGCCCGGGACCCGGCCCCTCTCGGGCCCCGGCGTCCCCAGCTGTGAAACGGGGAATGCGGGAGGAGGTCGGAGTCTGTGGTTCCTTCGGGGTCCGCTGCGGGGCTGGCCGCGGGCCGGAGCAGGCCTGGCCCCCACGCGAGGGCGCTGGAACCTCACCCCGGCCTCCCCGGGGAGGCGCCTGCCCAGCCCGCGGGTGCAGACACGCCTCCTCCCGGGAGCAGGTGCCCGGGGGGGGGCTCGAAGGGCGCCCCGCAGGTCGGCGGGGGAGCGGGGCGGGGGCCCAGGGTCCGGCCTCCGTCGCGCCCTGACGTCCCTCACCGGCCGCCTCCGCGCCCCGGAGGAGTCGGGGCTGCTGGAAACGGACCGCACCGCCGACCGCTGTCAGCCCCGGCCACGTGCTCTCCCCGGGCGCGCCGGGAAGGCAGCGGCGCTTCCGTCGGCGATCGGGCCGCGCGCACTGGCCCCGCGAGGCGCACGGGTGGGAAAGGGGAGGCTGGCGGCGGCTCGCGGAGCGCGGCTCCGGGCGGGCGGGCCGAGGGGAAGCGCGGGTGCCGTGGGGCCGAGGCTCCCGGGTGCTGGGCCCGCGCTGCGGGGTCCGCTCGGGGCGCGCGGAGCTCCGGCGCTCGCGGGTCCCCGGCCCCGCCCACACCTGCGCGGCGGCCCCGCCCCAGCCCGCCCATTGGCTGCACCCGCCGCCCGTCAGACGAGCCCCCCGGGGCCCGCCCCCACCCGAGCTGCGCCTCTTAGTGCCCTGCCCGCGCGGAGCCGCTCAGTCCCCGGCGCCGCCACCGCCCGCCGCGGGCTCGGGGCCCACCATGCGCCCGCCACGTCCGCTGCCGGCCCGCTGGCTGTGCGTGCTGGCAGGTGCCCTCGCCTGCGCCCTCGGCCCGGCGGTGAGTGTGAGCCCGCCGCCCAGAGCTCAGGGGCTGAGGGTGGGGGGATGAAGGGTGGGGGCTGAGGGTGGGGGGATGAGGGTGGGTGCGCTGAGG
>NW_016107444.1:5490802-5521301 GCF_001604975.1 Cebus imitator
GGGGGGCTGGGGAGGGAGTAAGGCGGTGGCGGGAGCCGGGCCGTCTGCGCGTGTCTGTGTAAGAGGAATAGGGGACACCAAGCACCTCGTGTCGCCTCCTCCCACAGCCCCAGACCGAATCTAGACTTGAAGGTTGGGATATTGGTCGTTCCCAGCCCCTCCCAGCGCAGCTCGGGACAGGCTCGGCTTCAGTGGAGGGACAGCGGGGAAGAGCGGGCCCCAGACTTGGCTTCCCTGTAGTGGCTGCAGATGTGCAGTGGGGTGGGCGGCGCGTGGCTGCAGGGTCAGGTACTGTGGCCGATTGAGATAGAAGGTCTGGTACACCCCGGGTGGAAGGGAGGGTGTGAGGGTCATCCTTGCGTGCAGTGCCCGTCTGGAGGTGTCTGTGGGGTGTTGGCAGCAGAACCAGTGCTGGGTGCCCCAGGACGTGAGAAGGGGTTCTTGGGATCAGATGAGTGACAGGCACACCTCTCCCTGTGCCCTCCCACCGAGCAGAGCAAAAAGGTACCAGAGCCCAAGGTGGAAGCGGGTGGGCCGTGAGGGGCTGGGGTGGTGTGCGAGAGGAGGAGCCAGGCCTGTGTGTGGAGAGAGCTGAGCAGGAGCCACTGCCCCCTTCCTCCCACCTCTGCCTCCTCTCAACATGGGTACGTGTATGCCTCTGATATGTGTGTACCCATGTGCCCCATGTGTGGGTGTGCTGTGTGTATCTTTGGATGGCTTACCTAGGCCATGAGGCAGATGCTGATTGAGGCAAGAGATGCATGGGTCATCTCACTGTAGAACAGGGAGGACCTCAGCACTCATTGAGTCCACAGAAGCCCATTTTACAGATAGGCAAAGCGAGGTCCAGAGACACAAGAGCCACATCTGTCTCCCACCAGTGAGACCTAGACAGAGGCTGGTTTTCTCCCCACCCTAGACCGTGAGTATTCTAGACTTGCTGCCTAGGCAGGGCCTTGAATGCCCACTCCAAGTTGGCTGGGAGAGGGTGAAGAATCGATTCTAGTTCATTCTAGCACATGGTCACTTCCCTTACTAACACCCCCACCAGAGCAGGGATCTGTGTTTCCATCTAGCGGATGTCTTGAGCACCCTGGGGAGGGAAGCTTATTGCCTGTCCTAGGAGCAGACCCTCACCCCGCCATGATAGTCATGAGACCCACCTCCTAAGCACTCACAGCCTTACCAAGCTCTGTCCCCGGGGCCTCAGCTCTGGCACAGCTCGCATGACGCCTCCAGGCCCCACCAGCAGCTGTGCCCTCTCAACCCTGCTGACACCCCATTCCTCCATCCCAGGAGGCTCTGAGTCCAGGGGCAGAGTGGATTCAGAGAGGCCTCCTTTCACACCAGGCCACTTCTGCTTCGTACTTCCTGAGACAGCCCAATTCTGGCTCCTCCCCCTGTCTTTCCATAGCTTACTCCTTTAGTGCCCAACTCTATCTCCTCCAGAAAGCCTTCCCTGATTGCTCCAGCCAACTCAACCCTTCCCCTCTAACCCCACCCTTCAGCCCTACCCTACCTCCCAGGCTGGGCTATTCTGACCGTCCTAGGAGGTCAGGGGCTGGGGTCTCTTACACCCACATGTTCATTACAGCCCAGTGCAGGGGCTGGGCCCACAGAGAGAGGCGAAGGAACTCAGCCAGGACTGGGTGAGGGCAGGCTGGAGTGAGGGGTCCCCATTTCCCTCCCTGCTTCTCCCTCCTCCCCACCAGCTGCCAGTCGCTCCCTCAGGGAATGGACACCAGGCAATCTTGCTCTAGCTGCACTCGGTGTGCCGGAGGAGGGAGGATACCAGGAGTTATCAGAGCCATAAAATGGCAGCTGCAAAGTTCAGGTTGAAGCCCAAAGCCTTATCACTCCTGTTTATGGTGCCCTGACTTCAGCCTGGGAAGGGGAAGTCTCTGAACAGAGAGGCAAAAAAAAAAAAAAAAAAAAAAAAAAAAAAAAAAAAAAAAAAAAAAAGGAAAGAAAACCTCCAGTGTCTCAGAGGAGGAAGTCTGCCCCAAGGCCACCTGTCAAGCTCCCACTGCCCCTGCCCCTGTCCCCCGGACAGCAGGCACAGGGACTCCTCATCCAGAAGCAGAGCTGCTCAGGGCAATGCCCAGCACAAGGCTAGTCCCAGCTACTCTGGAGGCTGAGGCAGGAGAATCGCTTGAACCCAGGAGGCGGAGGTTGCAGTGAACCAAGATCACACCACTGCACTCCCAGCTTGGCAACAGAGCGAGATTCCGTCTCAAGAAAAAAAAAAAAACTATTTCTGAAGAAGAAAAAAACAGTTTACTCTCTCCACCATGTGTATAGTGTTTTAAATTTTTACTTTTATTGTGAATAAGCAGAGAGAATATTACAATGAACGTCTGAATACCCAGTTCCTAGGTTTGACAGTTGTTAGCATCTAACAATTAATATATGCTTCATTTGCTTTTTGGCTGAAGTATTTTAAGTTATAGACCTCCTGACCTTTTACCCCAAATAATTTCAGAATGCGTATCTAAAACCAAAGGACATTCTTTTATATAACTATGAGACTGTCATTACCCCTAACAAAATTGAAAGGAATTGCTTAATATTCAAATATCCCCAGCCAGAAGGTGAGGCAGCACCACAGGACGGGTGGTGACCCTACCCAGGGCCCAGTCTTCTCGCGGAGTTTCGCGTCTGTGTCTGGCGGGACCGTCCTGCGAGCTGGTGGGGAGAAGGCAGGGTGCCTCGGGCTGGGCTCCCCTGGGTAGGACCCAGCCTTTCCGTGCAGCCCCTCTCCTGTGGCCCATATCTCTCAGGAAGTACCTCCTACTACCTAACTTCAGAACAAGTTCTTCCTGCACAGCAGGTCACCAGAAGAGGGGGAAGAGGCCACCAAGCAACCTCCATGTACTAAGGACTCAGCGTGTGGCTGCCTTTGCGGGAGCCCAGCCCTCTGCAGGTGGCTCCAGCATCACCCAAGGGACTGTTTATAAGCTGAGTCCTGCAAACTCCGATCCCCTAGGTGTGGCCAGGGTCACAATCAAGCAGCAGAGGGTTTAAGCTAAATGCTTAGCCTGTGTCTGCTGCACCTGCTTCTTTAGCTGTCATCGCAGAGATCCTCTGCAAATAAAGGAAGCCGCCCCAAAGGAAACCTCCCAAGAAGAGTCCTTAGATGGGACAGGCTAAACGTCTCTGCTTGGGTTCTGCTAGTTACGGGAGCCCTTGTCCTGATACTGCTCTGAGAGGCCGGAAGTTCTTCTCACCCTGAGACCGGTCCTGTATCCCTGTGTCTCCCCATCTCCCTCAGCACTCACGCAGCAGTTCTCTGTCTACTCTTCTACCAGAGCTCAGCCTTCCCCAAGAGGAGGTATGACTGGCAAAAAAAAAAAAAAATGGATTTGCAGTGGGGAGGCTTTGGGCTGTTGGCGAAGCGGTGTAAAAATGCCAGGAAGAGAAATCAGCAGGGGTGAAGGGAATTGGCAGACTCGAGCCTTGTGGTGGGCGCGGCTGGCACCTGTGAGCAGGTAGGACCTTCAGCCTGCCGTGGTTACGCAAGGCACCACGGCTGTGGCTAGGCTTGGGTGTGGACAGCAGGGGCAGCCTGGCACGAAGGTGGACGACAGCTTTGGCAATCACTGCTAAGCCGCTGGCCAGCCCTGGTGCCTGGCTGGTGTCTTACATGTGACCCTCAACCTCAATTCTAGAAGTAGGTGTTACTGTTCCTGTCCCATTTTATAGATGAGGTTGAGCAAACTGCCCGAGTCATCCAGCCAGGAAGTGGCAGGCAATCTCATTCTGGAGCCTGGGTCTGAACTAGGCTCTGTCGCCTCATGAAGAGGGGCCACGGCTTCCATGGAGGGGTATGGCATGTCACATGCCGCCCTGGGACTTTAGATACTTTTAAAATTAGTAAAATGTACAAACCTGAATCGACAGCACAGTGAATTGTCACATACGTGTACACCTGTGTCGCCACCGCCCTAGTCAAGCTACCACACACTGCCACCACTCTAGCAGCCCCCTCGTGCCCTCCACAGTGAACTGGAGTCCTGACTTCCTTTCATGCTCTCTGCAAAGCTGGGAGCGTGTTCCTCCTCTCTTTTGTGACTCCTGGATCTGTGAGCCCCCTTACCTTCCTATGTCCTTTACCCGCTCCCTCCCTGCCCTTCCCTCCTCCCGCCTTTTCTCTCCTCTCTCCCCACTGCCTCCCAATTACAAGATCTGCGCATCCTCACCTACCCACATGCAAAAGCCAGCAAGGACGAGTCGCTGGGCTGCTGTCCTGTGTGCCCGTAATCACTGTTTTCTCTCTGGCTTCTCCATTCCCCCTGTCTCTTTGTCACCCCGTGACTTCAGCGGGGGGCTTCCGGGAGAGCACATAAGTCGTGAGGTGTGAGATGGTTTCTGTAGGGGGCTGGAGTAATGGGGGAGAGGGCGGACGGAACCACTCCTGAGTCCCCTGTCCTCTGCTCCCCATTCCTCTGCCTCCTCTAACAGTCACAGGCAGGGAAGGAATTAAAAAGCCCTCTTTACAAACCGCAGAAGCACAAACCATCCAAGGAGGCTCCCCAGGCTTGGCAGTTTGCAGACAGTTCTTTCTCCTGCCTCACCTTACCCAGTCTGCTGGTTCTGTGCTCCTCGCAGAGAGCAGCTGCTCCCCAGAGGGACGCTCGTTTCCTGCTGTGCTGCTTGGCTCCCCTGCCCCAGCTGATGAGGCTGGGGCTTCTGATTCGCGGTCTCGGCTTCCCTTGAGGGGACTGGACACAACCTATAAGCCTGAGCTGGGCCCACCCTGTCTTCCAGAGCCCCTCGCATCTAACAGCCACAGCGCTCAGCGTCCTCACCCCTCCCCCACCACCACACCCAGCCTTTGCTCCGGGTCTCAGGTAACCCCACACGGGGAGGAAAGCAGGGCTTTCTCTCCAGCCCCTCACTGGATCCTGTGCTGGACTGAACTCCAAAAAGTAAGCTTAAAGGGAGCCTGCCGCTGCAGCTGAGCTGAGGCTGGAGAGTTTTGGGCCAGGCTGGGTTCTCAGCACCTTCTTTAGGACAGGAGTTCCTAAGCCCAGAAGGAACCCAGGCAAGACCCAAGAAGTCCAGAGCATCTCCTCCATCCTGTCCCACGCCATGGTGTTCGCTGGATATGGGAGGTGAATGACAGGGAGTTGGCAGGAGAATCCCGGGCCTAGTTGGAGACGGAAACTAATCAAGTGTTCATTCTACCTGCCCGCCCCCCATCCCCCTCCTCTCTAACCCCCCCATGTCCCCTCCTCTCTATGCCCCCTCCTCTCTAACCCCCCATGCCCCCTCCTCTCTATCCCCCTCCTCTCTATGCCCACTGTCCCGCCAGGGTTCATCAGTTCCTGCCTGGACTGGTACAGTAGCTTTCAGCCCACCTGCAACCTGAGGGATCTTTGTGAAATGTGTATCCCCCATCCTCAGCCTCCTGCTTCAAATCTCTGTTGGCCCCCGTGGCCTAAGAGTGAAAGCTCACACTTGAAAACTGGCATTCCGAGTCCTTCCCAGTCCCGCCCCAGGCTGCATCTCCCAACGTGTCTCCTGATGCCCCCGGAGCTCCTCGCTGCAGCGACACCAGGCTTCTCGCAACCTGGCACGTATTAGGCATCTTCATGCCTCCATGCTTGTGTGCACGCTGCTCTGTTGCTGGGGTGCTCTTACCCCACTTCTAATTCACATATCCTCCGTGACGTGCGTTTACAGAATGAGTTCAGCATACCCATTCTGCAGGAATCCCAGACTCTAGCTGTTTCCCACCCTGGAACACTTCCCTGGCATCAGGAGACTTGGCTATATTCTGCCAGGGAATTTTCTGACTCTCTCTGTGTGCCTGGAGCCCAGAGGGATAATGAGGATGTTTAGAATAGGGAAATAAGTACGTGGGAGAGGAAGTCCAAAGTCTGCCTGAATTCCTCGGTGATAAGGACTAGAGGGAGCTGCCCTGGCCCGGTCCCTCAAAGGGCAATGGTTGGCCAGAGGGCCCAAGGCCAGGCTGCGGAGAAGGGTTGATGCAGTCCAGACCAGTGGTCAGAGACCGAGGTCCCATCTGGGAACGTGTGTTTGCCGGGTGACATCCGGTCCCTCTTTGGGTCTCCATCTCCTCTACCCTTCTCCAGATAGGACTCAGCACTAAACTAAACTGTGGCAAAGACAGAGCTCATCTTCCAGACCACACCCACTTTTTCATAAGCCCCACAGGCTCCTGCACCCACCCCTCCTTTCTCTCCAAGCTGCCGCTGAGGAAGGGCGCTGTGGCCATGCTGTGGGGGAGCAGAGTTGGCTGGAGAAGTTGGCCCAGCACCCTTCTATCCTCAGAGAGTCGCAAGCAGACGCTGGCAGAAACCCTTGGCGCCCATGGTGATCGGGAGACAAATATTTATTGGCAAACTACGTGGCCATAGTCCTGGCTTAAGAGGGCCCAGAAAGTGAGGGTGCCCATTGTCCTGTCCTCAGAAAGCAAAGCTGAACGCTTTTGTTTACAGCAACCGGCAGAAAACGAGCTGATCCAAGCCGTAAAGAAAAGGTACCATACCAGCTCACGTTGCCAGCTGTAGGTTTCAGGCATGGCTGCATTCGCAGCCGCAGACAATGTTAACAGGACCTGATTTTTCTCCATCTCTTCTGCCTCAGCTGTGTGGCTTTCATCCCTGTGTTCCACTTGTCAACAAGAGGTCAGCAGAAGCCCAAGCCCTTGCTTCATTTAAGGCTTCCAGTCCACTGGGAAAAAGCAAATTCACTTGCTTAATCACTTAATCCAAAGTCCCAGGAGGGAGCCTCCTGGCTCTGAGTAGCCTGACTCGGGCGGTGGGTCAGGCATTGTGGCCGAGAGTGCCCTGGGTGACTTAAGTCTCGGTCACATGTCAGTCCCCTGGAAGAGGGTCCATCAGAACTCCGTGAACTAGAGGTAGGGAAGGAGGTGGTTTCCCAGACACAGGCAAGCACATGGCACAAGGGGAGAGTAAAGGGGGTGGAAGGCAGAAGCAACAGGTGTCCGCTGCATCTGTCCTGCTTTCACATTACAGGGCGATGAGAGGTGAGACTGGGCAAGAGAATCAGGAGAGGCTGGGAAGGGCCAGAAAGTAGAAAGAACCCTGTTGCTGGCGGGAAATGGGGTTGGGATGGTACCCTGGTGAGACAGGTGCTCCAAGACAGACCAATGGTGGGACACAAGGCAGAGTGGCCAGGACCCAGGTTCCTCTTCCAGAAGCCACCTCTGAGATAGACCTGGCCACTCCTCCCCCTATACTTGAGGATGAACCAGCCACAAGTCCCTGGAGACATAATGTCTTGAGCATGTCAGCCTGAGTAACCCTTATGGGAAAGAGGAAGCACATGACCCCAAAAAGGAACCACAGACACAGTTTCCTTGAAGTCTCCTAACAGTTATATCAATAACTGCATCAAGCTCCATCACACCACTGTGTTACTTTCAGTAAGTTGTGAATGACTTACCAGCTACTGTCCTTACCCCCGTTGGCTGGTAAAGGTGCAAAATGGATCTCATGTTCACGTGCGGCTTCCAGGGCAATGGCACGCAGGCAGGCAGGGTCTGGACGCTGGGGAATCTAAAGGAGTCCTGGAGATGGAGGCCCTCCCTGGACCTGGGCAAGCCCGACCCTGGTGCTAGCTGCTTCTGGGAGGGCTGGACTCCAGGTGGCCTGTGAGACAGAGGCCCCACCACAGAGCCCTCGGCAGGAACGAGAGCTGCCTGGGTGGAGGGGCGTGGTGCGCACCCTCAGGCACTGAGTCAGCCGCTCCAGCCTGGGCCCCTCTCCCTCCACAGCGATGGATTGCTGGCTGCCAGCGGGGATGCACATCCCCGTAAATGGAGCTGATTTACTTAGAACAGTGGTCAAAGTACTAAGCACTTTGGTGCCTGCAGGCCAGGAGGGACCCCCTTAAAGGAAGGCCCTCCCACCTATGTTCTTCCCACAGATCCATTCAAGAAACCTCTAAGTCAGCAGGGGAGGTGATTGAGGCCCATATAGCTTACAGAGAAACTGAGGCCCAGGAAGGCAAGGACTCTGTCGCAGGGTGGGAGGGACAAGTTGGAAGAGATGCTGAGAATGTCCGATTCTGGAGTCTCGCTGGACTCTCCTATGGCCCTGGTAGAAACTGGCATTCTCCTCCCCAGGCAGAGATGGGGAAACTGGTGTGGGGTTGCCGGGGCCAGCAGCCACTCTTCCAAAGCCACAGACACAGAAGCTGCTGCCAGCCCAACGCTTCCTCCGCGGAGGCCTTCACCCACCCTAACCCACTAGGAGCTCCCACGACCTGTTTTTCCTGGCTGCTCCTAGACATCCATCACCCCACCCACATGTCTTCCCCTAGGTCAGCGTCCCTTCACACTGGCCTGACCCTGATCCCAGGCCAGGGTTAGGGAGGGCAGAGGGGAAGCTTGGGCTTTCCCATCCCTTCTCTCCGTCTTCCAGAGCCCGAGGGAGCCTGCTGGGGTCCTCGAGGGGCTCTCTTACTTCCTTAAACCTCCCCACCCTCAGCTCCGTCTTCCAGAGCCCGAGGGAGCCTGCTGGGGTCCTTGAGGGGCTCTCTTACTTCCTTAAACCTCCCCACCCTCAGCAGATCTGGTATAGCTTGAATTAGAGACCGAAAAGGGGGCAGGTGAGGTCTGGGCAAGGAAGGCCACAGCCTCCTTCCCAGCCTGGTGACCCGGGGACTGAGCACAGGACGCTGGAATGACAGGGCTGGAAAATCAGCTAGACGTCTGGATTCTTCCCAGGCCTGGCCCTGAGAACCAGAGGCCAGGATCCAGCTCCACAAAACAGAGTAGTGGCATGAGCTGGCCCCTCACCGGGGAAGCCGAGAGAGGGACAGAGGACACTCAAGCCAAGCTGGAGAGTGGCCAAGTCCAGAGGCAGCTCCGGCCTCCAAGGGGACGCCCTCTTACCGCTGTCTGGGGCTGTGCCACCCACAAAGAGACGAAGCTGTCACAGCTGCAGCACTGTTGGGGGAGCCAGCAAGGAGCCGTGGCAGGGTCCTCAGGGCCCACCCAGGCTGGGACAATGACAGCAGGTTGGGGGAGATTCAGGTCAGGCTCCGGTTTCAGTCTGGGGTTGGATTGGCCTGCACTGGGACTGGGACCTCCTCCAGGAGAGGTGCAGCGTGGGGATGGGCCTGCTGCTCCTGAGTCTGTGGACGAGGCTATCGGCCCTTCCTGTCTCTGTCCCCAGGGCGGCCGGGCGGCCAGGCTGCAGCAGGAGTGTGACTATCTGCAGATGATCGAGGTGCAACAGAAGCAGTGCATGGAGGAGGCCGAGCTGGAGAATGAGACAGCAGGTGAGGCCCCACGAGCAGAGACGGGCTGCGCGCCCCCAAACGCCCGAGTTTCCTCATGTCGCGTCTGGGATCCAAGTCACGTCCATTCCATATTTGTTGGATGATGGTGATGAGAGGTTGGGGAGCCAGATGGAAGAAGAAAGGGGCTAACAGGACTTCACTTTCCCATCACCCCACCCTAGGCCTGGGGAACCCCCAACCAGGCTGAGGAGGGCATACTAAGCTGGGGCTCTGAAAAGTACATGGAGCCAACTCTGCCTTTGGGGGTCCCTTAGCCCTCTACTCCAGGAAAAGGAAGATGTCCATGGCTGCTACCCACCCAGGACGTGAGGCCAGGGTGCTGCGTGGTGGGGGCCTGTGAGCAGGTGCAGGGAACCCCTAGAGCTGGCACGGGGAGAACTAGCCCCAAAATACCACACTCCAGGATCAGAACATTGTACTGCATCTCCGGGGAAGAAGAGGGGACATTCAGTCACAATATGTGACCTCCACAGGGACCGCATGTAAGCTCAAAGCCATCTTGGTGATCCAGAGCAAGAAGGGGCAGGAGTTGTGTCTGCACAGATGTAAGACCTCACCACAGGGACTCGTCAGGCTGGAAACTGAGGCCCGCTCCTCCCTCTCAACCCCAGGCTCAGGCTCTGCCACACCCAGAGGACTAACAGTGACCACACACACAAACACACACACACACACACAAACTCTCACACACACACACACACAAACACAGACACACACAAACTCACACACACACACAAACTCACACACACAGACACACACACAAACACACACACACACACACACACACACACAGGCAGGCCCAGCCCCTAAGCATACATATACAGGCACACACACTGGGCTCCCCATCCCAACCCACCCTGAGTGGTCAGTGAACCGTCGGCTCACTGTTCGGCTGATGAGTCGAGGTCAGGCCCAGCGGCTGAGCACATGAGGGCCCAGCCACTCCTCGGGGGGGGGGGGCTCCACCTGGCAGTGTGAAGAGCGTGCCCAGCTCGCTAGACTGGACAGTGGGGCTGTCAGTGCAGGTGACAGCACCCTCCTTTCGGCTCAGCAGCCCAGGTTCGAATGGGCGGAATTCCTTGGCAGCACTTGACCTAGACTTGGAAGGGGGAACAGGTTTGGGGAAACAGGCCGGAAAGGTGGGAGGCGCCGAGGCAGGCTTCTCATAAGGAGCGGGGCATGACTGTCAGTTTCCAGTCTCACTGCCAGGGAGGGCGGCCTGGCACGTCTGGGCTGGAGGCAGTGAGGCGGCCGTGCCTGGTCCGGGCATCATCGCAGGCCATCCCCTCTCCCCGAGGCAGAGCCTCCAGTTGTGTAACAGCCTTGCTCAGGGGCAGGGAGCATCTTTACGTCTTCCTGGCTCCCTAGTCCCCCTTCCAGCTCCCTCTTCTTGGCCTTGGTGCCCCGGCTGCCTGCCTCCTGCTCTGCAAGTGAGTATGTATAGCCTCACGGACGGGCCTCGCCAACCCTGGTCTCAAAGCAGGACAGCGCTTTGACTCTAGGGCCCAGAGACCGAGGCATGGGTCACGGGGTGGCTGGCCCTGCCCACTACCTGCAGGCCCCGCCCACGCCACCAGTGCAGGGAGCCAGGCCCAGGTGCAGACAGGCACACCTGCCAGGCCTGGGGCAGGCCACCCTCATGATTCCGATGAGGTCACTGCTGGCACAGTGTGCCTATGGAGTGCCAACACCCTGTCACCAGCAGCCAGGCTGGGATGCAGACAAGGGCCGGTGTGGGTTGTGGCCGTGGGTCCACCCGTGGCCTTGTGTGGGGCGCTGCGCCTGTGCCTCTGGGGTCTATAGCTCTGCGTCTGACTCTGAGTATCTTTGTGAGTCAGAAGCGTGTGTCTGTTGAAGCCTGGACACTTGCCATCTCTGGATGTGCCTGGATGTGTCTGCCCGGTGGCCGTGTCTATCAGCGTGATGTCAGCACACCCAGACCTGTCTGTCTCTGCAGATCTGTCTCTGTGAGCTGGGTGTCTGTCTGTCCATTTGCACAGAGAGTGGCTTTCTATGGTCTTTCTGTTGTTTCCTGTCTGTGTTCCGTGTGCAAGTGTACTTGCGTGCATATTTGTGCACCTGGCGTTCCATGTACCGGCGTGGACATGTCGGTGTGTGTATCTCTGTGTGCACACAAATCCACAACATAGCGCAGCAGAGGCCCCACCTCACTTGCCTCACCATCCCTGACCCCAGGCTCTGGGTTGGGTTTTCCTGTGGGGTCACAGTCCACCCGTGGGCATACATAGCCAGCCTGGGCCCGGAATTTCTGTAGGCCTGGTGACTTGTGGGATGGGACCTGCGGAGCCTCGTTAGGCCATGCACAGAGGAAATACTCCCAGTTCCCAGCCCAGGACAACAGGCCGTTCCAGGCACCAGGTATATCCATGGCTGTCCCCTGTCCCTGCTTCTCCAGCCACGCCCCTCATACTGGCCTCCCCTCCCTGCTCCCCTGCCCCGCCAGCTGCCCCACACCCCAGCACCAGTTCCCGGCCCAGCCTTGGTTGTGCTGAGATTCCTTGAGGCCAAGTGTAGCCTCCTCAAGGGCAGGGCCTGGTTTCCTCTCTTCTGTCCCACCGCAGTGAAGCAGAGCCCGGGGCCAGAGGCGCAGCCCCGGGTTCACTCCCTGGCCTGTACTGGCAGCAGAGGTTTGCAGAGCCCAAAGTCTGGCAGGGACCCAGACACAGTAGCCAGCCTACATAACAGGATATGCCCAGCGCTGTCAGAGAGGGGTAAACAAAGTCCAGCAGCAACCCAGTTCCCCGAGAAATGACAGCAGCCCTTCCAACCAGGACGAGAGGGAATGTGTGAACAACCAAACCTCTCACCAGCACCGTGGCTGGAGTGGGCTCTGCCTCCACTTCCTCATCTGCGAAATGGAAGCTTTGCATAAGTTATTCATCTAAAGCGGTCAGAACAGAGCCTGGCGCTTGCAAAGGTTATGTAAGCATTTGCTGATATTCATAACAGGGTCTTGAACCCCCAGCAGGGTTTGACTGACCTGAAGTGCCCCTACTCGGCCTTCAGAGAGGCTGGCCCAGAACGGAAGAGGGACTGGCAGCTAACTTGAGGCCACAAGAGCCCTCAAGCCAGGCTGGGGGGAAGCACTCCATGAGCAACGGAGGCTGCAGTGTCCCGCCAGGCCCTGGGGGCCCAAGTATCCTCCTCAGCCTTCGGCCACAGGTGCGGCCAGACTGCTGCCGCCCCAGAAGGTGCCGCTCGCTGTGGCCAGCCTGCTCCAATGCACAGAGTCCGCAGGATCTTCCCCAAGTAAGGACATCCCTCCACCTCCTCTACCCAGACCCCCTTCTTGGGAACTCGGGAACTTTCGGACCTGAGCTGGGCTGGGCTGGACTTGGCCCAGCTGGCGTTGACTTTGGCCCAGGGGTTGGGTTTTCTGAGCAAATCTATGGGACTGGCAGGATGGCAAAGAGACAGTTAAGCCTCCTGCATAACTGCAGGAGGGTCCATGGCAGTCCTAGTCCCTCAGGGGCGTGCAGCTCCTGAGCAGAATGAACGACGGAATTTGCCTGTGCCTATTAAAGCAGACCCCTGGAGACCCCACTGCGGACCTTGCCCTGGCCAGGCTCTGAGAGCTGTGGCAGACAACGAAGCTACTGTTCAGGCTCCCCTGAACCTGCTCCCTGCCTGTTCTCCATCACAATTCACCATCCGACCGAGCTAAGGGAGTCTGTGTTGTTCAAAAACTAGGTGGGGCCGGGCGTGTGGCTCACACCTATAATCCCAGCAATCTGGGAGGCTGAGGCAGGCAGATCACTGGAGGTCAGGAGTTCAAGACCAGCCTGGCCAACTTGGTGAAAACCCATCTCTACAAAAAATGCAAAAATTAGCTGGGTGTGGTGGCGTGGGTCTGTAGTCCCAGTCACTGAGGAGGCTGAGGCAGGAGAATTACTTGACCCAGGAAGGCAGAAGTTGCAGTGAGCTGAAATTGCACCACTGCACTCCAGCCTGGGCAACAGAGCAAGACTGCGTCTCAACAAATCAACACTAACCTAAATGGCTTGTGTTTATATGTAAAATGGTGTAAGAGTCCAGGCTGTGTTCGTTACAAAAGGTTTTCATCTATACGAATGCCCGGTGGCTCATCTGGAAGCCATGCAGAATGTGAGAAAATTCATCCCTGTGCAGAGTGCAGGAGCTGCCGGTCTGGCATGTCTGGTGGCTGCCAGTCAGATGCCAGTGAGGCCCCCCAGTTGCTGGAACAATCAAAACCCCACCGGCATCCCCAGGCACACCCCATCCTCACTAAGGACTCTGCCTCCACTTCCTCATCTTCGAAATGGAAGCTTTGCATAAGTTATTCATCTAAAGTGGTCAGAACAGAGCCTGGCGCATGCAAAGGTTATGTAAGTGTTTGCTGATATTCATAACAGAGTCTTGAACGAAGGAACCAAGGATGAAGGAACTGGGGTCAGGCCTCCTTCCTGCCTCCATCGGGACGGGCCCCGTGCGGTCTGGGCAGGGCTGTGCCTCCCCTCTCAGAATGGAGGCCCCTTGAGGTGGGAGCCTGGCAGAAGGAGGACGAGAGTGGGTGCCTTTGGGCTCAGGCCCTGGCGCTGGGGGCAGCTGCACCTGCTGACCCATGTGTCCTCTGCCTTCCCCCACAGGCTGTGGCAAGATGTGGGACAACCTCACCTGCTGGCCGGCCACCCCCCGGGGCCAGGTTGTTGTCTTGGCCTGTCCCCTCATCTTCAAGCTCTTCTCCCCCATTCAAGGTAAGAGCGCCGGGCGGAAGAGGTGACGTGAGTGGGCCAGCTGCAGTGGGGACTCACCTCTCAGGAAGTGGAAAGGCCAAGGAAAGGGGTCAGACGGGCTGGAGCAATCCGAGGGACCCCTGGCAGAGAGGCAACGGTGCTGGGTCTCTAAAGAGCCCGTGGGATTGGATTAGCTCTTCACGTGAAGATAAGCATGTAGGCAAGGCTCACTAAATATTTGCTCAGCCATTGATAACTGATTGACTGACAGGTAGTTGACTGCATTATGGCTCCCGCAGCTCTGTTATCTTGGGCTGGTCGTGATTCATGATGCCTGGAGCCGATGACCTCTCGGGCTCCGAGAAGTCACCACACGACTTTGCTTACAGGCCTGGTCATGGATGAGGCAGAAGAGAAAAGGGGAGCCTCTCGAGCATGTGGCCTTTCTCGCTAGTGAGTCATTACAGAGATTTACAGTATAGATTCAGTCATTCTTCTGTGCAGTGAATGGAACGCCCCGCAGTGTGCCAGGCACTGGGCTGGACAGACAGTCGGGAGAGGATCAGACAGCCCGGGGCTGCTGGCGCTGTAACTGGAGAGGCATGTGGAAGACAGACAGGTGCATCGTCAAGAATGAAAGTGCCGGACGAGGGAATGAGGGGTGTGGGTCCCGCTTAAGGCAGGGCTTCACCAGCAGCCCCTCTCTGAGGAGCCGGTTCCTCAGCTGCAATCTGAAGGCCTGCCGGTGAGCACGCGCCACCAGGTAGAGATCCCAGATTGCGGGTAATTAAGACAGAGAATCAACAGCCTGTGGAATGAGCACCCAAGGGAGCTCGGTGACGGCCAGAGTGGCCGGAGCAGAGAGAACGCCGGAGGGAGGGAAGGAGGCCGGGAAGGGAGGCACAGGCGGGCCGAGGCCAGACCACGCAGGGCCTCGGGGACGGAGGCGAAGATTTGAGTTTCCTCCTGAGCCCGGCAAGAAGTGGGGGGCTTTAAGCAGGCGGCCGACGACGTCCAAGTTAGGCTTTTAACTTCTAACCGGTTTCTAGGTGTGAAAGGCAGGCAGGAAATGCTGATGGTTAGAATTCAGGGAGTGAGCTCTGTGGGAGTGGATGGGAGTCAGGGAGGCCAGGGAGGAATCCAGCAGGCCCTGCCTAGGCTCGGGTGTAATGAGCCGTGGAAGACCACAAGACTAGGGGGAACACGGAGGGAGAAGCAGGCCTGGGGGAGGAGGCCTCACGAGGAGCAGAACCCAGATAATCATTCAGAGAGCCAGCAGAAAACCCAGGTGTCCCCCACTCCGGGTGGCCTTCTCCTCCCTGGACCCGGTTCCCTGTTTGTGAAGTGGGGATGGCAGTAGTGCCCAGGGTCTCTTTGGGGTGGCCAGTGTGCCCCCGGACCCGGTTCCCTGTTTGTGAAGTGGGGATGGCAGTAGTCCCCAGGGTCTCTTTGGGGTGGCCAGTGTGCCCCCAGTGCCTGGTGTTGTGACCTCAGTGGGGAAAGACAGACCTTGAAGCCCTCCTGAGGAGTCCGGGGGGTCACAGCCATGCCGTATTCCAGGCGGCACCCACCTGGCTCCAGCTGCCTCCTCCAGGGACACCCGGTGCCTGGGCAGATAAGAGGGGAGCTCCTCGGGCCAGCCTCACGGTGCACCCCGTCACTGAGCCTGGAAACCCGCCTTCTCTCTGGCCCCTGGGAGCACCAGCTCATTGCCTTTCTCCCTGACGCTAACTGCATTCCTGCCCATGGCGCTTCCTTCTGTCCCTGCTGGAACGTGTCAGGGCAGCTCCTTCCCTTGAGGACCTAGACTCCCGCCCACGATCTGACTAACCCTGGGGCTGCCGGCATCAATGGGGCCTGTGGTGCCTTTGGACTGACAATAAAAAGGCAGCCCTTCCTCAGGCAGAGATGACCTCTCACTAGAGCCTACCCAGTGCAAGCAGAATATTCCTGCCGGCCAGATGCCCTTGTGCAGTGAACAACTCACACAGCTGTACTCCGTGGGCCTGGTCCCTAGGAATGGTGGAGAGAAATAGGAGACTGAGATTCAGGACTGAAAACAGAAAAAAGAGAGTGTTCTCCTGAGCAAGTAGATGAAGAAGGTGTAGGCAGCCGATCTCAAATTCCAGAGAGGAAGGTTTGTGAGGGTGGGGCAGGGGTGAGGTGAGCACCAGCTCACACCCTTTTAGATAGCAGGACTGGGAAGAGGCATGCCCCGGAAGGGACCTGGTTCCACAGGGAAAGCCAGAGAAAGCTTACAGAAGGAAGATACAAATTCTGTGGAGAGTTAGACAAAAGTCATCTACCTAGGCTGGATGAAATACTGAAGGAGGGCGTTTCGCCAGGCGCACTAAAGCACCAAAATGTGCATGGTGGCTCACTTCTTTACTTTTGTTTTTATTGTTTGAGATGGAGTCTCGCTCTTCGCCCAGGCTGGAGTGCAGTGGCACCATCTTGGTTCACGGCAACCTCCGTCTCCTGGGTTCGAGCGATTCTCCTGCCTCAGCCTCCCAAGTAGCCGGGAGGACAGGTGCCCGCCACCACACCCAGCTAATTTTTGTATCTTTAGAAGCGACGGGGTTTCACTGTGTTGGCCAAGCTGTTCTCGAACTCCTGACAGCATGATCCTCCCACCTCAGCCTCCCAAAGTGCTGGGATTACAGGCATGTACTTCCTTGATTTGTAGTCTGCATATCTTTCATCTGTGTTTCTCGCTTCAAATATTTGAAGAGACTTTTTTTAGAATAAAAATGGGAGAACCATTCTGGCTGAGAAAATTCAATGTATGGTCTATGTTTACCGTGTTTGTGGGGTCTGTGGGCTACTTCCCCTCCCCCGCCACCTGCTCATGATGCTGTAAATAAGAAAACCTTGCCGCCAGCCTAAGAAGCTCATCCTTGCTGGCTGGGATGGGGCATCATGGCAGGGAATCAGCAGGAGAGTGCCATGGTCAGGTCTGGGTGTTAGCATGACCCTTCCACCTGCCTCAGGGTGGGGAGCTGGCAGGAAAGCAGGGGTCCTACCTAATCCAGGGGAGATGAGGAGTGCTGGGGAAGGAGCGGCAGGGACAGGACTGGTGACTGATGGAGAGAGAGCAGGGAGAGGGCTACTCCCCAGTTCCTGGCTACGGGTACTGAGTGGAGGGCTCTGGGCCATGACTGTTTTGTGAGACATGGTAGGTGGGAAGAGACTGGGAGGCCGTGGGGTATTCCTCCCAGCACGGGGTTAAAGCCTCTTGCTCCCTCCCTCCGGCCCTTCATGACCCCCTCTGCGGATACGGGGCCTGCTGGCTTCCAGGCCCAGACTGCAGGGAGACTCTTGGCTGCTTCTTGGGGTCCCGTGGGGGCTGCCTTTTTGATTTCCTTGAGAGCAGCTTGCTCTGAAGTCTTGACCACAGTGCCAGAGCTCTTCAAAGAGGCCACCTAGCCCCAAAGATGACCATTCTCCCATCCCTCCTCTCCCTCACCATCCATAGCAGCCAGGGCTCCAGAAACAGGGTGCCCCTTTGACCACTGCTGGGAGCCCAGAAAGATCTGGAATCTGTATCCCAGTCTTGCTGCTCCCTTGCTGTGTGACCATGGGCAAGTCACTTAACCTCTCTTAGCCTTGGGATCCCCATTTTTTGGTGGGATAATAAAAACTTCTGAGTCTATTCTAGCCTCAACACATTAATGTTTACCCTAACACTCCACACACACGCGCACACACACACACACACACACACACACACACACGTGAAGCCGCTGTGTAAGTGCCAGAGTCACCCAGGCTTGCTGGCATAATTCATGATACCAGAAGCTTGCTGTGTCACTGGTCCCTCTAGTGAGTACAAAGCCCAAAGCTTCAGTGTCCTAGTTTCAAGGCTGGGTGACTTTGGCCTTAACTCTCTTTTTTTTTTTTTTCTGAGACGGAGTCTTGGTCTGTCACCCAGGCTGGAGAGCAATGGTACGATCTCAGCTCACTGCAACCTCCACCTCCTGGGTCCAAACAATTCTCCTGCCTCAGCCTCCCGAGTAGCTGGGATGTTGGAAATAGGTGGTTGGTGCCTCAAAGATAAATTATCACTGAGACAAAGGATTTTTCAGCAACACAATTTTTACTTCCTGGACTGCAGGAAGGGCATCCTCGCTAGCCATCGTGCCATGAGAGTACAATGAACAAAGGAAAGCACCAAAATTTACCCCTTGCACATTTGGGGTCGTCCTTACTGCTGTGTCTGATCTCCATTGGCTGGAGCCAGACCTCACAATCTAAACTAAAACCCGATTGGCTGACAACTTAAAACTTTTCTAAACAGGTAAAAGCCATGGAGAGCTGGGACATGCCTGTGAGCACGTCCAGCACAGATATCTTGGTTAAAGTACAAGGACATAGAATGTACTACATGCCTGTAAGCATGGCATGTCCAACAGCTACATAGGATAGGGCTTAACAAAGTTATTAGCACACTTATTCTTTAACAAGAAAGGAAACTTTTAAAAGGAACTTTTCTACTTCCCACATGGGATTACAGGCGTGTGGCATCACACCCGGCTAATTGTTACATTTTTAGTAGAGACAGGGTATCACCATGTTGGCCAGGCTGGTCTTGAACTCCTAACTTCATGATCTGCCCACCTCAGCCCCCCAAAGTGCTGGGATTACAGGCGTGAGCCACCGCACCCAGCCCGTAACCCTCTTTTCTACCTGCCCAAGCCTGGTAGGGGCAAGTCTTCAAAAGAAACAGATTGTGGGTGGGAGCCAGGACCTCGGGGCCTGCAGTTAGCTCCCTGCAACTGGGGCTGAGGAAGGACCTGCCCTTTGATGAGGGCTGGGCTGACGGCTCTGGGCCAGGCCTACCTCTGGCTGCAATGATGGGAAGCTGAGCAGGGCACACAGCGGCAGCTGAAGGCTTCTCTACTGTCCTGGCAACCTCTCGCAGCAGTGAGGTTGGGAGCCCTGGGCAGAAAAGGGGATGCTGAGGCAAGAAACGCCCAGTGCAATGCCCCTCCTCAGCCACATCCTTCCTGCCCTCCCTGGGCCATGTGATGCAAAGGGACCCAGCCCACGGCTGCTCTTTCCTGGCTGTCCCATCCCCCAAGCCGTCCCTCCATTCTTCATCCATGAAACTGGGTGACAAGACCTCTTTCTAAGGGTTGCCGGGAGGATTTACAGAAATGGTGAATATCGAATCACCTGGTATATGCTGGGCACATGGCAAAGTTTGGAAATAAACACACGTGTCTGGTGACACTTCCTGAACTCACAGGACAGACTGACCCTCCTGCTGCTCGGCATCTGGCCACCGAAATAAGGTCTCAGGTCACCTCCATGCAGGTGAGAACCAAGCTTACCTGGCAGGACTCTGGAGACCCGACCAGCAGCATCCTGCCCTCTCTGTATGGCCCTGGGCGAGTGACCAACCTCTTGGTGCCTCCACTTCTGAACTGTGAAATGGGGTTACCCTCCTCACTGGATGGTTGAGGAAATTAAACACGATGTGTCGAAAGTGCTCTAACCAGCCCTGCATTTGCAAAGTGCTCAAAACCCGTCCTGGTGATGAGCCTGACATGGTGGCGATGGTGGTAACGGTGGCAGTGATGAACGGGTACTGAGATGGGGAAGCAAGATTCTTCTCCCGCTCATCAACTTTCTGTTCAGCCCACCGTCCCCTCTCAGGGGAGAGGACACCTCCCCAGGGCTGTAGAGTGGGGAGCCTCCGTGGCACCTCTCACCTCACATCCCCTTAGCGGGCCTGTGCCTTGCTGCAGCTCGGAGCCTCCAAGGACAGTGGACAGGCAGCTGCCCTAGAGCCTCCGCCTCTGCTCGTTCCAGCCCCAAGGTCCTGCCTTGCTGTGCTGCCTGATTCCCCCTCACATGGCTTTGTCCGCACAGATTCCCCTGCCAGGAACCCCCTGCTTCTCTATTCGTGAGGATTTAGGATCTGCACACTTATCAGGTGTTCCCCAACCCCCATCCCTCCTCACTCCCTTCTCCCTCCTCCCTCTTCCCTGCCACCCACCCCTCAATCCAAGGATGGCTCAACCCCACACAACCCCACCTGGCAGCACCTCAAATCACACTCCCCTCTGCAACAGATGTTGCTCAGCCTTGCTCCCCCTTCAGCAGCACATCTGAGCCCTACCAGGTATGAGAAGAAACCCAGCCCCACAGGCCCAGGCAGGCTAAGGAGGACTGGGCAGACCTGGCCCCCTCCCCCAGCCATGACCTTGTGACAAGGGTCAGGAAGCATTCTGTAACGAGGATCCAGGCGGGTCTGTGACAAGGATCAGAGTGTGCATTGTACATGGGGTCAGGTTCATGTCTGCTGGGATTCTGTCATCCGTGCAGGAGCCCTGAAGAGGCGTTTCCCTGCCCCAGGTGCCCCCACGGTGCCCTGGGTGTCTGGGTCAGGGCAGCTGGAGCCAGACAGCACCAGGGTTGGTGGGAGTAGGGCTGAATTCTCTGCCCTGTTCCAAGCACAGAGACAGCCAGGTCCCCACGGCCGACTCCAGGGCCCTGCCCTGCTCCTGGCCTCAGCCTCTGTCCTTGCCCCTGCCCTCCCCCAGGCCGCAACGTGAGCCGCCACTGCACCGAGGAAGGCTGGACACAGCTGGAGCCCGGCCCCTACCCCGTCGCCTGTGGTTTGGATGACAAGGCGGCGAGTTTGGATGAGGTGGGCCTCAGTGCACCCCACCCCACCTGCGGAGCGCCAGGGCCCACCTAGGCGACTTTGACCTCTCCCACCAAGGGGTGCGGCTGCTGTCTGTGAGAGCAGGACTCTGGAGTCTGCCCTCCTGTAGCCTCCTCCGCCTGCCTTTCTGGGGGCCCACCCCTCGGCTCCCCTCGACAAGGTATGGGAGGAGGCCCTCCCACAGGAGGGGTCCCCAGATCAGCGCAAGCTGAGGCAGCACCCCCAGGCTGGGCCACCCCACTGCCTCACGGGAGCCTGACTCACGGGAGCCAACCCGGGAGTTGGCAGGGCAGGCAGACACCAGCACCCCATCCCATCCAGAGGTGAAAGCGAGGTGATGCAGGTCCCAGAAGGAACCAGCCCCAGCTACCAAATAGCCAGTCATGGTCTCTGTAAGGACTGGGGAGCCTGGTGAGGACACTGATGGGGAGGCTGGAGTCCTCAGCTAGGAGACCCTCACTGCTTTAGGGTGCAAATGCATGGTGTGTGTCTGCCTGTGATGACATCTGCCCACCCTCAGGCGCCCTCAGATGGGGCTTTCACTCCACCCACCCCCCAAGAGGGCAGCAGTTTCCTCGGAGGCCTTTGGAGCCCACCGGAGCTGTGGACCCTGGTCCCCCATAACCACTTGCCTCTCCTCGGGCAGGGCGTGGGGGGTGGAGAGCAAGGAGCGGCTCATCTCGTGATTGTCACTCTGCGCTTCGCCTGTGTCCACGGGGAGGGGTCGGGAGAGGGGACCAAGCAAGAAACCCTCAGGCCCAGCTTTGCCCTCCTCCCCAAGAAAGGCCAGGCTGCCCTCATCCCACCAACCCCAGCTCCTGAGAGCTCAGCAGGTCTCCTCTGACGTCCGCATGCCTCTCCTGTACAGACAGGGTCTTGAGGGGGGTTGAAGGGCAAGCAGACCCGGCCCCCAGGGTGCCCAGTCCAGAGTTGGGTCTTCATTCTCTCCCTCACCAACTCGTCCCTTGTGAAGACACAAGGAGAGACAGTACATTCAACCCCCACCCCCCCCCCTCAGACACAGTCTGTGGAAACCAGGGCATTAGGGTCAGGGCATTGAGGAGCTCTGCTCAGCTGCTCTCAGGAGCCCCAGGCCTCAGCCCCATTTGCTGGGGCAGGGAGGGGCAGGCGGAGTGTGTGGGGCACCCCAGCCCTGCCAGCCCCCCGAGGTGAGCCCCCCGTCCTCCAGCAGCAGCAGACCATGTTCTTCGCTTCCGTGAAGACCGGGTACACCGTGGGCTATAGCCTGTCCCTCGCCACCCTGCTGGTTGCCACGGCGATCCTGAACCTGTTCAGGTGAGGCCCAGCCCAAGTGACAGGCCTCACAGCAGACCCCGCAAGTGTCCCTCCCACCCTGGAGCCCAGCCTGGCCCAGGCATGCCCCGACCGCTCCACTGTCGCCCCCGGCAGCTCACAGACCCCAGCTCCTGCCAGGCCAGCCTCCCCTGGAGAAGGCAGGCGGCCAGGCCGCTCCATGTGCTCCAGCCCAGTCTCCCCAGGATGGCCCTGCGGCTGGGGACAGGGCAGCAGAGGGTGTGTCCTGCATGCAGGAATGAGGCTTCTGGGGCCGCGCGGGGGCTGACACTTGGGGGCCCAGCTGCACAGGAGGATGGAGCACTAGGGGGGCGGGACTCATAGTTCAGGATGGGACCCCCTTCGAGGCAGGGCCTGCCCCCTGGGGACACACGCTCTGCTACCCAAGCCTTGCTCAGAGCAGAGGACGGTGTGGGCTGGGGTGGGGCCCAAGGCCGCTTTGGCCTCCCGGATCTGCCCACCCCACGCAGGAAGCTCCACTGCACGAGGAACTACATCCACACGCACCTGTTCGTCTCCTTCATCCTGAGGGCCGCCGCCGTCTTCATCAAGGACTTGGCCCTCTTCGAGAGCGGCGAGTCGGACCAGTGCTCCGAGGGCTCGGTGAGGACCCGGCCCCTCCCTCAGCCTCGCCCTTATCCTTAGCCACCGTCATCTCTTCTTCTCCCCCTGCTTCTCCCTGTCCCCCGTCCCTCTTCCCCCCCACCCCAAGGATGGCCCAACCCCACCTGGCAGCTGCTCAAATCACACTCCCCTCCGGCAACAGGAGATGTTGCTGAGCCATCTGGGAGCTCACAGACCTGCCCCCGCCAGTGAGAAAAGCAGATGGGAAATGAGACACTTCATGGCCACAGCCCAGAGCCCCTGTCCCACCTGTGTTGCTAACTTCCTGTGTGGCCGTGAGGAACTTACTGCCTCAGCTTCCCCATCTGTGCCAGGACTTCCAAGATTCCTTCCCACCCTGCCCTCTGCCAGCTGCATAGCCAGGGCTCTGCGCACCATGCCGCTTTTCCTGCCCCTCCCTGCACCGTCTGGAGTGCGCCCAAACATACGGGGTCCTCCTCTTGTGTTCAGATCCTGCCGTCAGGCTGGTCCTGGGCTTTCCTAGGGAAGGGAAGTAAAGGGAGAATCTAAGGAATGCATTGCCAGTCACCAAGGGGGCCATCCCCAAGGGATTCTGAGGGACCCTCCCTGAGTGCCCCAAGCTTTGACAGACAGCCCCACTCATTCCTTGTCCTCGGTGACTCACTGGTTCATGCGCGACCCCAGAGGCAATGCGTTATATCAGGGGTCAGCAGTACCTTCTCCCCAAAGACTGAAATAATCATGCTGGAATCTCAGGCACTTCAACAAAGGGGAGAGAAAACTCAGGGGACCAGCCTTGGCCATTCCCAGAGGCTCTGCCCAGGAGCTGGGAGGCTGTCAGACACGAGCAGTGGGAGCCACAGGCCTGTGGAGGAACATGTTGCCTCCTGTGCACGTGCTAGGGATAATTGTGCAGACTGGTTCCCGACTCATTACTGTGAAGCTTTTCTAAGACAAGGAGGAAGCAGATAACTGGTCCTGATAAAGAACTGATCCTCCAAAAGGGGAGGCAAGAACTCCTGTCACTGGAGAGACTGGGCAAGACCTGAGGAAGGACCTCCCAACCAAGGGAGGAGGTGGGGGCAGGGAGGGGAGCCTCTTGCTGAGGATGTCTCGAGCCAACGGTACAGGAAGGAAGCGTGGGAGCCGGTACTGTGGGTGCAGGGGAGGTAGAAGCCAGAGTTTCCGGGAGGAGGGTGGCATTGAACCTGGCTCACAGACACCTAGGCTTGATCTGAAAAGAGGGACTTTCTGGGAGGGGACAAAAGGCCCAGAACACCTTTCAGTCATGTCGCGGGACACCCGGAGCCCGTGACTGCCCTACTCCCGGGTCTCCCTGAGGAATCCCTTCTTCCACTAGGTCCTCTGAACCCAGGAGGAATGGCCACCTGCCCCCCTTCCCCTTCTTCATTGCTACTTCCCCTCTCCGACCCTCTTCTGGGTCCCAGTCTCCCTCCACACTTCCCTCTGGGCCCCACCCCATAGTCCACAGCCCGCCCCACACACTCAGCGGGCTCTCGCAAACTCAAGCAAGAATTCTCCCTCATACCTTCCAGCTACCTTCAGTGCAAATTGGCACTGGATGAATGAGTGGCTGGAGTGGGGTGTGGATGGGCAGGTTGGTGGCTGGCTGAGTAGGCAGAAGGATAAACGGGCAAAGGAGGAAGATTGGATGGATGGTGGGCAGAGGGGCGGGTAGGCGGCTGGGTGGTTGGTGGGTGGGGCGGGTTGGCGGCTGGGCGGTTGGTGGGTGGGGCGGGTTGGCGGCTGGGCGGTTGGTGGGCGGGTGTAGAGATGGATGGATGGGCATCTGGCTAAGTGAGCAGTCTGGTAGGTGAATGGAGAGATGGGTGGGGGGCGGACAGACTGACAGAGGTAAAGATGAGTCGATGCTGATGGATATGTGGATGAAATGGAAACACTGTGAGTTGACAGTGAACGTCTAGCGGGTGAGTGGGGGAAGAAATGGTACATTAGTAGGTGGGTGGGTGGATGAGTTGATGGATAGATACATAGATGGGAGATGAATCGATGAATTGATGGATGCAGAATTAAAGTCATCAGGTTATCCCAAAGTATCAGATGACCTCAAATTAGGGAAAATGGGAAAACCACCAGGCACATTTTTAAGGGGTTCACGCAGGAGCGGCCGAGATGAAGCTGGCTGCACTGGACCGTGCTTCTGCCCCAGACACGGGCACGGCGGTCAAGGACGCTTGTCTCCCCCCTGCAGGTGGGCTGTAAGGCAGCGATGGTCTTCTTCCAATACTGTGTCATGGCCAACTTCTTCTGGCTGCTGGTGGAGGGGCTCTACCTGTACACCCTGCTCGCCGTCTCCTTCTTCTCCGAGCGGAAGTACTTCTGGGGGTACATACTCATCGGCTGGGGTATGGTACCAGGGAGGGCTTCCAGGCTGGGGACAGAGGGCCAGGCCTGGAGAACTGCCTAAGGGGAGGGTGCCAACCCAGCTTGCAGTCCTAGGTCTCTCTAGCTGCAGGTCCTGCCTGCAAGGATGTCAGCTAAGGGTCGAGAAAGTCCTCAAAATGTGGAGCCCAGGACAGGCCCCCTCAGCCCGCAGCTGCTCAGGGCTGACCTGTGGGACAGATTCTGTGAGCATCCTTCCTGCTCCCTTAAGCCCCTGAAATACGCAGGGCCACTGCTCATCTGCAAAGGGCCTCTGTCACGATTAGAAACAGACTGTCTGCCTAAGTAGACACAGCCCTTGAGGGACACAGCTTCACGCCCCGCGGTGAACAGCCTGTGCGACCGAAGACGGCAGCCTGAAAACCACCCTTTTCTCTCACCCCCCCTCTCTGGTTCTCTCCGAAATCTCCCTCATGCCCTCTACCCCTGCCTCCTGTGCCCTCTGCCCGGGCCTGACAGGGGTGCCCAGCACGTTCACCACGGTGTGGGCCATCGTCAGGATCCATTTTGAGGATTACGGGTGAGCTGCCGCCCCCCCCACTCCCCCGCTGCTGTCACCTGGGCAGGTCCCCTGGGTGGGATGATAATGCCACCTGGCCTTGCTGAGTGGACAAAAACCACGGCACTCGGTCCAGAGGGGAGGCTGGAAGGAGGACCTGGGGAGCAGCGGACTCTGGGCCGGGGGGTGGAAGGGCTCAGGGTCAGAGCTGGGGACAACCGCGGAGGGTGCTGCTGACTCTGGCTGAGGACGGCCCTCTCACTCCTCCCCACCCTGCTCAGGTGCTGGGACATCATCGACTCCTCCCTGTGGTGGATCATAAAGGGCCCCATCCTCACCTCCATCCTGGTAAGGCACCCTCTCGCCACCCAGGGATGGGGAAACAGCTCCTGAGGGCGGGCAGCTTAGCCCCAGGTCACACGGGAAGTTAGTATCTAGGTCAGAACTGAAACGCAGCTTCCCAATGCCCAGTGCAGGGTCACCCCACCCCGGTCCCCCTAGCTGGTCCTTGAGAGTAGGCAGTTATGGAGCACTGTCCTAAGGGAAGTGAAGGAGGTGGGGCTCCCGGGTGACCTGCCCAAAGCCAGAGGGCAGCAGGACCCTGGGAAGGGGCAGGCCGCACCCCAGCCTTCCCGTTCTGGCTGCTGACCTCGGTCCCCACCCACTAGGTGAACTTCATTCTGTTTATTTGCATCATCCGAATCCTGCTTCAGAAACTGCGGCCCCCAGATATCAGGAAGAGTGGCAGCAGTCCCTACTCGTGAGTGTGGCCCCAGTGCCTCTGTCCCCAGGCCCTAAACCATCCCACAGCTCCTCGAAGTCTTTCCACCCCAAACGTCCAGAGTCACCACAGAGCCACGTTGCTCGTGCCCACCTCCACCATGGCCTGGCTCAGCCTACCAGCCCCCTGCCCAGCCCCGCCCTCACCAGGCTGTGCTCAGAGCCCCACGGATGCTTCTGCTGCCCACACTCATCTGGCACCCTTCCCAGGGATGCATCTGCTTCCAAGCCAGGGAGCTGGAGAGGACACCGATGACCTGCATCTTGTTCATACCATGTCCCTGGCATGGAAAGGGGGCACTAAGCACACAGCAGATGCATACCCTCGGGGGGCCCAGTCTGCCAATGAGACACGCATGTTCAGCACTTGGTATTTCTTAGTAATAATGATGACACCTGCGGTTTACATGCCAGGCACACGCTAAGGGATTTCCATGCATCATATCATTTCATCCACACAGTCCCCTGTAAAATTATCCTCATTTTACAGAGAAGAAACTGACATACCCGCCCTCCTCCTCGAGGGTTTTGGAGCATGTCACCATGGGCAGGGAGAAGGGGGCACGGTGTGGACCAGGGCTTGGAAAGGTGTCAGGACTGTCCCCTGTGCTTGGGAGGAAGAGGCAGAATTTTGTGGGAGCAACATGGCTCGAAGACAGACTAAAGAAACAGGAGCAACGTGGAAAGGGAGGCTGTGGGAAGGCACGCGGGGTCTGCACGCTCACGGAGGGAGCAGGAGATGGAGCATCGGTGCTGTGCCCACAGACAGACCTGGGGCGCCCCGCAAGGCCTTCTGGTCCTGGGATTCTAGAATGGTCTTCTTGGCCTGGCTTCTTTGGAGAGTCTGTGCTATGGTTCTAAGATTCCCGGCGAGAATGTCACATGCTACTGGATTTAGGATTCTATTCTGGAATCCTGTGATTCTCCCTGATGAGACTAAGACTCACATTCCTGGTGTGACCACATTCTCTCTTGCCAGGTTTGTAGGCGGAGCTCCCTTCTTGTCTGAGAAGGAAAGGCTCCTGTGGGGGTCTGCAGGCTGCCGAGGGGCAGCACGTCGGGCCTGTACCCCCTCATCCTCTCCTTTGCCGATGGGACCTTATCTCTCCCAACTTACAACGATTCCAAAGGGCTTGAATCTGAGGCAAACAGAGCTGGCCATGGGCAGAGCCAGGTCTGTGTGGGTGAGACAGAAAGGAAACAGTTGTCAGCAGGCAGAAGGGGTGGGGGCAGTCAGAGATGGAGCTCCTCAAGGAGAGGCTCTCAGCTCCCACTCTCCACCTCCCCAGGAGGCTTCGCTTTAAAGAAAGCCTCCATCTGTTAGCCTCTGGTGCATCGCACAGTTTTGCAGCTGAAGAGGGGTGGGCAGTGCTCAGGATCTTGGCATAGCTGGGGACCAGGTCCGGGAAGGAGTGGGAGGGCCAAGGCCAACTCCTCTGCCCCCAGCTTGCTGTGGGACCTTAAGCCTTGGGCTAGGCTTTCTTGGACCGACTGCTAAGGCAGGATAGACAGAGTCAGAGACCTTCTCTATCCACACCCCACCTCGCCTAGCCAGGGAGTAATGGGCTCACACTGCCTGGACCAGCTGAGTTCAGGTGGCTGGGAAGCCTGAACCAGGAAGAAAGCACCCTGGGCTCTGTGAGAGGGATAAACATTTAGAATGAATGCTGACCCTGCTCAGCACACACAGCTGTAAAGGAGGAGCCGGTCCTTCAGAGCATGCTGGGGGTGTATGCAGTGGTGTGGGGAGGGAGGAGGAAGGGATGCAATCCCAGAGAAGGCAGCAACTCCTGGAAAAGCAGACACAGCAGAAAAAACAAAGACAGAGGGTGATACTGATTCATTCTGGGTTGTCCCTGGTGATCAGGCATGAACTTGGGTCCCCATCACCCTCCCAAGTGGCCCTGGGCATGTGTGGTCAGCACCCCAGTCAGAAAGACTTGCTTCCTAGTACATCTTCCCGGTAGGGAATTGGTCTCTCGTGGATACACTTCACCTTATCCCACCCACAACACTTCCACGTTCATAGCGGGCCCGCTCTGTGATCTGACTATGTCAAGCTTGCGCTTACTACGTTATATGAATTGGAAAAGCTGAGGCCAGGAGAAAGGGAACCAGGAGCTCCTGTTGCCTGAGAGATTTTCCACTGCCCTTATGGCTGAGAGTATCCTCTACGGCCATAGTGAGGTAAGCCCCTCCCAGGCCAGGGGTCCCAGGCAACAGAACACCCCATAGTGGATTTCAGCTCACATGTCCCTGCTGCATCATTCCCACTGGCCTCTCATAGTGGATTTCAGCTCACATGTCCCTGATGCGTCATTCCCACTGGCCTCTCCCTTACCTCTTACCCTCTCTCCTCCAGAAGGGTGAGAAGAGAGGGGCTTCCTTCCAGGCCAGGAAGGCTGGGGGCATGAGGGCAGAGGCACCGCGGCTGTGGAACAGGAACAGACATGGACATAGTATTTAGGGGGACCCATACTCCATCTTCACACATCCTGGTCACTGTCCCCATCTTCCGTGCCTCCAGCTCCCCCATGCCAGGCCCCACCATAGCCACATGTGTGGACACACATGCCCACGGCCTGCCCCCCCCCGTCTCCAGCCACCATATCCACATGTGGACACATGCCCACGGCCTGCCCCCCCTGTCTCCAGGAGGCTGGCCAGGTCCACACTCCTGCTGATCCCCCTGTTCGGAGTGCACTACATCATGTTCGCCTTCTTTCCTGACAATTTTAAGGCTGAGGTGAAAATGGTCTTTGAGCTCATCGTGGGGTCTTTCCAGGTATGGACTGTTGACTTAAGGCTGCATTCTTCTTTGGCTTTTAATGGAATTCACCCTGGAGTCTTGGCCCTTGCCACTGGATTCCAATGTTTTTACTGTAATAAGTATTAGATAAGCACCTACTTTCCTTAACCAGGGGAGCATAGGGGCTGGAGCCAAGGGTGGGGCAGGGTGGGGCAGGGTGGGGGCTTCTGGTGTCTGTCTACCTCACCTCTTCTGTCCCCTTCCTTCCCAGGGTTTCGTGGTGGCTATCCTCTACTGCTTCCTCAATGGTGAGGTAAGCACCTCCCAGTCCTTGGAGCTCAGATGATGGAACTCCCAGGACCAGGGTCCAGAAAAACTGATGAGATATGTGCAGAGCAAGGACAGGTTAAACCTTGCTACTCCAATATGGTCCTCAGACTAGTAGCACTGGTGTCACCTAGGCCCTTGCTAAATCACGCGTCTCGGTGACCACCCCAGGCCTGCTGGCTTGGAATCTGCATTTTAATATTATTAAAAACAAAAACAGGTTTTTACTAACTCCCAGGGGGATTCCTGTGCACAGCCGAGTTTGGGAACACCTAGCTAAGTGGCTGTGTGCAGTGAGTGGGGGGCTCTCAGTGAGGGTTGAATTGCTGTGAAGCTTTGGTTACAATGCACAAAAACCCATTCAAGTGAGCTGGAGGGCCAGGATGGGAGGAACTGGGGTACAGTCGCCCCTAGGCAGCATCCTGCTCCCACCCTGGACTGCATTCTCGGATCCTCTCTGCCTCTCACTTCCTACCATTCCAAGGCCTCCTTTTGAACCTGGCCTCAACCCAGTCCCAAGTTTGCACCACCCAAGGCGGCATCGGGTCTCCCCATTTTGATATCCTAAAGAAGATAAGGCTGGCTAGTTCAGAACCCAAGTCGAGAGAAGCCCAACCCACAGTGGAAGAGGCTCCACAGCAGTGGGCCCAACCACCTCACCCTCTCCTAGGTGCAGGCGGAGCTGAGGCGGAAGTGGCGGCGCTGGCATCTGCAGGGCGTCCTGGGTTGGAACCCCAAATACCGGCCCCCATCAGGAGGCAGCAACAGCGGCACGTGCAGCACGCAGGTCTCCATGCTGACCCGCGTCAGCCCCGGGGCCCGCCGCTCCTCCAGCTTCCAAGCCGAAGTCTCCCTGGTCTGACCGCCAGGATCCCGGGGCCCCTCCCACTCACCCCGGCAGACGCCGGGGACAGAGGCCTACCTGGGCGCGGCCAGCCCCAGCCCTGGGCTCGGAGGCTGCCCCCAGCCCTCTGGTCTCTGTTCCAGAGCTCCTACAGAGCGCAGCCCCTACAGAGCGCAGCCCTAGTGCCTGCCTGGAGGTTTCTAGCAAGTAAGAGAAGCAGGGAGCTCCTCTCCCTGAGGGCTGCAGGTGGGACTCAGCCACGACTCCTCCTCCAAAGCCCTCCACCAATCAC
>NW_016107444.1:5521515-5541552 GCF_001604975.1 Cebus imitator
ACTTTCACCCTGACTCCGCCCCCTGCAGGTGGGACTCAGCCACGACTCCTCCTCCAAAGCCCTCCACCAATCACGGGCAAAGGCCTGCATACTTTCATACTGACTCTGCCCCCTGCAGGTGGGACTCAGCCACGACTCCTCCTCCAAAGCCCTCCACCAATCACGGGCAAAGGCCTGCATACTTTCATACTGACTCCGCCCCCTGCTAGCTCCTCTGCCCAATCGGAGGAAAGCAATCTGAGATCCTTGGACCATGCTGCTGAGATTCGAGGGCAGAAGGCTCTGCCCGGGAAGATCACCAGCGCCAGCGCCAGGCAGTGCCTGAAATTTCACCACTGCTGTCACTCAGGCATTTCTCTGCAGATGCAGCTCTCTGCCCTGTTGCCTCACGCTTAGCTACCAGCTCCTCAAGGCGCGTTATTCTGGAGTTTTCGGGAAGCACAGCTGTCTTAGTGGTCGCCACCGAAGTGGAGTGGCCCGGGGTCAGTCTGGTGGGGGAACGATGCCACCCAAGGCCGAGGGACTCTGAAGCCTCTGGGAAGGGAGGAGGCAGCCACCGGTGAACGCCAGATCTCAGGCAGCCTACCTGCTCTCCAGTCCGAGCGGGATCTTCGCACCAGCCTTACCTATCCCTCTGCGCTGTGGAAGCAACAGAAATCAAGAGCTGCCCTCCTTGGCCGCCCACCTATGTGCCAGTTGTTGTAACCAGGCTCGGAGATGTGTGCCCGTGGGCTCTGACAGCAGTTGCCTCCCCCTGCCACACACGCAGGATTTGAACTCAGACCTGGCTGACAGGAAACTGAAAGCACACTCACTAACTTTTGTATTTTGGAACCAGCGGATCCTCTCGGTTATGTGTTCACCGCCGTTATCCCTGAATCCCCCTTCCTGCCCCACCCCCACCCTCCCTGCAGTGTGGCCGAGGAGGCCTCCAGCCCATGTATCATCTGGACAGGAGCCTGCTGGCCACGGCCTCCTCTGCCTGCCCTTCACCCAGTGGCCACTCAACTTCCTACCCACACCTCCACCAGAGGATCCCTCAGGGCTGCAACAGGCTGTGCAGCAATAAATGTTGGCTTGGATTGGCTTGGTTCACCTGGTGGTTGATGTTCTCATGTGGCCTAAAATGGGACCAGCTTCCGCTCAAAGGATGGGTGGTCTTAAACAGTGCGGAGGCCGGATGCCACCACTTTTTTGGCTTTTGACAGAAGTCCATATTTTCATATGAGATGTTCACAGTTCTGATGCCTTCAACTCCCGTCTTTCTGAATGGCACCCTTTCCTCTGAGTGACAGAGTCAGACCAGGTGCCCTCTCCCCACTCCTTAAATGCAGCCAAGAAAAGGCCACCCTGATCTTGGATTGACACCAAACAGCTGGCAGAGCCGCCAGGGTCTCAGGGATGGCTGAGTGTGAGTGCTTCACAGGCCGCAGTCACTCCTGCAGACAAGGTTCTGCAGATGCCCTGGGCTCAGCCAGAGGAGGCAGGTAGTGGACAAAACAGATGTCACCAACACAAGCTGAGCGAGCAGAGACAGTGCGCCACTCATGAGAAGGTTTAAACACAGGCAGTACGGCAAATAACATCGGTCAGCACGAGATGTCTCCAAAGCCGATGCCCATCCTGACCTTCTTGGGTCCCACCTCCTGCGAACTTGCTAGAGGAGCAGAGAGGGATGCCAGGCTGGTGACGATGTAGTCAGCATGGGCTGGCGAAGGCTCAGATCTGTCTGCAAGGCTTCTTCAAAGCCTTGTCTGACCCAGTACATCCCAGGACCCATCATCAATGACAGTTCCAACCCAGCATCCTCAGAGGCCAGAGTCAGGGGTGTTCAGGCCAGGATAGAAGTGACTGTGAGGCACCCCCAGGGAAATGAATGCCCTTTGCTCAGTGGAGTGGCACGTTTTCCCCGTCTGGAGTCACACTGCACACCCTGATCTGTGCATGGTCAGCCATAGGACCGAGAAGGAGGCATTGTCCCTAACCTTGACCTCAGGTACCCCCAGGCCTGCTGGAGAGATCATTCTCAGTAGCACCCCCCTCCCCCCACCCAGACCATCAGTGGTGACCACCAATGAGGTTACTGAGCATCTTTTTGTTTTGTTTTGTTTTTTGAGATGCAGTCTGGCTCTGTCCCCAAGGCTGGTGTGCAGTGGTGTGACCTCAGCTCACTACAACCTCCACTTCTCAGGTTCAAGCGATTCTCCTGCCTCAGCCTCCTGAGTAGCTGGTACTACAGGCATGGGCCACCACACCTGCCTCAGTGGTTTCACCGTGTTGGCCAGGGTGGTCTTGAACTCCTGACCTTAGGTGATACACCTGCCTCAGCCTCCCAATGTGCTGTGATTAGAGGTGTGAGCCACTGCACCCAGCCTACTAACCCTGAGCATCTTGCATGTCCAAGGCATAGGAGCTGAGAGAGGGGACAGTCTCTCCATGCTCCCCTCACCGAGCTGGGGCATGTCTCGCTCTCGCTGGCGCTCTCTCTCTCTCTCTCTCTTTCTTTCTCCCTCTCTCTCCCTCTCTCTCTGGTTTCCCTCCTCCCACTCCCTACTCGGTGCCTCTCTGAACGGCTTCCAGAGACCTTGTCCACCTCATGCTTCTCAGTAAGGTCCAGAATACCCAGCCCTTGTCAACTAATCCCAATTCTGCTTCAGACTTTCTCAGGATCATGGCAGGTCCCTCCTTACTGAGTGTGAATCTCTCCATCCGCCTGCACAATAGGGAGGGCTCTAGATGACTCTGCTTAGCCCCTGGCTAAGGCCCAGGTGACTAATGAGGAGGGGCTGCCCAGAGCCTTCTGCCACCCACCCTGCCCCCTGAGCTCAAGGGGAGGACCGCAGATGGTGCGGGGAGCCCCAAGCAGTCGGGCGCTGAGGCGTACACAGAGGATGGAGGCTGTGCCGAGAACAAGGTCTGAGACCTGGCAGGACTCCTTGAGAGATGAGCGCAGGCCAGTAGAAGAGAGGAGGAGGGAGCGGGGCACAGAAATGCAGAGGAAAGGACCGCACTGGCCTTCCAGGTTAGCGCCCTGCAGGCTGCTGGGCTGTGTGAAGGCCGGGAGGGGCCCCCATCACACTGCACCCACCCCACACACCACAGTGCCTCATAGCCCCTCATCTGTGTGTCATGGCTTCAGAGTTAGGCAGGCAGCCTGGGGAGGGGACCCATCATCAGCCAAGAGTGTGGAGAGTGGATGAAGCGGAGAGCCGAGATGTGGGCAACGAAAGGGAGGACAGAGGTGGGCCCTGCTCAGAAAGGTGCCCAGGAAGGGCCAAGCTTAGTGATGGGCACGTGAGGATGGCGAGAAGCCGAAACTGTCTCCCGGGCTGGGGCAGCCGTGGAATGGGGTTGGTCACAAGCAGAACTGCTCCTGGCCCCGCCTCCTCCCCCAGTCCCAGGTCCCTGGCCAGGCACCTGTCGGGCCAGCTCGTCTCTATCGCCCCCTGGTGGATGTTTCAAGGACTTCCCTAAGGTTGGCCTTGGGCCCAAACACCTGGGTGGAGAGCCACCATCCCTCCACACAGAGGCCACCATGTGGGCGATTCCTGCCACTCCAGGGCACAGGCCGCCCAGGGAGGGTGGCCAGTTTGCCAGCAGAATGGATAGGGGACAGTCTCGGGGAAGCAACATTGAGGTGATCTCTGAGGGCTAGGTAGGGGTCTCTGGGTCCCAAGGGAACATGATGGGTGCCAGGGATACCTGAATCCAAGTGGGCAGTGCCAGGGATACCTGAATCCAAGTGGGCAGGCATCAGAGGTCCCTTCCCACAGAAGCACAGTGCAGGCTTCCTAAGTGAGGCCGAGGGGTGAGGGTGGGTTTGGGGCAGTCCACTCTGGCTACTAGAAGCGCCCAACGGGCAGTCCGGGGGAAGCTGCCAGTGCCCCTCCAGGTGGGGAGGAGGAGGGCTGGGGGGATGATGGCCTGGTGTGGGACATGCTGAATGTCACTCTGTGAGACTCTGGGGAGAATCTCCAGGGCTACCGGAATCAGGACCTAAAGTGACAGGGCTCAGGCAGGTGGGGACACCAGGGCAGCCCCCGTGGGGAGGGTGAGTGGAAACTGTATATCCCCAGGCACTCCCATCTGCTGTGCTGGCAGGGTGGGGGGAAGAGTCAGAGTCAGCCCATTCCCAGCACTCACCCGGGGCCTGTTTTAATGAACCCACCCTCCCACAATGTGGGAACAGGAACTGTTCTTATCTCTCCAGGGGGAGGGGGCCGGATCCACAGCTGGCAGTCATTAAATACCCTGGCCAGGCCAGGGATGGCCAAGATATTAATAGCTAGGAGCCAATGACCCTGGAGACGCAGCCTCCTAGAAGAGGGACAGTAACCCCAGCAGGCTATGGGGACAAGGAAGACAGCTCAGAAGGCCCCCCGGCAATGCCCCGCCTCTACACAGGACAGACAGGGTAACCAAAGGCCAGAGAAGGGAAAGGACTTGCTTGAAATCACCAGGAAGCTCACTGAGAGAGCCTGGCCTTGAACGCAGTTCTGCAAACCCCACAGCCCTGCCTCTTCCATTACACAGATCGTCACAGGTGAGACCATCAGGGGTGCCCTATGTGGAAACATGTGAAGAGCAGGTCTAATTAGTAACACTGATTCTTTGTTTAAAATCTTGAAATTTTGCTCATTATGTATGTTTTACATTAATTTCGATATTTTTAAAATATCAGATTAGGCCAGAGGCGATGGCCAGTAATCCCAGCACTTTGAGAGACCAAGGCGGGCAGATAACAAGGTCAAGAGATCAAGACCAGCCTGGTCAACATGGCAAAGCCCCGCCTCTACTAAAAATACAAAAATTAGCTGGGCGTGGTGGCGCATGCCTGTAGTCTTGAGAGGCTGAGGCAGGAGAATCACTTGAACCCGGAGGCAGAGGTTGCAGTGAGCCCAGATTGCAGCACTGCACTCCAGGCTGGTGACAGAGCAGGACTCCGTCTCAAAAACAAAATTATCTTGATCACCGAAGGCTTTTCTGTTTGCTTGTTGCCACCCCTTTCAGTTTTGCCCCGGAAGCAAGCACCCTGCTTGCCTCACTCTGATCACAGCATCCCTGGGTCCCAGGATGTCAGCATGGAAGGAACTCTGGGGAGCTCCGGACTGGCCTCTGTGTGCCTCAGAGGGAAAGGGTCTGCCAGGGAGATGCCTACTCGAGGGAGGCAGCTCCAGGCAAATTCAGTGGCTCAGCAGACATGGGATTTTCGATCTGTCCACGCTGCCACCTCAGGATGTGGACTGTCACCCTCAGACTTACCCCTCATGACGGCGCAATGGCTGTCACTGTCCAAGCGTCACATTCCCACAGAACTCCACTGGCAGGGAGGAGAATGTCACCTATGTGTTTCCTTTTATCAGGGACGATCATCTGTCTCAGGAGGTGGTCCTCCGTCCTCAGGCCAGGATTAGGTTACATACCCGGACCACAGCTGCAAAGAGAGGCAAGGGTTCTAGGCCAGGCACGGAGGCTCACGCCTGTAATCCCAGCACTTTGGGAGGCCAAGGCAGGCAGATCACCTGAGGTCAGGAGTTCGAGACCAGCCTGACCAACATAGTGAAACCTTGCCTCTATTAAAAATACAAAACTTAGCCAGGCATGGAGGTGCACACCTGTAATCCCAGCTACTCAGGAGGCTGAGGCAGGAGAATCGCTTGAACCCAGGAGGCAGAGGTTGCAGTGAGCTGAGATCGCACCACTGCACTGCAGCCTGGGTGACAGAGCCAGACTCTGTCTCTAAATAAATAAATAAAAGTGAGTAGCAGCCTGGACATCATGGTGAGAACCCACCTCTGCAAAAAAATTTAAAAATTAAAAATTAGCCTGGTGTGGTGGTGCACGCCTGTAGTCCTAGCCACTCGGGAGGCTGAAGTGAAAGGAACACTTGAGCACAGGAAGTGGAGGCTGTAGTGAGCCATGATTATGCCAGCGCACTCCAGTGTGGTGACAGACCAAGACCCTGTCTCACAAGAAAAGGGAGTTATTTCACTGGCCACTACAGGGCAACAGGACTGAATTCACTGGGACCCTCTGCAGGGCTGGCAGAACACACCCAAAACTGTCCTCCTGAGGGGCAGAGAAGGAGACCATGAGCCACCGCCTCCAGCCTCTGTTGCTCAAGGTTTGCGCACGTCAGCCCTCCCTCTTCCAGGCTTGGCAGGCATGAACGACAAGCAGGTTCCTGCAGGCATTCCATCACGCAGGCAGAGGAACTCCAGAGCAGAAAGGGTCAGCTGTGTGGCAGAGATGAGGTGAAGAGCTGCCAGGTCCTCCCGCAGGAAGCTGGCCACGGCTGGCCCATTGGGAATGAGGCAGAGGGCCCAGCACAGGTGGCCTCCTGCGGCGGAGCAGGGGAGCCCCACACACAGGTCGTGTGCACGCGGGTCTGCATGGCACCCACTGGCCCTGCTGCTGAGGTCCATGGCTGGGGTACTCATAGCTGCTCTCCTTGTGCGGCCCCAGGGTCTATCCCAGCTACTTAGCCCCACGGAGGCTCACTCTGGTCCCTCAGACCTGTCCAGGCTCAGCCGTGCCGCCACCCAGCCTTGGGTGTGAGCTTCCCTCCCCATGGCCTCTGTGGCAGGGTCGCTTCACCATCCACCAGGCTGCACCATGACGGACCACCAGCTCCAACTCTGCACCGTCCCCATGCCCCAGGGAGCACGCAGGAGCTTCTGGGTCCCCTCCAGGCCTCTGGGAGCTGAGGGTAGCTGGGCGGTGTTCACGCAGATCTACTTGGCATTAAACCTGTAGCTCCACCATTTCATCTAGAAGGAACACACGTTGCTCGGAGGGCTGACTTCCTAACACAGAGTGGGACACACACCTTCTGTTTTCAGCTTTCAATTTGTCCCCTCGAGATTTAAGTAATGGGACCAGGACAGGCCAATTCCCTCCCCTTCTCTCCACCCTCACCAGCTGTGGGGGGGTTTCCTCCCTTCCACCCTCACTTCCCGCTTGCAGAGATGGCACGCCCCTCCTCCACCTTTCCCCAGGTCATAACGGTGGAGGGCTTCAGAGGGGTATAATCTCAGGGGAGAGGTAAGGAGAACGAGATCTGTTTAATGTTTTCAAAGTATTGCCATCGTGATTTTCATGAAGCAAATAATTGCTGTGTGCACAGTTCTAGACACTGAAAATACAGTGGTGAACATGGCAAAGCCCCTGCATGGAACTGACCCTCTAACGGCGGAAACAGGTAACCAATGAGAAAAGTCACAGAAAAAGAAGGTGGATGAGGGTCAGAGTGACGGTGCTCTGTTAGTTGGGGTGGTCGGAGGGGCTGACGGTGGGGCAAAAGCAGGTCACTCCGCCTCCCTGATGATCAGGGGATTTTAAACCATATGTATCAGAGCTGGGGCTCAGAGACCTTGCAGTCCAGGTCAAAACATCCAGTCCCCTGCCGCGGACTCTGCAGAAGCAGGCTGGACCTCAGATGAGAAGAGCCAGGGGGCCTGGGGCCTCAGCAGGGTCTGAACTCCCCGAGGCAGGGCTCAGGAGCTGGCCAAGCAGTAAGGCGAGGGTGCCTGGCTGGACACGGGTCCCTCGTTGCAGCAGTGACCCGCGCCCACAGACCCATCTGGATGTGAGTAACAAGAAGGCCCCCTTATCAGCTCATTGTCCTCGGTGTCAAGTGACAGAGAACAAGCAGCTCTTGAAAAGACTAATATTTACTCTTCAAACGGGAGCTGGCACAGGCTGCTTCCTGCAACTGGCGTCTGACTCGCCCTGTGGGTGGACACCACAGGAGGCCCTCCGGGAGATACGCAAAATGCCCCCGGAGCCAGCATTCAGTACCAGACGATGTCTGCGAGATGGGGACAGCGTGTTCCGAGACTCCATCAGACAGAGCGCATTTCTGCCTGCACACCTCGCAGTGGAGCTCACGGCCTCTCCAGCCCTGCTGGCCAGCTCTGTGAGAAAGTTCATCCTAAGGCTGGCCCTGTGTTCCTTGCCCCAGCCCTTGCTGTGATCCCTGGGGCCTCAGGAAAGGCGCCTGGAGTAACCCCAGGGCAGTGGTGGTCCTGATCACCTTGATCCTCCCACCCCCACCCGCCTCTGGCTTCACTTCCCCAGGCTCACACTCTGGGCTCTGTGGGCAGAACCGGCTATTTCTGGGGTGGGAGGAAGAAATTGCCCTGAGGGCACCTCTGTCCCCCTGTAGCTGTGTTCCTTGTCCTCCTGAGAGCCCTTCAGCTGAGTGCCTCATATGGGAAAGTCCTGGCCAGGAAACGGCTGGAATATGGGGATGAGTCACAGCCAGCTCCCCTGCCCACTTTCCCCTCTGGAGTCTCTCCTCTCTGCTCTTCCCTACCCCAGCCCCCCATGGCTTCCAGAGCCCTCGATCACCAATGTAGCCCCAGGCTTCAGTTTCCCTGCACCCTCCCCCCACCACCGCTGCAGCCCTGGAGCCCCCAACACTCTGGCAGCACATGGGGCTTTAGAGTCCCCAACCGCCAGCCTTCTCAACCGCATCACGTTAACCACAGGGCTGGGCACGGCCAGAACAAGATCCCGCAGGGAAAAGCAGACCCACCTTATTCTCCCAGAGCTCTCGGAACTGACTGCTGACTTCAGCAACCCTCCTTTTTTTTTTTTTTTTTTTTTTTTTGAGATGGAGTCTCACTATGTTGCCCAGGCTGGAGTGCAGTGGCACGATCTTCGCTCACTGCAACCTCCACCTGCCGGGTCCAAGCAATTCTTGCGTCAGCCTCCCAAGTAGCTGGGAATACAGGTGCCCACCACCACACCTGGCTAATTTTTGTATTTTTAGTAGAGACGGGGTTTCACAATCTTGGCCAGGCTGGTCTTGAACTCCTGACCTCATGATCCACCCACCTTGGCCTCCCAAAGTGCTGGGATTACAGGCATTAGCCACTGCACCCGGCCCACAACCGTCTTTTTAAAACAATTCCTTATCCTTAGACCTAATTCCCAAGTTCCTGGTCCCTTGTAAGTAGCCATTCAAGTGTATTTAACACGTATCTTTTTGCATATACCCTCAGAAAATATTTTCTCATTTTGTATGCATGTATCTCTTATCATGTAACAGTTATTCTTCACTCAGCTCTAAGTTTTGAAGATTCATCCATGTGACGTTACATCTAAATCTGGTACATCTGCCTGCATCGTGACGCTCCATGGTGGACACACAAATTGCTTTCCACCAACACCAATAAGTCTTAAATGAACATGTCCCCTTAAGGATCTGTGTAAGAATTTTCCCAGGACATATAATCAGGAGTAAAATTTCCACTTCACAAGATGTGCACTCTTAACTTGGGCAAATAGGCTTTATTCTTTTGTTAAGGCTGCCCTAATGAAGTACCAGTCTGGGTGGGTTTAAGCAGACATTCATTTTCTCGTGGGTTGGGACTTCAACAAGTGAATTCTGTGGGGACAGAACTCAGCCCCTCACCGTGGCATGGCTCTGCAGATCGGCTGTGCCTCCCTTCTCCCTGCCAGCTCACACGAGGTCTTGCATCCCCACACTCCCCGCCGTCCCGCACTTGGTGTCACCCAGCTTTGCAAGATTTGCCAAACTCATAGGTGTAAGGGGATGTCTTATTATTGTCTTAATGTGTATTGCCAATGACTTTAAATCTCTTCATATGCTTATTATGCTTATTAGCTTTTAGGTGTTCTCTTCTGTAAATTGCACATTTTTCTATTGGGATTGCTCTTTCTTGCTGGTTTACAGGGATTTCTTCTGTGTTATTAATCCCTTATTGGTTTCTGGCATCATAAATATCTCCTCCCATCCTTTTAACTTTGCCCATAAAAAAAATCCTTATTTGTGTATCATCAAATTCATCAATCATTTTGCCTTAAGGGCTGTGCCTGTGACATTTTTGTCAAGAAGTCCTTTTCCACCATGGGCCACAAACGTCATCTTCAAGTTCTTCAGTGTGCTCCACAGGTTTTGCCGTCCACATCTGATCCCAGCAACATCTTGGTGCTGACTCAGCAGAGCCAGGTGGGCTCCTTCCTCACAGAGCATCTCCTCCACTGGCACTGCCCAAAGACGCTTGGCAGCTGTGTGACAGCGCTTCTGGTGCCTGGCCCCCCTCAAGGGGTAGGCCCCAAGAAAAAAGAAGGCAACTCACCAGCCAGAGCTTCTCATCCAGCGCCCCGGCATAGGAGGAGCACTTTCCTGGGCCAGAGTCTGCTTTTATTCTTCGTGGGTACTGCCGAGTGGGGGCGGCCCCTTGTTTCCTGCTCAGGGGAAATGGAGCTCTGAACTTTGCTGTTACTGGCTCCCAGGACAAGCCTCCGCTTCCCCACCTGAGCAAAGAAGTTTCAGATGGTGTCTGAAAACTGTCAGCTCCCAAATCCCAGCCCCCAGTAACTCAGATGTTTATTTTGGAAGTCACTGCCTTCCTCCAAAAGATTCTTACTCAGGACAGATGCTGCAGACTCTTGGAAAGTGAATTCCCCGATGTGTTTAGAGGATGGTGAGGAGGGGTTCGTGCATTTGCTTCCTTTCTGGGAACTTTATCAGCTGCTGCAGGAACGGCCTTTGCAAAACGCCACCGTCCCTTGGCTGGAAGCCTGATGATGTGGCCAGCAGCTGCGCCCCCTGGTGGCCATGCGGTCAGGCTGGTCCTGGGAGATGGAACTTCAACCTTCACAGCGGACAAGGGCCCAGAACGGAAGGCAGGGAAAGCACCTGCAAAAAGGGCAGGCCGCCCAGCCCAGGGCATCGTCGCGACCGCTATTTTGGTCGGGGATTAGTGCTAAAGACTTTCTGAGCCTTGCACCTGTCCAGGCCTCACTGGGCAGGATGACCTGACTTTCACGTCTCTCAGCAACCCCCTCCCGTGATGTCAGGCCCACACCATACTGTCTAGGAAAGCCTCCGCATTTCCGAATGTTTCACCCAAGTGCAAAGACACATGTTAATAAACGCTTTAGGTTTATTCTGCCATTTCTGAAGCCACCTCATTTATGTATACATAGGATATAAATGGCTATACATTTTCACATACTTTTATACAAGTTTAGGTTATACTACTATATGAGTGTTAAAATGTACCCATTAGTTACTCAAAATAGACATTTATTGTTACAAGAAAACTGTAAGAAGCTTGTGTAACATGAACAGCAGGTATTTAAAATATGTAAAGTAAATGGTTTTGCCCTGACTAAATCAGCCTCAGTATTTTATGCTCTTAATAGAAAAGCCCGTCAAACAAAATAGAATCCTGGAGGATCAAATCATACGAATGATTCATTAAATAACCCTTCTGAAGCAACCCCAGAATTATATAAACGTAAGGGTTAAAGAAGGTCATATGTACCGAGCATGGGTTGGAAGAACAGAATGGGTTTGTTCATTTTACCCTAAATAAAAGGCTCTTGTGGGGAACAGCTCTGCCATCAGTACACATGGGCAGATGTTTCCGTAGCCAGCCATTCCCAGATTTACTAACAAGCCCTTTGCCGCAGGTTCCCTGCTGATGAGATTTCCCTAGCAACAGAAGTCTGACCTCTCTGCTCCCAGATGGGAGAATCAGAGCTCTCATTTGGGTCAGGGATGGCTCATGAGGTTTGGTTCAGCCAGCAGAACCAGCTCCCTGGATCCTGGAATAAACCAGACACCAATGGTACCATGGGCTCTGTGCCCAGGGAGAAGTCAGGTCCAGCGTGGAAAGAAGAGGGGCTGCTACCTTTTGGAGTGAAAAAATGAGGCCATTTACACTGTATTATAACAAAATGCCTTTTTCTAAAGGCTGGAAGAAACGGCTGTGCTGTGCTGCCTGAAGCATGCAGAAAAACCCTTCAAGTAGCAGGTGAAGGCAAAGCCTTTCTCCTCCCACACACAATGGATTCACCCAATATTCCCCTCCACTACCAGTTTTGACCCTCATAACAGCAGCGGGGGTGCAGATTGATGTTATCACCATTGAGCAGATGAGGAAACTGAGGTCTGATGGGCAATGATTTGTGCACTGTGACACAGGACTGGGTGAAGAGCCTCGCCAGCCGACAGCCAGCTGGTGCACTCTCCCTCACCTTATCTCTCAAGGGCACAGCTACGCTCTTCCTCCACCATCATTAACACTCACAGTGCACAGACAGAGCTTCCCCAGACCTATGCAGTATTCTGTGCAAAAACATTTGGAATGTGAGCAATGGCTGAACAGCAGCTTGCCAGGCACATCTGATCACTCCCACTCCTGCCTGTCCTCACTTACGCTGCGCTGTGCAAGCCGCAGGTTCTCAGAAAGCCACTATCCTGCATGTTACAATGAGTGGCCAACTTTCACAGAAGAGCAAATGGTGGCCCTGGCTACAAGGTGCAGCATGCAGCCCCCATATGCCAGGGGGCGGCTGCTATCTTCCAGCAGAGGGAGAAGCCCCAGCTCAGCTCCCTAACCCCACACCTGCTTCCAGTGACTCACAGCCCACCTTGCTGCTGGCCTGCTGGCTGTTGCCTTTGACTCTGAGCTGTGCTGACCAAGAGTGTTCATCCTCTCCAAGACTTGACTCCCAGGCATGGGTGGGAGAGTTGAACCTCAATGCAATCTTCCCCCACTCTGAAGCTCGTCTACCCACCCCATTCGTTACAATTAAAGGTGGCTTTCTCATCCCTCCACAGACTCCAGTTTCAGCCTCTGTCTCCAGAGCCAGAGTGTATAAGGCAGAGGTAGAAAACGGCACGAGTCGGAGAATGAGAGCACCTAGAAAAGAACAGAGGAGCTCAAGCTCATTTAATCAAAATGTTTTAATTTCAACATTCTCCAGAGTTCACAGAAAAGAGGGATGCAAGCCCAAAAAGCAAAACCAGGAGCTCACAGTCACATGCCTCCTGCTGCAGGCAGTGGGGCCTCTGGTACTGAGAGGGAATGCCACCCAAGTATGCCCCCGCTGTCTCCACTTAGGAAAAGGAAAGCCAGGCACAGTCCTCATCACAGTAAGTCTAGCCTAATGGGGGAAAACAGGCTTATACGTTTCCTTCACTAGCATACTACGGAAGGGGAAACCTTTTGGGCTTTGGCCCCTTGGTTGGGAAACCCTTCCTAAGAGAACTGAGCCATACTCTGGCCCTGGTACAGTAGCTGGGACTTAACACACTCTGATGCTCAAGGCCTTGCAGCATCTGATACCAGAAGGCACCTTTAAAGTTTTGTTTTCAACATTATTTCATCTATTCCCAGATCTAGCCCAGTGAGGTCAGCTGCACAGGTAGTATTTAACCACTGGGAAAACAAAAGTGCTACAACAGTGAGTCCGTGGTGGGGGGAGAAAGCTCCTGGGATTTGGAACCAGTTTGCTGGTAGGGAGGATCACACAGGAGGTTAAACACCTCTGACCCGGAACCAAGACAAACCTAAGCCTGGGGATTCCCCTGGATGAAATCACCAGAACTTGTTTCTTATTATCAGTCTCTCCTTCAGTGAGTTGAGGATTCTTTTAGCTAGCGGGATTTCAGTCAAACAATGTTGTTGTGGTCATTATTTGTACTGTTTTCCTAGTGCATCCTTTCCGTTTTGTTTGCAAAAGTCAATCTCACCCCATACAGATGTTAACAGATATCCACACATTTGACCTGGTGTGGGTAACATCTCAGGTAGTGCCTCAGAGGTCAGGAAGCATTACCATGAAGGACTCATCTTCAAGGACCGTTTCTTTACTGCCTGCTGAATATGGATCATAGGCTCAGATGCCCAAAGCACCCGGGATACAGGTCTACACGGCAACCCAGTGCCACACTGGCTTAAAAAGAAAACAGTCCATTTTCAAGCTGTTCTTATCGACTTTAAAGCTTTTTTGTGCTTCTCATTTAAAATGATTTTCTTCCCCTCCTTAACTTCCCATTTTATTTCACCATCTCTCAAAACTGTCTCCCAGAAAGACTGAAAATTCACCTGCTGGGCATGCAGAAAATTATGCAGATGTGAAATCAATGGAGAGACAACATTGGAGTTTATGTCTGAGGATGCTGCCAATATAATCCTCATATCCAGGCTTTTTTAGACAGGGTTTCACTCTGTCACACAGGCCAGGGTGCAGTGGTGTGATTACAGCTCACTGGAGCCTCAAACTCCTGGACTCCAGGGATCTTCCTGCCTCAGCCTCCCACAGTGCTGTGATTACAGGCATGTGCCATCACATCTGGCTAATTCTTTTGTTGCTGTTTGTTTGTTTGTTTTTGTAGAGATGGGTCTTACTATGTTTTCCAGGTTGGTCCAAACAATTGGCCTCAACTGATTGTCCTGCTCTGGCTTTCCAAGGTACTGGGAATACAGGCATGAGCCATCGTTCCCAGCCCATATCCAGATATTCTATGTTTGGCCAAAAATATAAAATTCTGTTATAAAAAATAAAGTTACTATGGCAACATTTTCCCAACATAGTTCCCAGTATATAAATTTGTTTTTCTTAAAATGATACCAAGGTAGCTCAATAACAATACCAGTGATAACCAAATACAACTGAACTTTCTAAAACTACGTTCTTACCTTCCCTATCTACTCAGCTCTTGTAATGGTTTTCCACTTTTAAAAACTATCAAAATAGGATTTTTAAAAAACGTATCAAGACTACATAATTCAACTAAATGTGTTCCATGCAACTGTGGTTGAACTATTCAGATTCCAGACTTCTACCAAAAGCAATCCAAACAGCAAACTCCCAAAATGGCCTCCTGAGTGGCACTAAACAAGCCAGGTGAAATTCTAGGAGACCTAAGGGATCTTATCCAAAACCATATTTTGGAAAACTATGATCAATCAATTTTTTGATAATGAAAGAAAGTAACTTTCCAGAGTATGTGTTAATTATACCTCTATAAAGCTTTAAAAAGTTAACAGCTATTTAATTCTTGTTCATCAAAAATGAGGCCCTCAAGCTAATTAAGATGACTGGGAAAGATGCAGAGGAGTGATTACTTTTGGAGGTGCTCTGGGAACCCATACACAGGGTACAGGAGTCGTCATCATTAGAACAGGCACTCAGCTCTACTGAAAAGGCTGATGAGAGCAGCAACTCCAGCGGGTCTGTAAAGTGCCACTGAGCCCATGTTCATCTACTCTAGGCTGTGGCCGATCGTGAAGAATCCTGAAATTCTCATTTCTGCTCATGCTGATAAACTTATCATCTAGTAGTACTGGTTATTCAATTAATTTGAAAAGATATATCCTGCAAATAAATACATAACATTTCTGTACCCACACGGTCCCACCACCATAAAAGGATACACAAATAAATTAAATTAACCTAGATTTCTTAACCATTTTCTCAGCTTAAGTTTGCCCTCACCCTAAATGAAGTCCAAATTATATCCAAAATACATTTAAATATTCCAAAGGTATATCAAACCTAAGATATCAAAAAAATGTAAACAAAATTTATCAAGCTTATATTTACAAACCATATTTTTAGGTTTTTAATTCACCCTGTCCTGACCCTCTGGAAAAAAAGAAAACAAAAAAAAAAAACCTAACCAATTTATATTTAGACTGAAGCTGATTTGGATTTTAAAGTGGTTCCTTGGAGACAACTGCCAATTACTAAAACCAGTGTTACTGAATCTAGCGGTTTGCTGCATCATTCAATTTAAAAGACCAAAATATTTCCTTTCGGCTCTTCCAGTAAAGCTCTTTCTGGATGAGGCCCCAGATGCAGCTGTCCTAAGTCAACGTGCTGAACTGGAGACCCTGCAGTCACGCTCGGCACAGAACCAAGGCTGGGTGTCAAGCGGCCTCATGACTTCCACTGCAACTGTTTAACATCCCCAATTCCTCATTCTTCAGTCCAGTTGGCTGAAAAGCATGGAAACTGGAGTGTAAAGTAGAGAAGCAGAAAGAGAAACATAGACTGATTCTCAAAAGAAAATCAAGGACTCCATTCGCCACAGTGTCATCCTCATACTCCACAGTCAGACTGCTTCTCCTGAAGCTGCCTTGTTAGTATCTGATATGAAGACAGAACGGCCACGCCTATGTGGAAGAGGATTTGCCAAAGGTTCCTCAGCCCGTGCAGGTACATGTTGCCCAGGCAAATAAAGAGCAGCAGCACCACCACCTTCATAGTCCTGGCTGGACTGTAGAACAGGTACAAATAACACTGAAACGAGACCAGAAGAGGAACTCCAATCAGTGATAAAATGGCCACTAGATAACACGCAAATTCACCTCCCACGGCTTCCACGAAGAGTGTCATTTCTCTCACACTAGCTGATTAAATTGAATTCATTACAATGAAGTGTGGACCCACTGGTTAGGCTGTTGCTAATCACTGGATGAAAGTGAGGATTTGGAAGATTAAAGGGAAGCGAAATAGATGTCACAGGAAGAAGTAGTGCATGGCACATCTGAAAGAAGTTCAAGAAATAGAAATGCCCAGGCTGCTGTAGAGAAGGAAGCGCTGCAGATAAGCTGCAGACAGCCAAGCCAGGGAACCCTAACGTGCCTGACTGGCCTCCCGGGGAAGTTTTCCTTCGAGGAGCCATGACAGGCAGGCAGGCTGGTGAGAGGAAGCCGTGCCTTTACTGTTTTGGCTTCTCCTGAGCCACGACTTCACTGACTCCCACTCTTCCCTTGGGCAGCCTCCTTATCATGTCTTCCACAGCATCTCCGAGTCGGGGAAAGGTCTCTCAGCAGGGAGAAGGACTGGTATTTTGTATATAACTATCACACATAAAAGGGGCCATTCTTGTTCTGCAGAAGGTGGAAACAGCATTTTGGTTCAATGTTGTTTGTTTTTTGTTTTTTTTTAAAAAAAAGGGCATTCACTGAACATGGATCAATCCAACAAAGGTTGAATCTACAGAGGGAGGGAGTGAGCCCTCCACTGAAGGAGCTATCCAACTAGGAACACAGCTGAAGGAGTGAGGTGGAACTGTGCAATCCCTGCAGCCCTAAAACACTGCACTAGGGAACTACCACTGGCTGTGCCCACGGTCTCAGAGACTTGCTTTCTGAAAAATGAGTGCATTTTCATGGGTTGAAAATTTCTTTTTGTACAATCAGGTAATGCTTTTCCTCTTTCTTTGAGACAATGTCTTGCTCTGTCGCCCAGGCTGGAATGCAGTGGCGTTGATCTCAGCTCACTGCAACCTCTGCCTCCCTGGTTCAAGCAATTCTCAGGAGGCCTCAGCCTCCTGAGTAGCTGGAACAATAGGTATGTACCACCACACTCAGCTAATTTTTGTATTTTTATTATAATAGAGATAGGGTTTCACCATGTTGCCCAGGCTGGTCTTGAACTCCCAGCCTCAAGTGATCTGCAGGCCTTGGCCTCCCAAAGTGCTAGGATTACAGGCATGAGCCACCCTTGGCCTTGAACAAGGGGCTTTCCCTTTCTGAGCACTAAGTTCTTCCTCTGTAAAATGAGAGGACTGGGCAGGATGGGCCTAAGGTCCTCCACTAAGGGCTCGGTATTGTCCTTGATTTGAACCATGACCTTGGTGGAACAAAAATCACAAGTAGAAACTTGCTGATAGATTAACAAAATAAGGTCAGGGATTTAATCCACTCATCAAAATATCGTTTCACCCACCTGGAAAATGCAGGCTACAAAAGGAACAAGAAAAGCCAGAATGTTTCCCATTTCCTCATGGGCAACCTAAAACAAATACAAGGAACACAAGGAAAGGAACATTTAGATGAAAGAAAACACTATGACATAAAGCACTTGACTCCGCCTTCCATCTGGTATGGTTGACAGTACAAAACCCCTGGCTGGGTGAGACACAAGTTGCTGTTTATGCACCAGGTCAGCATTAGCATACAACCGTTTTCCACAGCCTGGTCACAGCACGTGCCTCCTGTCTTCAACCTGGAATGAGCCGCCCATCCCTCCACCTCTCAGAACCCTAAGCATCTGTCAAGACCAAGGTTTTTCTAATTCCTCCCATTCCCAGGCACTGCCACCTCCTTAATGTTGCTGCCACACACTGTTTTGGGCCACAAGAGTCCCCAAGGCAGGGAGGGACTATGTCTTAACTATCTTGCTGGCCAGGTACCTATTCTAATGTATACAAACAAACAGATGGTCAGTAAGCAGCTGGTTAAGAGCAATCATAATCAATAAGAGTAGAACGCACATCACACATTGATCAAAAACAGGATGTGATAAGAGGCAACCACTGCTCATAACACAGGCCTGCTGCCATTCTCCAAACAGGTTGGTCTCCATCAGTCTCCTGAGGTTCAGTATCAGTCACGCTTCGGACTTTACCCACCACATGCATGAGTGTGAACATGGTGGCTCTATCTTTAAAAGTAATATCTATCTGTTGATACTAATAATGGTTCTATACCTTTTTTTTTCTTTTGGAGACAAAGTTTCACTCTTGTTGCCCAGGCTGGAGTGCAATGGCACAATCTCGGCTCACTGCAACCTCTGCCTCCTGGTTTCAAGCAGCTCTCCCACCTCAGCCTCCTGAGTAGCTGGGATTACAGGCATGCGCCACCATGCCAGGCTAATTTTGTATTTTTAGTAGAGATAGGGTTTCACCATGTTGGCCAGGCTGGTCTCGAACTACTGACCTCAAGTGATGTACCCGCCTCAACCTCCCAAAGTGCTGGGATTACAGATATGAACCACCGCACTCAGCCTATACCTTCTTAAAGTATTTTAAATACTTCAAAATTTTAAAACTATTTTTAAAAAGCATTGAAACAGTAAGTTCCTTTGAGATGAGCAGACCAGCGAAGGCACTTCCTAGTGATATATAATTCATTGATAAGACACAAGGAAGGTGGCATCTGCATTATATAAATCAGATTACAGGACAATATTTTTTCAGGTGAAAAAGAGCCTGAACCCTTCAAATGAGAGAATGAAACTTCCATCCTGGGTAAATAATCCAGTCCCTGGAGTGACTCCTGGGGTCCCAAGAGCCACAGGGTGGTCTAATGTCCTTGCTGCAAATTCTTCATTTGTTACCAATATCTTGGCATGCCCCTCTGGCCTCTTAGGACAACAGACATAAAAAAGCAATTTTCATAGTCGTTCAACTTACTACAAAGAATAAAATTCATATTAGATTTGAAAAATTGTAACCTCAGTGTATAATAACGTTGTAGATAAAATGTATCCCTATCACTTTCTTCTGTCATATATCCTTCAATTTAAACTGTAAAAAAAAAAAAAAAAAAAAGTTACCTGTAAAGAATGTTCTGCAAGATGAACTCCACGAATGAGATTCAGGGCGGCACACATGATGTTGAGAATGAGGGAGAGGATGCCCAGGGCTGTCACTGGTTCCATTCGGAAATTAGGAGCTTCACAAGGAAAAAAAACAAGTGTCTAGTGAAAATAATTTCTATATGAAAGAAAAATAAAGACATGAACTAGGCTTACACTAATGATAGGTTCACTATGTTAAACACAGAATCATAAACATGAATTGTAAAAGCAGTAGAAGTTAGAGGGAAAAGGCAAGAAATGATGGACAGAATGGATGTGGGCACCCGAGGGAAGTTTCTTCCAGAAAAAGGCTCTTTTCCAGGTAAGCACAGGTTGTTCAAGTGCTGAATTTCCTTTCTATCTACAGTAGTGGTTTTCAACCAGGGACACTCTGCCCCCCAGTGGATATCTGGCAGTGTCTGAAGTCATTTCTGGTTGTCACAACTAGAGACAGGCTGCTACTGGCATCTAGTGGGTAGAGGCCAGGAATGCTTCTAAACATCCTACAATGAATGCACAGGACAGCCTCCATAATAAAGAATTATCTGACGCAAAAACGTCAATAGGGATGAGGCTGAAAACTCCTAAAACAATTCCTGGGTCAGGCATGGTGGTGCGAGCCTGTAATGCCAGTGCTCTGGGAGGCTGTGGCAGGCAATAGGTCGCTTGAGCCCAGGAGTTCAAAACCAGCCTGGGCAACATCGTGAGATTCTGTTGCTACAAAAAAAATACAAAAAATTATCCAGGCATGGTGACACATACCTGTAGTTCCAGCTACCTGGGAGGCTGAGGTGGGAGGATCATCTGAGCCTGGGAGGCTGAGGCTGCAGTGAGCCATGACTGCACCACTGCACTCAAACCTGGGCAACAGAGCAAGACCTTGTCTCAAAAAAA
>NW_016107444.1:5542352-5554618 GCF_001604975.1 Cebus imitator
TAGTAGAGATGGGGTTTCACCGTGTTGACCAGGATGGTCTCAATCTCTTGACCTCGTGATCCACCCGCCTCGGCCTCCCAAAGTGCTGGGATTACAGGCTTGAGCCACCGCGCCCGGCCCCATGTTACAGTCTTAAAAACAAACAAACAAACAACGTCTTATACTACCAGAGAGGACCAAGGCTTTATTTGTAATTGGTTGTTAAATGTTTAAAGTATTTCTATCATATGCCTCAACATTCAGCTTGTCCTCTTTCTGACAATGACAATATGCGATGTCATATGCGCTTCTAGAGCAATTCACAGCAAATGCAATTTTTAAAATTCTAAACTAATTGGAAAGAGGGAAACATTGATTATTTAGGTTACAAGATGTTTCTAGAACTATAGTTAGAAGAAATTTTCGTTTTCTCTGTAAAGACAACCACTGGAATTGATTTTGGTTCACACAATTAACTGGTGTCCCTCCCATTCTCTTGCTATCCTCCTTTCTTGCCCTTATATTTCACACACACACAAATACTAGCCACAATCCAACTATGCCTATTGTTAGTGTGTTAGAGTTTCCACTGAGCAATTCAACTTTACTATTAGAACAGAATATACTACCTGTAAAGAGTCTAACCTCAGGACAATAGGGTAAATCAATCACAGTAAAATGTCCTAGAAAGACGGGCAAGGTGACACTTTCTGGGTTTGCTCCTCTTGTCTAAGTGTTTAAAAACAAAATACAGATTACAAAGATATGCCTGCACTCGTATATGATAAGGGAGACGCTTGGAGCTCAATTACCCAGTCTTCCTTTTGCAAAAATTAAGTTTATTCTCAATATAAACTGGAACCACTTATTGACTGGTATGAAAGCCAATCCAAGTATTGGCTGAAACACATTAAACTAAAACACAAAGTTAAGTCAAAACCATGAAGATTTTTAATACATCACTTTTAAAATTCAAGCAATGAGTTTAGCATAAAACAGTTAAAAACAAAAATAATTAGACTACTATAGTGAGACAATTCTTTTAGCAACAGATTCAGCTCTTATGCCATTACAGAATTCTTAGAATGTAAATATCCACTTTAATTAAATATTAATTTAATTGTATGTAACTGTAAACAGGAATGCAAAAAATCATGCTTTGTTATGTGCTAAGCATTGAGTGGCTAATGACGTTAATGACAAAGTCATGGAATGTCAGGGCACTGTGATCACATTCGTTAAGACATCTTTCTTCAGATGAGGTCTCTGAAATCCACAGGGACAGAGGGAGATCCCAGTTCTCAGGGAGAGCCAGACAGTGAGAACATTAGAAGCCCAGGCTCCGGCCCCCTGCCCAGCGCTCTATCCCCATTGCTCTCCCTCCAACAAGAAGAGCAGGGGTTTCAGATCTACAATATTTCACTAAATAATATGACGAGATAAGGATTCTCTCTCTGGCTCTGTCTCTCTCTCTCTCTCTACAAATATATATATATGTAGAAAATACAAATCTATACAGTTCAATAAGTAACTTACAGAAAAGAGAATGAATCTTTATAACATTTAAACTTGTAGTTCTGTCAGAACAACTTGGACTTAATAAATAAATAGATAAAATTTAAAAATAATAAACTTGCCAGGTGCAGTGGCTCACACCTGTAATCTCAGCACTTTGGGAGGCCGACGCGGGCGGATCATGAGGTCAGGAGTTCAAGACCAGCCTGTCCAATATGGTGAAACCCCATTTCTACTAAAAAATACAAAATTTAGCCGGACATGGTGGCACACGCCTATAGTCCCAGCTACTCGGAAGGCTGACGCAGGAGAATCACTTGAACCTGGGAGGCAGAGGTTGCAGTGAGCCGAGATTGTTCCACTGCACTCCAGCCTGGGTGACAGAGTGAGACTCTGCCTCAAAAATTAATAATAATAATAATAATAAACTTGTAGATTTCATCCTAATTAAGAAAATAACCTGCCAGCTGGGCATGGTAGTTCACACCTGTAATCCCAGCATTCTGAAAGGCCGAGGTGGGAGGATGATGGCTTGAGCCCAGGAGCCCGAAGCCAGCCTGGGCGGTAACATGGGAAACCTTGCCTCTATTTAAAAGAAAAATAAAAAAAAGAAGAAGAAAAGAAAATAACCTGCCAAATCACTCTTCAGCTCCTGAATTTCATCACAATAGCCTCCCTCAAACCAATCCACTGTCTTAATGGTCCATTTTTTTCTTTTTTGAGACAGGTTCTCATTCTGTCACCCAGGCTAGAGTGCAGTGGCTCACGATCATGGCTCACTGCAGCCTTGACTTTCTGGGCTCAGGTAATTCTCCCTCCTCAGTCTCTGGCGTAGCTGGGACTACAGGCATAAGCCACCACCTCTGGCTACTTTTTTGTATTTTTGATAGAGATGGGGTTTCTCCATGTTGCCCAGGCTGGTCTTGAACTCCGGGACTCAAGTCATCTGCCTGCCTCGGCCTCCCAAAGTGCTAGGATTACAGGTGTGAGCCTCCGCACCTGGCCTGTAGTCAAATTTTTTATAACAGCCACCAAGAAACAGGATTGGTCCATATTTTTCTCAGCATATTTTATGCCACTCTTTCTCCCCAAAAAACAGCTTTCTAGCGGAAAAAAAAAAAATCAATGTCCATTTGAAATATGTAGTATCACTTGATCAACATCAGGGAACGGCAAGCCGCTTACCAGGCTCCAAGTGCATCGGTGTGTGACCGTTCATCACCCCATTTGCCACATCTGTGTCCTCCAGAGTGAGAACCACTGGAGGCTGCAACTTGAGCTCCTCATGAATTTTTTCCAGGCTGCTCTCCATCTGAGAGGAACTTACATAGTTAAAATGCCACTTCATTTTCTGAATGATGCTGTCTGCAAAAAGAGAGCAACACAAGTTCAGCATTTTCATTAGAATGGATATTATAAGACAATATGTACTAAATGAAGTTCACATTTCTTTTTTTGAAGATAGAGTCTCACTGCTGACCGCTCTGGGGTCCAATGCAGTGGCGTGATCACAACTCACTGCAGCCTTGACCTCCTGGGCTCAAGTGATTCTACCACCTCAGCCTCCCAAGTAGCTGAGACCACAGATGTGTGCCACCATACCTGGCTAATTTTTTTCATTTTTAAATTATTTTTCTGTAGAGACAAGGTCTCATTATATTGCCCAGGCTGGTCTCGAACTCCTGAGCTTTGAGTAGCAATGCTCTAAGGCACGGGTCAACAAAATTTTCTTACAGTGCCAGTTAGTAAATATTTTAGGCTGCTGGCTACATGGTCTCTGTGACAACTCAACTCTGCCGTCATAGGGCAAAAGCAGCCACAGACAACATGTAAATGAATGAGCATAGCCATGTTCCACTTTATTTACAAAACAGGTGGCTGGCAGCTGGCCTAAGGACCAGCATTTGCTGACCCCAGCCTCAGAGAGCTGTGGATTATAACCAACCCATTTCGCCCTTCCCCCACCCTGGCCTCCCCCACCCTGGCCCAGGCTCTGTGGAGGTGAGAAGCCGGAGTGTGGAGCCGTGACGCTTTCCAGGCCACTCCAATCGCTATGAAATCCCACAGTACGAGTCCGTTCTTCAGCGACATGTTTTGCATCTCCAATGGTTTTCCTGATGGTCAAAGCCAAATCTAAACTGTAAATTCTACACATACAACAACATGGGTGACAACAATAAATATGAAAGAAGATTACAAACCAAACTCAAGAAAAGCGTATGGCCTGGAGGCTAGGCCAATGCAGGTGGTGTCATAGGAAGCTGTGAATTCCCACCACAGCGTCTCCAGGAAGCAGAAGGCCATGGCTGCTGGGCACTGGCAGGAGCAGATAGCCATGCAGGCCACGTCTCCGAAAGAAGAAAAACTGAAACAAAAGGGCAACATCTGCGTTACCAGGACACAGGGCCACGAATCCCCACCCCACACCCAGACGCAACCTGACGCCAACCCTGCACTTGCTTGGCTTTAAACAGGCTTGCAGCTGTTTGTTGCATGTATATTGTCTCTTCAGTTTGACCTATTCCTGAGGCTGTCCTTCTTCCACTTTCTTTAAAATGTCTAGCAGTCTTAGTCAGTGACAGCCGGTGATCACTCTTATTTATTCATGCATGAGGAATGCATATTCTATTAGGGGAATTAGCCTCAGACTTCTCCACACCTACTGAGAAAATGTTTTTCTTCTTTAATCTATATCAATAGATTTCCTAACATTAAATCATCCTGGCATCCTAAAATAAGCTCTTGATGGATGTAAGTTCCCACATATTCATAAACATACAACTGCTGGATTTCATTTGCTAACATTTTAATTGGGAGTTTTTTGTGTCTATGCAGATAAGACTAGCCTATGATTTTCCTTTCTTATGCTGTCTTTATCCAGTTGTGGTATTTAGGTTATTCTGGTCTCATGAAATAAACAGGGCTTTTCTTCTTTTTCTGCTCCCTTTTGGGCTGTCATGCTATCAGGGCAAGCTCAGGGGATGGGGCCTCTAGGTCACCTATCTGTGTGTCTACCGACTCCTGCTCACTGTGGGACGTCTCCTCTTGCATTTTGTCATGTTTTGCTGAAAGCTCGTCCCTGTAGGAGTTCTTTCTGTAAGGGTCCCCTGAGGCCCGAGTTGTGGCACACTTCCTCCAGAGTGGTTCTGCATTTGCTCTGGCTGCCTACCACAGCAGTGTCATCACTCTGGGACCAATACCAATGTTTCAACCTTGGCTTAGGAATTCCTAGACTTTGGGGAGTATAAACTCCAGCTTCAACATTTTACAAGGCACAAGAACAACATTTCAATTTCTTAGGTGAAATTGACTTTTCCTTCCCACGCAAAGCCAAGTGGAGGTGAGTCACCCTGTATCCATGGGCAAACTACTACTCTCACCTATCATCACTTCATTGGGTTGTGGCATGACAAGAACTTTCCTTTATGCAAGGGTCTTTTTCTTCTCACTCTGTCACCCAGGCTAGAGTGCAATGGCACAATCTCAGGTCACTGTAGCCTCCACCTCCCAGGCTCAAGCCATCCTCCTACCTCAACCTCCCAAGTAGCTGGGACTGTAGGTGTGCACCACCACACCCAGCTAACTTTTTGTGTTTTTGTAGAGATGGGGTCTTGCCATGCTGCCCAGGCTGGTCTCAAACCACTGGGCTCAATCTGCCTAACTCAACCTTCCAAAGTGCTGGGATTACAGGCGTGACCCACTGCACCCAGCCACAAGGGTCTTGTTCTGACACTCCACCCTATGTAAGCCCAAACCAAGCCCCAATTTTGCTGTGACTGAACCCAGGAGCCTCAGTGTCCACGTACACACTTACTACCTTAATGCTCTCCTTTTATTTCTAGCATCTTAAGTTTTCTTTCTTTCAAGCTTAAGTACACATTTAAAGTAATTGCCGATATACATTTACCCTCATTTCTGGGTGTTTTCAGCAGGAGGTTTTTAGGTTGTGTTGTTCTACCATCTTTTTGAAACTGTAACTCCCTATATAAAAACTTCTCCAATGTGAAAAAATAGTCGACTCTCCTCCTTATGGAAGAAATCCTTCAGAAGGGTCTAGGCCACTCTATGATGGAAGTATTTCTATATGAAAGAGATCCCTGCTGTGGGTTGAATGTGTCCCCACAAAAAGATTTATTGATGTCCTAACTCAAAGAAATAGTCTTCGAAGATGTAACCGAGATAAAATGAAGTCATACTGAATAGGGTGAGCCCTCATGTAATGACTGGTATCCTTACAAGAAAGGAAATTTTGGACACAGAGACAGAGGGAAGAAGACCATGCAACCACGGAGACAGAGACGGCAGTAAGGCATCTACAACCCATGACTGACAGAAAGCAGCAGAGGTTTGGGAAGGATTATTCCTTCAAGTTTGCAGAGGGAACATGGCCCTGCAGTACCTGTGACAGAGTAAGTTCTGTTGTTTGAAGCCAGTTTGTTATGGCAGCCTTAGGAAACAAACACAACTCCTTAAGTATTAAAAGCTATAGCACTGCTCACCTATAAGAAAAGAAAGTCTGCTTCCTCTGTGAAAATAATGGTAAATATTTAATTCAAAATTACAAATGAGTAAAAAAATTTTTATTCCTTTTTCCAAAAAAAACTCTGAAGTACCCAAGATTTAATTCTTAAGTCTTAAACTTCTGTTTTCTGTGAAAAATAGCCTTTAACAGAGGAAAGGCTTCCTATTTGCAGTACAGCACATATCAGTTAATCACAGCACAGTAAAGAAGAGACCTTGAAGAAAGTCATGTTCCGGTACTCAGAGAAAGGGGCTGCATCTGGGGCAGGTGCAGCTCAGTGTTTGCTCCTAAACAGCCAGAGCCCATATTACCAGGTGACAGATGCATGTGCCTATTATTTGTTAGCCGCTTCAGGATGTGGCCCTTCGAGATTGACATTATCACCTGCCTGGTGTCAGACCTGGACTTTTCCTTTTGTTTTTATAATTCTGAGACTGAATTCCCCTAAAAGGACCTCAGCTTAGCAGGTCAACTAAAAATTTACTATTCAAGGAGAATAAAAGGGAGCCAGGCACAGTGGCTCATACCTATAATCCCAGGGCTTTGGAAGGCCAAGGCGGGATAGTCACTTGAGCCCAGGAGTTCAAGACCAGCCTGGGCAACATGGCAAGACCCTGTCTCTAAAAAATAAATTAGCTAGGTGTAGTGGTGTGTACCTATAGACTCAGCTACTTGGGAGGCTATCTATCCATCAATCTATCTGTCTAATCTACCTATCTATCTAGAGACAGAGTTCCAGCTACTTGGGAGGCTGAGATGTGAACATGGCTTACTGTAGCCTCGACCTCCTGGGCTTGAGCAATCCTCCCACCTCATCCTCCCAAGTAGCTGGAACTACAGGTGCACCCTACCACACCTGGGTAATTTTTAAATTTTTTTATAGAGATGGGGTCTCATCATATTGCCCAGGCTGGTCTTGAACTCCTGGGCTGAAGCAATCCTCCCACCTCAGCCTCCCAAAGTGCTGGGATTACAGGCATGAACCACTGTGCCCAGCAGAGACCCTGTCTCTAAAAAATAAAATTAAAAATAAAAACATAAGGAGAGCAAAAATAAAAACATAAGTGAAGGTCTAAATACAAGAGAAAATAGACATAAAATCTAACAAGTCAGTTTGATATTCTAAAATCTGCCTTACCCCTGATGCCTCCACAGAATGACTGGCTTCTTGCTCTGAGTCCTAGAACAGGAAATTGTATAGCCCATAAGAAGCCGATTTTGGTGCCTAACTGCCTGCATTCAAATCCTGGACTGACCAGTTACTAACAGTGTAACCTTAGTTAAGTTTTTTAATCTAGTTTCCTCCTCTGCAAAACAGGTGTAATACTATTACCCACATCATAAGCCACATGAAAGCACTCAGTAATATTAGTTATGGTAACCAGGATTATTGTAATCACTTGATTCCTACTTCCATTGGAACATTTTCCCACTGTATTATAGTTAGTTATATATTTCTCGTTACCTCGTTAGACTTTTAAGTTCCTTGAGAAGAGAGACCTACTACTCTCACTTACTTTTCACTCTCCTGATCCTGTCACGTAATAAAATTTTTAAATGGCTGGGTACGGTGGCTTATACCTGTAATCCCAGCACTTTGGGAGGCCAAGGCGGGCAGATCACCTGAGGTCAGGAGTTCGAGAGCAGCCTGGCCAACATGATGAAACCCTGTCTCCACTAAAAACTTCAAAACTTAGCCAGGCATGGTGGCGGCGCCCATAATCCCAGCTACTCAGGAAGCTAAGGCAGGAGAATCAGTTGAACCCATGAGGCAGAGGTTGCAGTGAGCAGAGAGCACGCCACTGTACTCCAGCCTGGCTGACAAGAGTGAAATTCTGTCTCAAAAAAATATTAATAATTAAAAATTAAAAAGCGAAAAATTAAAATGTAAAGTGAAAACATTAAAAAGCAAAAAAACTGAAGAGCTATAAATGAAATATTTTTTCTTATTTCTTGGCCTTCTAACTCATTATTTTCCCTCTCCAACATTATAATCTAGGATCTCCTCCAGCCTTACCTCTTCCTTCCCTGCATCTGAGTGAAGAAAAAACTATAAAACTAAAGACATAAACCCAGATCTCCCAATGCTCACAGGCACTCCATTAGCAGAAGGTAAGAGCTGGAGCAACCATGGCTGGGCACGGTGGCTCACACCTGTAATCGATCCCAGCACTTTGAGAGGCCAAGGCAGATGACTCACCTGAGGTCAGGAATTCGAGACCAGCCTTGGCAACACGGTGAAACCCTGTCTCTACTAAAAATACAAAAATTAGCTGGGCATCATGGCATGTGCCTGTAATCCCAACTACTAAGGAGACTGAGGCATGAGAATCGCTTGAACCTAGGAGGCCGAGGTTGCAGTGAGCCACAATGGCACCACTGCACTCCAGCCTGGCTGACACAGCCCAATTCTGTCTCTTAAAAAAACAAACAAACATGGAGCAGCCATGCTTGAGGCTCTAAGAAAACCCATTTCTTTCATGATTCTGTTATAGACACACATGACCTCACACCACTGATGCTAGATCTACTTTTAATACACAATGTGATCAGCATAACGTTACCACTACATGTAGTTAAAAGTAATCCAAATTTTGCTAAGATTCTGAAAAAGTGTATATGCTCACTTACTGTATACTAAAGTCACGGCCTTCTGCGGAGCCTCGACCTGGATACTGGGCCAGTCGCAAGCCTAAAGTCTTGAGCCGTCTCTTCCATTCCAGAAAATCCTGGGTGTGGTAAAAATCAGTAGAGGCCGAGAGGGGCAGTCCATCCCTTACCCGTACCACGCAGGCAAAAAAGATCATGGACATGGTCCACAAGAGAAGTCATGAGGACACCTGAGGAAAGCAAGGTCACCTTGTTACTGAGGCTCAAATGACAGTGCCAGAAATACCCCCACCTGTGAAACATTCACTCTAGGGTTTGTCACCGTCAATCCCACTATAATTGCAAAATTGCTTTTATTGTTATTTCCCTGCTCTCTACTGCTACATCACTCCCAATTTTCCTCCCTTCAATATCCTCCCTGTCTTTTCGGTACTTGTAATTATCTTTTCTTCTCTAATGAATCTCTCCCTTTCCAGAATTAAACCAACTGGGATGATGGGGACAGAAGCAGGACCAGAGGCAGGACCAGGGGGCTCAGGAGCAGCAGTAGCAACAGCAGGACACAGACAGAGCAAGACAGCCCTAAAGAGACAGGAAGCACCAGACACTGGAGCAGCAAAAAGGCTTGAGGCGCAGTGGCCTGTCTACTTCAGGTCACCCATGGAGGTGGGCACTAAGCAGTTCAGCAGCCACATCCTCACTTGCAAGGAGACAGAAGAAGGTGGAAAGATTCTGAGCATCTAACCTAATGCTGGTGACAAGGAGAGCAGAAGGCAAAAATGAAACATCTAGAGCATGTCCTTCTGAATTTCTGCAAATGTCTGATATAGAGCCAGTCTTCAAAGTGATGACTGAGTCCCTACAGATGGCTAAAGGCAATCATTTAGCAAATTATATTACAGTAAGATTATAAATATTTGGCCATGATATGTGAGGACCATTAAGAAACAAAAAGAAACGGATCTGAACCCTCATGGTGCGTTGGGTAAATTAGAAAACGATGCCTCTCCAGGTGGAAACAGGCCTGCACCAGTTCTGCTGGCAGAGCCTGGCTGTGTTTTAGCCCTATCTGTTAACTCTGCAGGGTGCTTATTCACGGTATAACCCGTACATCTGCGATTGGCAGCCCTGCAATTAGGGATTAGTGAGGTGGTCATTACAGTTCAGATGGGTCATTCCAATAAGATGTGTCCACACATCCTATTTCACAAATCCTCTACTTGACAGGATCCTCTACCATCAGGCCCCTTATTTGATAGGATGATGATAGGTAATACCATAGACCTCTCTTCCAAAGGACTCTAGGGATACAACCTTACTTAGCATCTCGGTTCTTGATCTCACACCGCCAGGAAGCACACTACTCTCCATCCCCGTGCCTCCAGGATGCACGCTGCTCTCCATCCCCGTGCCTCCAGGATGCACGCTGCTCTCCATCCCCGTGCCTCCAGGCATTCTTCACTGGGGACTGCGGCACCACTCCTCTCCCATATCCAAATCCAAATCAAAGACTGTCTCAAATCTACCTTCGCAGATTTGTCCAGCTGTAAATACTTTCTCCCTCTTTTAAATTCTTAGGAAACTACCTCTTTGTTCTCTATTTTACTGATTTTGCATTTCCACTACCTACATATAAGTTCTAAGAATAAAGACCATGTGTGGAATGGATAAATGAATGAATAATTATTACTACTACATACATGTAGAAACTGAAGTGATATGAAAACACAAAGGAGGCAAAAAGAAAAATCTGGCTACCAGCCAGCAGGTCCTACACAGTCCATCTGACCCATTTCCCCACACCTTCCATTGGAGAGCAAAAATGTGAAAAGCCCCAGGAAAAATGCACCCACACACAAAAGCTACTAAGTTCCCAGCACCAATGGCAGGATGAGGTCAACTGCCAGAATACACTGTGGGTTCTACAGCAGGACCCCAAGCGCCACAAAGGGAATCAGGGGACAAATGTACAGAGGTTAATTGTTCTATCTTCTATACTTTCATATTTGAAATATTTAATTTTAAAACATTTTTTTGGGAGGAGGACAGAGTCTTGCTCTGTAGCCTAGGCTGGAGTGCAGTGGCACGATCTCGGCTCACTGCAACCTCTGCCTCCTGCGTCCCAGTTCAAGCAATTCTCCTGCCGCAGCCTCCCGAGTAGCTGGGATTACAGGCACATGCCACCATGCCCAGCTAATTTTTGTATTTTTAGTAGAGACAGGGTTTCACCATGTTGGCCAGGCTGGTCTTGGACTTCTGAACTCGTGATCTGCCCCCCTCAGCCTCCCAAATGCTGGGATTACAGGCATGAGCCACCATACCTGGCCCATTTAAAAACATTTTTAAAAAAGAGTTATAGGGCACAAAGCCCTGACAAAGATAGTGAAAAGCTACGAGATCAATTTGAGACCAGGGCTTAGGGTCTCAACAATAGCTCCAACAAGAACCAAAAGCCAAGATATGAAGACACTGAGGCCAAAAAAAGACAGCCAATGAGATACGAAAACAGTTACAGACAGGACAGAAACACCCCAAAGCAAAATAAGAAAGGTACTAAATTGTATGCCCTTCTACAGGAAAGCGGTGTGCACTGACTCCAACTGTCAGCCCCAAAACACCCTCTGTGGTTCTGTCCTTACGGAGCCCCTACCATATACCAGGTATTGTGTGAAGCCAATAGAAAAGAAATGGTGACATTTCCAAGCAATGGTAATCAGAATAACCCATTTTACCAGTCTCTAAAGACCCAATGTCCCCTCCAGGTTCTCTACTTCTCCATCCTACCCTTTGGTGATCAACTTTGCTTTTCCTCAAACATTAACATTCAAGATTTTTAAAATGTTCTTCCTGTTTTTCAGTTGTATCAAGTTACTAGTACTACAAACTAGTGAAACCCATATCTATTTTTTTAAAATATTTGTGATACTTCAGTGAAGGTGACACTGTGATATTAATTTGTGTGTATTTGCGAGTATACGTGAATGTACAGGATGGCAGCTGCCTGAGGGTTAAAAGATTTTATAGGCTGCCATGGAAGAGTCTAAGAATGGAGACAACATCTGTGACATTATTTACCTTTGTAAAAATATACTTTGTATTCCAAAAGATGAAAAAAAAACCTAATACGAAAAGGAAGAGGCTTAGCTTTACAGGGATTTTATATTTGTGAGTTCAGGTTATGATCTATTATGAGGCAGCCTGTACTCAAGAGATCTGACCACTGCTCCAAACAGAATAAGCTTCTGTTTCTGGAAAGAGGAACTAGAAGTACTTTTTCCTGCTTCTCCCACAAAATACCCCGGACATTACATATATAATAAACATTTTAAAATTCTGACCAGCCTGGTCAACATGGCAAAACTCCGTCTCTCCAAAAAATACAAAATTAACTGGGTGTGGTGGCAGGAGCCTGAAGCACAAGAATCACTTAAACCCAGGAGGGAGAGGCCACAGTGGGCCCAGACTATACCACTGCACTCCAATCTAAGTGACAGAGTGAGACCCTGTCTCAAAAATAAAAATAAAAATTCTGAAAGGTGGAGAAGAAGGCAGACTGGCTAGGAACCTTGGGATCTGAGGAATAACACAGCTGTGAGTCTGCTGAGTTTGTTTTTCTTTTCTTTTTCTTTCTTTTCTTTCT
>NW_016107444.1:5555678-5558448 GCF_001604975.1 Cebus imitator
AAGAGCGAAACTCTGTCTCAAAAAAAAAAAAAAAAAAAAATGCTTCAATGGGCAGTTATAAACACACCGTTGCCCAGGCTGGAATATAGCAGTGCCATCACAGCCAACTGCAACCTCAATCTCCAGGGCTCAAGGCATCCTTCCCCTTAGCATCCTAAATAGCTGGGAATACAGGCACACACCACTACACCTGGCTAATTTTTATCTTTTTATTTTTGTAGACAAAGGGTGTTGCTATGTTGCCCAGGCTGGTCTCGAACTCCCAGGCTCACGTGTTCCTCCCACCTGAGCCTCCCAAAGTGCTGCGATTACAGGAGTGAGCCACCACACCCAGCCACTTTTAAAAAATGAAAAATAAAAAGTCTCCGCAAAGAAGAAGATCATAAAAAACTAAATGGAGATTCTAAAATTAAAAATAAACTGAGGCAGCTGGGCATGATGGCTCATGCCCGTAATCCTGGCATTTTGGTAGGCCAAGGCAGATGGATCACTTGAGGTCAGGAGTTCGAGACCAGCCTGGCCAACATGGTAAAACCTCGTCTCTACTAAAAATACAAAAATTTGCTGGGCATGGTGGCACACACTTGTAATTTCAACTACTTGGGAAGCTGAGGCAAGAGAATCGCTTGAATCCGGGAGGCTGAGATGGCAGTGAGCCAATCACACCACTGCACTCCAGCCTGTGCTATAGATCGAAACTCCATCTAAAAAAAAAGAGAAAAACTGAAACCAGGTGCAGTGGCTTACATCTATAAACCTAATGCTTTGGGAGGCCAAGGCAAGAGGATCACTTGAGATCAGGAGATCAGGAGTTTGAGACCAGCCTGGGCCACAAATGAGACTCCATCTGTATGATAATTAATTAATTAAAGTAAAAAACGCAATGGATGGGCTCGACAGAAATATGGACAGGGGAGAAGAATGAGTAAACATGGAGACGGAGCACAGACATTACTCAATCTCAACAATATGAGAGGAACTAGATTGAAAAATATTTCACAGAGCCTTGAGGACCGGTGAGACTATAAAAAATGACTGAAGATTCATGTCACTTGAGTCCTGGAGAACAGAAGGAAAAAGATAGGGCTGAAAAAGTATTCAAAGAAATAATTTCTGCATATTTCCCAAGCTGTGCAAAAGACATACACCCGAAGATTCAAGAAACTGAGCAAATCTCAAAAAGGATGAACCCAAGAAACCCATGCCAGCACTTAACCCAACTTATGAAAACTAAAGACAAAGAAAAAGTATAGAAAGCAGCAAGAGAAAAATAATACCTTACCTACAGGGGAATACAATTCAAATGATACACTGCACATTTCTCATAGAAGCCATAGAGGCCAAAAGGAAGTAGCATATTTTTGAAGTACTAAAAGAACGGCACTGCCAACCCAGGATCCTGTATTCAGCAAAAATATACTTCAAGCAGCCAGGTGCAGTGGCATGTCCCTGTAGTCCCAGCTACACTGCTTGAGCCCCAGGAATTCAAGTCCAGCCTAAGCAACATAGCAAAACCTTGCCTCAAAAAAAGAAAAGAAATAAAAGAAAAATCAAAGCACACTTAGATAAAGGAACATTAAAGGAATTTGTCAAGAAGTTCTCTAAACAGAAAGGAAATGATAAAAGAAGAAATCTGCAACATCAGGAAGAAAGAAAGAAAAATAGAAAGGGTAAAAAAAACTTTGAAAAATATGACAGATTATTCTCATGAGTTTTCTAAATTATGATTATGTTTGGTGATTAAAGCAATAATTATAATGTCTCATGTGGTTCTCAACATATATAAAGCAAATATTTAAGACAATTACAAATGGAAGGGTTCAAAGACATAAAAGGAGGTAAAGTTTCCATATTTCATTTGAAATAGCAAAACACTGACATCAGGAGGCCATGATAAGTCATACACATACACACACACTGAAAAAGCTATACAAAGAGATGTACTAAAAAACACTATAGATTATAAAATGATTTTTTTTTTTTTTTGAGACAGGGTCTGTCACCCAGTCTGGAATGCAGTGGCACAATCATGGCTTGCTGCAGCCTCGACCTCAAGCAATCCTTCTGCCTCAGCCTAAAGGCTCAAGTGATCCTTCTGCCCCAGCCTCCCAGGCAGCTGGGACTACAGACATATATCACTACACCCAGCTAATTTTTAAAGACATATTTTGTAGAGACAGAGTCTTGCTATGTTGCCATGCTGGTCTTGAATTCCTGGGCTCAAACAATCCTCCCATCTCAGCCTCCCAAAGTACTGGGATTACAGCCATGAGCCACTGGTGCCTGGCCTAAAATGGAATTATTTTAAAACGTTCAAATTATCCACAAGAAGTCAAGAAAAAGAAAATAAAGAAATAACAACAGCAACAACAAACAGAACAAATACAAAACAAAAAAGGGCAGACTTATTCCCTAATATATATCAATGATTACATTAAATGCAAATGGTCTAAATATGATAAGACAGAGAATGGCAGTAGATAAAACACATGACCCAATTATATACTATCTACATGAAATTCACTTCCAATATAACCATATAGGTAGGTTAAAAGTAAATGGATGGAAAAAACATGGCATGCAAACATGAATCAAAACAAAGCAAGAGTTATATTAACATCAGATAGACTTCAGAGCAAAGAAAATTTCCAGGAACAGCCGGGCGCGGTGGCTCAAGCCTGTAATCCCAGCACTTTGGGAGGCCGAGGCGGGTGGATCACGAGGTCAAGAGATCGAGACCATCCTGGTCAACATGGTGAAACCCCGTCTC
>NW_016107444.1:5558562-5567016 GCF_001604975.1 Cebus imitator
CACCATTGCACTCCAGCCTGGGTAACAAGAGAGAAACACCGTCTCAAAAAAAAAAAAAAGAAAAAAAAAAGAAAATTTCCAGGAACACAGAAGGATATTACATAATGATAAAAGAATATGTCCACCAAGAAGGCATAATAATCCTAAATGTGTTTGCACGAAACTTCAAAGATGCAAATAAGTGAAACAAAAACTAATAAAGTGAAAGGAGGAATAGATAAATCCATGGTTATAGTTGGAGACTTCAACCATCTCTACCTCTAAAATTGATAGGACAAGTAAACAGAAATCAGCAAAGACTTTTAAAAGAACTAAAAAACACTATCAACTAAAGGATATAATCATCATTTATAATATTCCATCCAATAACAGAATTCCTTTCAAGACCCCACAGAATAGGCTGAGTACAGTGGCTCACAACTGTAATCCCAGCCCTCTGGAAGGCCAAGGTGGGAGGATTGCTGAGGACAGGAGTTTAAGTCAAGAAACCACAGAATATATACCAATATAGACCATATCCTGGGCTGTAAAACCTCAATAAATTTAAAAAAATTCATACAGAGTGTGTGACCACAACATAATCAAATTATAATAACAGAAAGGTAATGAAAACCTCCAAACACCTGAAAATTAAACACACACTTTTAAGTAATCCATAGATTAAAAAGGAAGTATCAAGGAAATTATAAAAAAATACACTGAATTGGATGAAAATGAAAATATATCAAAATTTGTGGCACACAGCTAAAGCAGTACTGAGAGGAAAATCCACAGCACTAAATGCTTACATTCAAAAAGAAGAAAAGTCTCAAAGCAATAATTTAAGCTCACAGGTCAAGAAACTAGAAGAAGAGCAAAATAAACTCAAAGTGCAAAGAAGGAAGGAAATAATAGAGAAGAAATCAAAGAAATTGAAAATTTTTAAAATAGAGAAAAATCAATGAAACAAAAAGCTGGTCCTTTGCACAGAGTGATACTCTGTCTCAAAAAAAATTATAATTCTATATACTAACAATGAACATATGGAAACCAAAACTAAAAATACCATTTATAATCACTTCAAAAAATGATCTCAATTAAGCTATAATTTTTTAAATAAAATACTTAGATGTAAATCTAACAAAACATATACAGAACTTGTATGCTGAAAACTACAAAACATTCCTGAAATCGAAGTGCTAAATAAATGGGGAGGTATATCATGTTTTATGGATTCAAAGAGTCAACATAGCAAAAATGTCAATTCTCCTCCAAATTGATGTACATGTTTAATGCAACTACTAAAAAAATATAAGCAAGAGTTTGTGGATATAGATAAGATTATTCTAAAATACACATGGAAAGGCAAAGAAACTAAAATAGCTAAACCAATTCTGAAAAATAATAAAATAGGGAAAACCATGCTATCCTATTTCAAGTCTTATTATATAGTTATAATAATCAAGATTATATAGTATTGTCAGAGGAATAGACATAGATCAATAAAAACAGAATACAGAGCCAAAAATATACTTACAAAAGTACATCTAACTGACTTTTTACAAAGCGCAAAAGTAACTGAAGAGAGAAAAGATAGTCTTTTCTACAAATAGTGCTGGGGTGACCCAAACCTCACATCTTACATAAAACTTAACTCAAGATTTATCATAGATTTAAATATGAAATATAAAACTGGAAGAAAACGTAGGAGAAAATCTTCAGGACCTATGGTTTGGTGAGGAGCTCATAGATATGACACCAAAAGCATAATCCATAAAGATAACTCAGTCAACTGGACTTCAACAAAATTGAACGCTGTTTCTCTACGAAAGCCCCTGTGAAGAGGTTGAAAAGACAAGCTAGAAATCAGGAGAAAATATTTATAAACGACATATCTGATAAGCAACTAAAACCTAGAATTCATAAAGAACTCTTGAAATTCAAGAGTGAAAAAAAAAACACAAACAATCCAATTTTAAAATGGGAAAAATACACAAACAGACATGTTACCAAAGAGGATATATTGATGGCAAATTAGAGCATGAAAAGATATTGAGCTATTAGGAAAATGCAACTTGAGACTCCAATGAGATACTACTGCATACCCATCAGAATAGCTAAAATGATAAACAGTGACAATATCAAATGCTGACAAGCATGGAGAGAAACTGGATCTCTCATGCCTTACTGGACTTGTAAAACGGTATACTCTAGAAAACAGTTTGGGCTGGGGATGGTGGCTCATGTCTATAATCCCAGCATTTTGGGAGGCCAAGGTGGGTTGATCACCTCAGGCCAGGAGGTCAAGACCAGCCTCGCCAACATAGTGAAACCCCATTTCTACTAAAAATACAAAAATTAGCTGGGCTTGGTGGCAGGCCCCTGTAATCCCAGCTACTTGGGAGGGTGAGACAGGAGAATCACTTGCACCTGGGAGGCGGAGGTTGCAGTGAGCCAAGACTACACCATTGCACTCCAACCTGGGCAACAGAACAAGATTCCATCTCAAAAAAAAAAGGAAACAGTTTTGCAATTTCTTTTAAAACTAAACATGCAATTACTGTACAATCTACCAATCATATTCCTGGCATTTATCCCAAAGAAACAAAAACTTACGTCCACACAAGTACCTGTGTACAATTGCTGATTGAAGCTTTATTAATAACAGCCAAACCTAGAAACAATCAAAATGTCCTACAAATGGTGAATGGTTAAACAAACCACAGTATATTCATTCAATGGAATACTACTCAGCAAAGAAGAGGAATAATCTATGGTACTGATACACAGAACAACGTGGATGGATCTCAAGTGCATTATGCTGACTGTAAAAAAGCCAGTATCAAAAGGTTATATATTATATGCATCCTTTAGTGTAAGATTCTTAAAATGACAAAATTACAGAAATGGAGAGCTGATACACAGTTGTCAGAGTTTAGGGATGGCAGAGGGGAGGGAATGGGTGTGACTATGAAGGAACAGCAAAAGGGAGATCTTTGTGTTGACGGAATAATTTTGTATCTTGATTGCAGTCTACAAGTGATAAAGTGACAGTACGACACACACACAAACAAACACACACACTTTATACCAATGTCAATTTCCTGGAGTTGCTATTGTACTAGAGTTATATAATATGTAATCAATGGGGACAACTGGGTGAAGGGTACATAAGGCTTCTCTGTACTATTTTTGCAACTTCCTGCAACCATAATTATCTTAAAAGCTAGAAAAAAAGTATTAACTTAAGATCCTCATGTATTGCTTTTTTAAATTATGCTCATTTTTGTTTAAATTTCATTTTTAAATATCTCCAATAGAACAATAATCTTTTCTGCTAATGAACTGTAACTCTGAAGTTTTATCCATGAACATTGAAGGGCATACTTTATAGTGAACAGCTCCTCAACCACATGACATTTCCAAACTGGAAGGTACTATAATCTCAGGACTCTAAAATAAAGCTGCTCAAAGATAACCAGTATTCAACTGAAAACAGGAGAGCAGGCTGAGCACGGTGGCTCACACCTGTCATCCCAGCACTCTGGGAGGCCGAGGTAGGAGGACTGCTTGAGTTCAAGAATTTAAGACCAGCCTGGGCAACATAATGACACTCATCTCTACAAGAAATAAAAATAAAGATGCCAGGCATGGTAGCGCACACCTGTGGTCCCAGCTACCCGGGAGTCTGAGGTGGGAGGATCACTTGAGCTCAGAAGGGCTGCGTGAGCTGTGACTGAATCACTGCACTCCAGCCTGGGTAACAAAGTGAGACCCTGTCTCAAAAACCAACAAAAAATCAATTCCACAAGGACAAAGGCAGCTTCAGAATGTTCGTATAGAGAGACACTAGAATGTCTTTCAGACCTTATGAAAGATCCATCCATAAAGACCTTATGATGGGATCCATCGCAAGGAAGTAGATGTCATAACCTACCACCTTGCCTGGCACATATTAGGAAACACTCAGTAAACACTGCAAAGCAAATGAATGAATGACCTGAGGGCTGCCTTATTGTTGCTCACTGAAACAAGAAATGTAGGTTTACAGATCCCTTGCCATAATTCTGATCTATATTTTGAACACTTTTCTGCAATAAATCTGTACTTGGAAAGAAAAAAAGAAAATTTATATAGATGATATTTGTCCAAAAGTAGAGAGTGAAGTAGTAATCAAATACACAGCATCCGTGTTACTAGGTTTTATAACAACTTATTTTAATCTGTCTCCGTTATTTCCTAAATCCTCTCCCCAGCATCTGTTTATAAACTGCTCATGTCATAGATTATCCCTGTTCTATCAACAAAGACTCTGTGCCTATGCTGGAGGCTACTCTTCCTACTTTTTCTTCCACCTTTTACCCTTACCCCTCCTCAAATCCCTACCACATGCACTGAGAGAGAGAGAGGTTGTGAAAGAGAGAAAGAGAGAGAAAAAAAAATAGAGAGATGACTGCACTTTGTAAAACAGGAATTTGGACAAAGGCTTCATTTGGCACATAAATATTCAAACACAAGCATTTACCATAAAGTATATACAGAATACAGAAGACTCAAACACACAATACAGAAGACAAAACTGAGTTGTCACCCTTACTGAATTCGCCTTCAGCCACAGGACTTGAGAACTGTTTACCAAATTTGTAGATTCTATTAAGGCTCCAAGTTGCTTGGGGATGCAGTGAAGAGGAGGGTAGAGATCTGTTTTGTCATTTGTTAGGAACTGAGAGGGGGAGGAAACTGAACTTGATAGTAACTTTTACACTGATAATGTTATTAAATGCTTGTAACTATAAGATAGACATAATCTACACTGGATAAGTAGGAAAACTGCAGCTCTAACGCTCAAGAGGTAGAGCTAGATTCAAACCCAGACTTCCTTACTTCAAGTATTCTAAATCCTACGATCTTTCCATCACATCCTGCTTCTATAAGTCCAACCTTTGGGATTACAGCTACTCCTTTTCTCTAAAATAATTTTTTTGTAAAAATAATTTCTTCTTAGAACACTAATAAGGTAATCAGAGACCTGTTGGTAGAGGAAGGAGCCTGAGGTTACAGTTGATACAACTGCCCTTTACCCACTGTATTGTCTTGAAGTCAGGTTGTCCTCTGTCTGACCATGTTACCTTTTGAATGTAGTTGACTTCTAAGCTATTCTAAGAACAAAAAACACTGAGACTCCAAGAGGGCTTCTGTGGCAAATACAAACACTTAAATCAGAGCTATTAACAACATTGTCCAAAATGTACTTTCCAGAGGAAACTCTGCTGACTTAGTTCTATCTAGCAACGTTAAACCATTTCCAATTGCTTCCATTTTTCATTTTGCTAAAATTACCTTTAGCACGATCAGCTCTTCTCTGCAAGATGTAATTAAATATTACCCTCTCTGCTGGTTCTTTTCTGACCCTGTCACAAACTTCACCAATTACTTTCCACCAGAGGCCATGGTCTTTCGTGGCTTGATTGCTCCCACCCTAGTTTTCCCCCCGAGGGCTTTCTCCTCCCGGCTCTGGAGGTCTACGTGTGAACCTGCGAGGAACACAGACCCGTAACGGAACGGCCCGCGCCCGGCGCTCTGAAAGGCCGCTTCAGCGCAGTGGGAATTTAAAGTCTCGGATCGCGGGCGCGCTACGGGACGTTCGCCCCCGAGACGCCAAACGCTCTGACCGGAGCTTCGCGGACAGTTAAACACACAGGCGCCCCCGTTCTCACTCCCCGTCTCTTCCAGCTGGGCGCCCGTCTGCCAGCCCAGGGCTCCTGCAGGCGCGCGCCTTGGGTGGCCCCAGGGCCCGGGGAGAGGCTGGCGGGAGAGAGAGGACGGAAGACTCCGGGAGCCCAGCGAAGCCCCGCGGGGAGCCCATCGACGAAGCCGCGCCTGAAGGCGGGGCGGGCCCTGCGCCGCCTCCACCTCTGGGCCCGCCCTGCGCCACACCCGACCCCGCCTGCTCTCGGCTAACGGGCAGCGGCACCCGCCTCCGCCCGCCAGCCCTCACCTCGCCCCGACGGCGGCCTTCGGAAGTCGGCACCCGCCCGCTACCCGCCACCTCCTCAGCAACCTCAGCCGACCGGGCGGACCCGGCCCAGGTCACCGGCGGCCCAGGCGCAGGTAGGCGACGGTGCGCGTGCGCGAGCCTTGAGTCCCCATTGGCTGCTGCTAGGCGACGCCCGCACCCAAACTGACCAATCCCGGCGCGCCTCCACTGCCCGGTCCTGGCCGCGGCGCGAACGTACTGGTTCTCCAAGGGCTGCGACCCCGACGGGGACGGGGCGTGGCCGCGGAGCGCGCCTCCCCGCTTTCCTCCGGCCTCCCGGCTCTCACCGCGGCGGTCTGAGGTCCAAGCCGGTGACTCTCACGTCCCGGGGCGAGAGGAGGCTTCGTGGTCTGAGCTCGATTCCTGCCGGCGTAGTGACCGGACTGACGTCGGAAGGCGGGGAGGTTCCGCGTGACAGAGCGACACGCCCGGGGCGTGGGTTCGCGGTCCGCGCGGCTGGGCGGGAGGCCCGAGACGAGCAAACCGAGGAGCACGACCTGCTGCCAGCCTGGACGGGGCGCCAAAGTCCGACCGGGGGGACACGCCCTAGGCTGGGGCGGAGGCACCCAGAGATAGAGGACCGGCTGCAAGGACAGGAGGCGGCCGAGTCCGTCCGCTTCTTCCTTTGGCAAGGCTTGAGCGCCTGCTGTGTGCCAAGGGTTGTGGAAAAGCCGTGTTAGGAGACGAGGGGAGGGGGGAGCACCCTTCCAACAACCAGACACCTGTATAAATACAAACCGCTCTTCAAGGAGGAGCAGGGGGTTGGGGGGAATTTACAGACGCTTCTGGGCTGGTGTGGGAATCACAGGAGGCCGACCAGGCAGAGGGGAGAGACCAGCATGTAGATGAGAACCCTGTGGAAGGCAGCAAAGCTCCTTGGAGGAATGAAAAGAAGCCCAGAGAGGGGGGAGTGCAGAGTCAGTGCTTAATAGGTACGGAATTTCAGCTGGAAAAGATAGAAACAGTTCTGGAATGGAGAGTAGTGATGATCACACAACGTGAGTGTACCAAATGCCACAGATCTGCACACTTAAAAAATGGCTGTGAACATTCTACCGCAAAAAGAAAAGACACTCAGAGCTTAGAGAGTAAAGGAGTGGAGTGAGATCCACTAGAGCGAACAGAAGGGGCCGGACCATGTAGCGTCTTATGGCCGTAGTGGCAAGTTTAGGACCATGCAACAGTGATCACAGTTGCATTTTACAAACCCACTTTGGCTGCTAAAGTACATATCAAAATGGAGAAGTCTCAACAAAGCTATGGTGGGACTGGCCTGGGAGCTGGTGCAGTCATCTGGGCAAGAGAGAATGGAACTGGAGTGTGGACTGGGGTGAGAGTAAAGAGAAAGAGATCTAAGCAGGCTGCAGAGAAATGCAGGAGCAACATCAACAGGACTTGTGACGAGCTGGATGTGAAGGGGCAGTGAAGTAGCTTCAAGCATGATGCCCCTGTTCAGCCGAATGAATGGATGGCTGGTGGAGGAATGCACAGATATGGAGAACACTGGAAGAGGAGAGAAGACTGATCGTGAGCTCCAGCTTTGCCAAGTTGAATTTGAGGCACCTTTGAGACTTTTGGTTAGGATGTTGCAATGATTTGTTTTAGGTGTCAACATGACTAGATTAAGGGATACTCAGATCGCTGGGGAAACATTATTTCTGGGTAAGTCTATGAGTGTGTTCCCAGAAGATATTGGCATTTGAATCAATGAACTGAGCAAGGAAGATCTGTCCTTATCCCATATGGGCAGATAGAACAAAAAGGCAGAGGAAAGGCAAATTCTCTCTTCTGGAGCTGGGACACCTCTCTTCTGCCCTTGGCATCAGAACTCCAGGTTCCCTGAATCTCTAAACTCCAGGAGATTAGGTAGTGGAGTTCGTCCATTTATTCATTTAGCAAGACTTTGGACTCCAAGACTTGTACCAGTGGCTCCCCAGGTCTTCTTCAGTGGCTTCTGTCTTCTCAGAATCTGCTTCTTGGCTGTAAGTGCCACTGGACAAAATCTCACAACCACACAGATCAGTGTTACACACATTGTCAACCTCAACTAGGACCTCAGTACCTTTCAGCAGTCCTATTTGCCAAGGCAGCTCTCTCTCCAGCTCCTCCCCCAAAATCAACTTCTAAATATCCGGCATGCTCCCCAGATCTCCTATTCTTCAACCGCCTCACTGGCCCGCACCCTGCTTTCTCCGGAACCTCCTTCACTGAAGGAAGAGCAGCCATCTAGGTGACATCCCTCAGCTCCTGACAACTTCTCTCCCTCCAGCTACCGCCTTCTTTCCCCTCTCCCCTTTACAACCAAACCTCATGGAAAAAGTGGTCCATATTTCAACACTCCATTGCTTCACCTTCACCTTTCATCATTTCTCAGTCCCCAGCAGTTCTGATATCTGCTTCACCACATCACTGAACATGCCCTCATCAAAGGCATCAAA
>NW_016107444.1:5569456-5587349 GCF_001604975.1 Cebus imitator
AAAAAAAAATTGCCTGAACCCAGGAGGCGGAGGTTGCAGTGAGCCGAGTTCTCGCCATTGCACTCCAGCCTGGGTAACAAGAGTGAAACTCCGTCCCCCCCCCAAAAAAAAAGGCAACAACAACAACACAAAACCCTTCACTTCATTCCTCAAACATGTATGTCACAGTTCCCACCATTTCAGAGCCATAAACATAAAGTCCAGAGATGAAATACTTAAAAACAATACCCAGGACAGATCTTTGTGTGTCTATATACATACCATATGTAGCATTATGTTATATAGTATTACCTAAGTTACATGAAATTTTGCATAAGATTTGTAAGCAAGTCACTTAAACTTTATGAAAAAAAGATGGGCCTGGCATGGTGGCTCATGCCCATAGTCCCAGGCAAGCTTTCAGAGGCAGGAGGATTGTTGTCTGGGCCATCTGATGTTACTGTCATTCCTCACTTGCCTAAACAGGAATAGGGCTGAGTGGAACTAAGCAAGACCTGCATCCCATCAAAAAGCTCCTGATGGTTTTTTATCTGCCCACTCTGTTTCTCCCAAGATCTCCCTCCTAAATGAAGTGGCCGCTGTTCACTTCATGGAAAACGAATCTTGTTACCACATCCACCACGGATGGCTAGAGAGCAGAGAGCGCAGGAGCATTACCGCCGAGCATTCCACTCCATCAGATCAGCAGGGGCATTAGATTCGCACAGGAGACCCTCTTGTGCACGCACTTCGCAGAGCTCTTGGTTACCTGCTCCTAATAAGAATCTAATGCCTGCAGATGTGAAGTAAAACACTTTCCTACCAAAACCATCCCCACCCCCGTGGAAGACAATTTGTGTCTTCCACGAAACCGGTTCCTGGTGCCAAAAAGGCTAGGGACCGCTGGTCTAGAAGACTACAACCAGCTCTGTTGTAGCGGTCACCAGGAGTAACCGTGTGGCCAGGGTGTGTCCAGCTTCCTCGCATCTTGAAGCAAACCACTTTAGCAGTATGTGCGAGGGTTGTTAAGGGTGGGAGTTCTCTCTCTCTCTTTTTTTTTTTTTTGAGATGGGGTTTCACCATGTTGGTCAGGCTGGTCTTGAACTCCCTACCTCAGGTGATCCGCCCACCTTGGCCTCCGAAGTGCTTGGATTACAGACGTGAGCCACCGCGCCCAGCCAAGGGTTGGAGTTCTAAAGCCAGACTGCCGGTATCCAGAGGCTGGCTTTGCTACGGGACCTTGGACAAGTTACTTAACCTGTTTCCTCATCTGTAAAATGGAGAAAACGCCTGTGCTTTTTAGGGTTGTCAACCTGCCCCAGATAGTCTAGGCTATGTGGGAAAACGCGAATTTCTCCTGCAGGTTTGGCCTGGCAGGAGACTTGCTCCAGACGCAGGCCCAGAGGCACCAGAGTGAGGTCGAGAGGGCAGCGGATCTGAAGCCATGTATCCGGGATCCAGACATGCTGAGTGACGCCGAGCAAGCTGCTCCTGCAGATAAATTCAGCATTAACGGCCTGATACTGGAGGTGCTGAGGCCGGGTACATCAGTCTACCGATGCACGTTTAGCTCTCCAGACTGCGCAAAAAGGGTGCGCACACCGCCCCGGCGTTCTGGGGGCGGGGCCCGGGGAAGGCGCAGAGTATCGCTCTTGCGCGTCCAATTACAAATGACGTCCCTTCTGTTCCCCGCCCTGTAGGCGGGAGCACCCAATCAATGTCGAGAGCATAGCCCCCCCCCCCCCTCCCACCAATCATGGGTCCCCGCGCCGGACGTATGTGTCTGAAGTGCTGATTGGCTCCGGTGGAAAAGCTTGGCGGTCGGTGGTTCCGGAGCCTCCTCGGGATGTCGGTGGCCTTCGTACCCGACTGGCTGAGGGGCAAGGCGGAAGTCAATCAAGAGACGATCCAGCGGGTGAGCATCCGCGCGGGCGTCGGGAAGGAGCTGGGAGCCCGAGGGGCTGTGGCGTGCGAGAAGCATCCCGTAGTGAGCGGCCCCAGCCGAGACCCGCAGTCTGTGAAGGGTGCCGACCCACCGGGGTGCGCAGTGAGATGGGCAGGGCAGCCCGGCGTGGGGTCGGTCCCCCGCGGTCCTGACCTCTCACCGCCCTTCTTTCGCTGGCCTTGCAGCTCCTTGAGGAGAATGACCAGCTGATCCGCTGTATTGTGGAGTATCAGAACAAGGGCCGGGCGAACGAGTGCGTCCAGTAAGTGTCCCCGCCTCGGTGCCCCGACCCGCGGGGGAGGGGAAGCCTGTGTGGCGCGGCGCGGGCTCGAGTTAGGAGCCCGGGGTGACTGATCGCAGTGGAGCGCTCTTTCGCTTGACGAGAGGGAGGCTCAAGAGTTTGCCAACACAACGAGTACACCGTGGGGCCTGGAGTCACACGTGGCTCCTTCTTCAAAACGTGAGTTATTCTCACCGCCAAGCCTCGTTCGCTCAGAGCTATCACAGGGATGGGACTGGGGCACACGGAAAACTAGGCTCAGGAGATCACAGCCACGGCCGCTTTCTCATCTTAGATCCTGCCTCATCCTTTTTTTGTTAAGTGAAGGGGTCAGCCCATTTGCTAAGCTCCCTCACATTTCTAACTTGCTGTCAGTCTGTTAGTGACACACGCAAAGACAGACAAAGAATTTCCAAGTTAAGCCAAAGGTGTATTCTGCATAATAATTCAGTGCACTCCATAAGCAGATACCAACATGAGAGGAAATAGAGTCTGAGTTTCTTTTCCAAATCTATCTAGTCCAGGAATTATGCCCATTTCTTTCTTTCCTTTTTGGGGCAGAGTCTCCTTCTGTTGCCCAGGCTGGAATGATCTCCGCTGAAAGCAACCTCTGTCTGTCTCCCAGGTTCAAGCAATTCTCGTGCCTCAGCCTCCCGAGTAGCTGGGACTACAGGCGCCCACCACCATGCTCAGCTAATTTTTGTGTTTTTAGTAGAGATGGGGTTTCGCCGTGTTGGCCAGACTGATCTCAAACTCCTGACCTCAGGTGATCCCGCCTCGGCCTCCCAAAGTGCGGGGATTACAGGCGTGAGCCACCATGCCCAGCCTTATGCCCATTTCTTATAGAAAAATATATTATTTCATTGTTACTAAAGAAATGTTTCACAATCCCTACCCCCTAGAAAAATTACCTACAGCCCCTCACTGAATACCTCAATAGAACAGTAGAGATATCAATTTTGGGGTAAATCTTTACATCTGGCTCTTGCATTTGGTAATTTGATTTTTAAAAGTTTACAGTAAATACCTTCTCCTTTTTCTATATGAAAAATGGTTGCAAAACGTTTCATTTGGTACAGTCATTCCCAACCCAAGGGTAAAAAAGTTGTCAAAATCTCCTAGTGGGGTTTTTCACATTGCACAGACCATGCTTTCTGACCTCTTGTCTGATTTATTTTTCTGGGTGAAGAACTCTATGCCCTGTAAGCTTACATTGATCATGAAAATGTTTTGTCCCTTCTTGACGTTGTCAAGCAGACATTTTATACGTACAGTTGGCCCTCTGTATCCATGCGTTCCGCATTGCATTTCAAAAATACTGGGGAACACAAAACAATAAAAAATAGCAATACAACAATAAAACACAACATAGTATAACATTATTTATATGGCATTTAAATTGTGTTAGGTATTATAAGCAATCTAGAGATTATTTAAAGTATACGAGCCAGGTGTGGTGGCTCATGCCTGTAATCCCATGCCTTTGGGTGGCCGAGGCGGGCAGATCATCTGAGACCAGGAGTTCAAGAACAGCCTGGCCAACATGGCCAAACCCTGTCTCTACTAAAAATACAAAAATTAGCCAGGTGTGGTGGCACATGCCTGTAATCCCAGCTACTCAGGAGGCCAGCGCAGGAGAATTGCTTTAAACTTGGAGGCAGAGGTTGCAGTGAGCCAAGATGACACCACCACATTCAAGCCTGGGAGACAGAGCAAGAATCCCTCTCAATCAATCAATCAATATAAAAATGAAGTATATGATAAGGAAGATGTGTGTAAGTTATATACAAATACTATGCCATTTTACATAAGGGACTTAAGCCTGAGCATCCTTGGATTTCAGTATCTAAGGGGAGCAGGGAGGTGTCCTGGAGCCAATTCCCTGTGGATACCAAGGGATAACCATACTCCTGGTACCAGGTGCTGTTTCAGACACTGGGAAATCCGTAGTAAAACAGATGCCAGCTCTGCACTCATGGAGCTGACATTCTAGACTCTAGAATCTATAAGGAAATGTATCATTAGGCACATAATAATAGGCGCTTTGAATAAGGGTAAAGCAGAGTAAGTGGGGGGAGGAGTGCTATTTTATACATGATACGTCTCATAAGGGGATATCTGCGTAGAGACCTGAGGTAAGGGAGCCAGCTATGCAGTAGGAAGGCGGTGAGATAAGGCAGAGAAAGCATCAGAAGGAAAAGCTCCCTAGTAGGGCTGTGCTGGATATTTTCAAGTCACAGCAAGGAGGCCACTGTGACCAGTATTCAGTGAACAAAGGTATAGCCATAAGAGAGGAGATCAGAGGGGAACTGGAGGCCCCAGTCATGTAGGGCCTTCTTAGGACACAGGAGTGGCTCACCTTTACTCTGAATCAGACGGGAGCCTTTGGAAGGTTTTAAATAGAGATGTAACATGATCTTGATTTAAATTGTACAACGCTTTCTCAGGCTGTCGTGCGGAGAATAAAGTAGGTGTGCGAAGGTGGATCAGGGAGACTAGATGGCGACTGCAATAGTCCAAGCAAGAAATGATGGTGGCTTGGCTTAGAGAGGCAGCTGTCAAAGTGATCAGTGAAAAGGGGTGAGAATCTGACTAGATTTTCCTTAAATATGTTAGACCAGAAGGTGGATAACATGGAATCATCCGCTCAGTGGATGAGCCATTCCACTAGAGTGGGTAAATTATTTTCCAGTTTTTTGTTCATGGTCAAAAACAAGCTTCTGATTTTTGCCCATAGGTACCAGCATGTGTTACATAGAAATCTCATTTATTTGGCTACCATCGCAGATGCCAGCCCAACCAGTACTTCAAAAGCAATGGAATAGTCTTTCGAAAGCAATGGAATAATCTTCCAGTTGGCTGTCGTGAGGAGTAATTAAGTGTAATCCATCTCTTACAAAACAGAGACAGGATCTTTACCAACTTAACTGGTTAAAACATGAATGAAACCTCCGTGGCTCTTTCAAAAAATGTGAAAATGTGAAGAAAGCTACTAACTTAACTGTATTCTCAATGTAAATTTTTTTTTCTTTTCATGGTGAGCTTACCGTTCAATTTTTTTTTTTTAATAATTAAGCGAATCCCTCAATGAGTTGAGCCCAGGTGTCCTGTTTCCTGAGCTTGGAGCAAGTTTGGATAACAAAGATGCTTACTTTTTAGTTTCAACCTGAAGAGAAAACTGAGTAGGTATTGGGCAGGAATTGGTGAGACTCCTGACTTGAGACCTTGCTAAATGGACATGTAACTGTGTGCTCCTTCCTACCAGTCTGTAAATGTGGTCCCCCCACTGCTGCTTTCAGATTGTTTGAAATAAAGCTTACTTTTCTATAAAATACCGATACGGAGGTATAGAAGTTTTCATGTAATAAATATTCCATTTGGTTTTCCAGAAAAGCTATGAGGACTTAACTATAAAATACGTAACAACAGCACTGATCATTGCCAACAAAATGAATAGTGATTCCTAATTACTACCTAATGCCATCTGATAATAGGTGGTGTTTAATTTCCTCAGTTATCAGATTATGTCTTTTTGTTGATTTGTCTGAAACAGAATCCAGACAAGATTCACACATTGTATTTTGTGGATGTCCCTTTAAGTCACTTAAAGAAGCTGGTAAGTACTTGCTTTTGCATCACGTAAGGAGTGACCTGATATTTTGTCAAGTTCCCAACAGCCTTTCACTTAAATTATGATCCACCCAGCTTTGATCGGGTAATTCATTAGGGATGGCATAATGAGGATTTTCCCATTTATTGTTCTTTCTGACTTTATTGGCTGTTTTCTATTAAAAACTTACACTCTTGGAGATTTATCTGAACGATGAGGCAAAGAGATTCTTGTAAGTATATCCAACATTAGAAGCCCAGGTCCCTGCTCCTTTTTTTGGAGTCAAGGGTTACAGCTAGGGTAACTGTAAAATACATATAAATAGTGAAAAGATAACTCTTTTTGAATCCCAGCTCTATCCCTTAACCTCCGAAAGCTCTGTTTCCTCACCTGTAAAGTGAGGGTAATAAAAATAGCATTTGCCCCTGAGGTTGGGGGGCTGAGGTAATGTGGTTGAGAACTGGGCACATGTTTATCTGTGTTAGCGCTGATGTGTCATCTGAGGTGAGGGCTCTGGCTCTTTGTTTTTTGAGATGGAGTCTCTGTAGCCCAGACTGGAGTGCAGTGGTGCCATCTCGGCTCACTGCAACCTCCACCTCCCAAGTTCAAGTGATTCTCCTGCCTCAGCCTGCCCAGTAGCTGGGACTACAGGCACGTGCCAGCATGCCTGGCTAATTTTTGTATTTTTAGTAGAGACGGGGCTTCATCATGTTGGTCGGGCTGGTCTCGAACGCCTGACCTCGTGATCCACCCAGCTGGACCTCCCAAAGTGCTGGGATTACAGGCGTGAGCACTGAGCCCAGCCGGGAGCTTGTTTCTTTACTCCTCACCCAGTCTGCTACGCCACAGCTTTAGCCGGTTTGTCTTCTTCCTCCTCCACTGTTCGTGGGATTGATACCATGTTCTACACCAGCTGACACGAGTGGGCTGCTCATGGACCTGATCTGGTCAGCAGATGTATTGGGGCTGTGCAGTATTTTAAATGTGATTTAGTTGATAACTAAAATAAGAGGGGCTGGGCATGATGGCTCATGCCTGCAATCCCAACACTGTGGGAAGCTGAGGTGAGATGATCACTTGAACCCAGGAATTGAGATCAGCCTGGGCAACATAGGGAGACTCCACCTCTAGAAAAATAATAATTGTTTTGAAAAAAGAGGATTTCCTATTAAAGTCTGGATTTCTAGTAAGGCTGGACTTGCAGACCCGCAGGGTAGCATCAGCAGGAGTGGGACAGCAGCTGTCCCCTTTGTGGGGAAGCTTGACTTGTTTACCTAGAGCCGGGCACACATAGACACTTGGATGAGGCCATCAGACCACCTCTGGCTAGAACCTGAGCAGGGGTGATGTTTCAATTTGGGTTTTTTCTAAAGCAGAGCCTGAGACAAGGCCTTGGGGGCAGGTAGTTTATCTGGAAGATGATTTCAGGAAGCAGGAGTAAGGCAGTAGAGAGAGTAAGATAGGGAGGAAAAGCTACTAAAGGGAGTTACTGAGGTCACTCCAGTAAGCAATAGAGGCTCAGTTCTGTGGGAGAAGAACTGAGAAGCAGTGAGAACGTTCCAGAACTGTCTACCTGAGAGACACTGTTGGGAGTTGCCTCCAGGGGAGCTAGCTCCCCTGCACTAGCAAGCAGCGCCTGTAGCCGTGTGGGTCCCTAGATGGCAGAGAAGACAAGAAAGCGGAAAGGTGCCAAGGCAGACCCCCAGGTTGGCTGCCGCCCGCACAAGGTGATGTGTCCTTGTAGAAAGCATTCCTACTGGCTGCAGCACATATCGGAGGCAGGCAGGGCAGGACAGTGCGGTGCTCTGTGACAGCACCAGAGACTCCTCTGCTGGGGAGTGTGGGCCCTGAGCAAGCCAGTGGGGCCCGGCAGCTAGCAGCTTCCTGTGTGGGAGGGGCAGCAGCCTTGAAGACAAAGCCCAACTCTGCTCCAGTGGAACGGGGGACTGTGACCTGCTGTGTTCCTCCATTTGCCTTTTGTAATGATGTTTGAGTCTGCAGACAGAGGACTGAATCAGGGCAAATCAGAAGCCTCTGAGGACAGCAGAGCGGCTTGAGCCACAGCCTGCCCTTCACTCCAGAAGGCCCCTCCCTGGGGACACCTTGGCAAAGCTGGTGCGGGCCAGCTAGCCACCTGCATTCCAGCCCATCTCCAGCTGTTTGCTTCAGAGACAGCCAGAAGCACAAGCATTTGCCATCTCTCTTGAAGGACCCAGGAATCAATAGCATTGTGAAAGTTGATTTAAAAACAAAACAAACAAACAGGCAGTGGCTCACGCCTGTAATCCCAGCACTTTGGGAGGCCAAGGCGAGCAGATCACCTGAGGTCAGGAGTTCGAGACCAGCCTGACCAACATGGAGAAACCCTGTCTCTAAAAAAAAAAAAATTAAACAAACAAACAAACACCAAACACAAATAGAGTCTGTGACCAGACTCTATCAGCCACTCTCCCTTCTCCGAGGACCTCCTGCTTCAAGAGTTGAGCCTCTACTCAGCCTATCTGAGCCCGTCTCTAACCTGTGGGGTCAAACCAATCTTCCAACAGCCCACACAGGGTCTGAGCCTGTTCTCTTGGGTTTCCAAGCCTATCTCTTAGGAGTTGCACGAGTGGTGACTTCCTCCATTATCACTCTCGTGGGGTGAGGATATGGCAGCTACAACAAAGAGATCAGATGACTTGAGATCAGGTTGTATTCCACAAAATGTTAAGCTATTTTTCCACTTCCTCATGAGGGCTCTTGACATCTCAGTTTAACCTGTGGGGACTCCTAGTAACAATGTGGCTAGCGAGGAAATGATGCTTGGGGCTACCTCCTGTACCCTTGAACCTTACAATACACCTCCATTACTGAAGGTCATCTGAGTTTATTTCTTTTATCTTTTCTTTGTTTTTTCAGAAGGAGTCTCGCTCTGTCTGCAGGATGGAGCGTAATGATGTGATCTTGGCTCACTGTAACGTCCACCTCTCAGGTTCAAGCGATTCTCCTGTCTCAGCCTCCCAAGTAGCTGGGACTACAGGCACATGCCATCACACCTGGCTAATTTTTGTATTTTTAGTAGAGATGAATTTTCACCATATTGGCCAGCCTGGTCTGGAACTCCTGACCTCAAGTGATCCACCTGCCTCGGCCTTCCAAAGTGCTGGGATTACAGGGATAAGCCACCATACCCAGCCAAAAAGTAAACGTATGTTTTAAAACAGAAGTGCTTTAAAGAGAATTGCAACAGGATGACATGCTGAGGAGCGTCTGTGTGACTACTTTAGATTACAGAGTAAGGGGTGGCCTGAGGAGGGAACACTGCAGCTGAGATATGAACAAGGAACCTGACACATGACCATCAAGGGACCCAGCCATGCAGGCAGAGGCAAGAGCTAAGCAAATATCCTTCATTCCAACTGTTTTTTAATCTCTTGAGTCCATTTATAGAGCAATATTCACCTATGTGGTCATCAATTTAATTATAACGTGAGTCCTCATTTGACCAGGCCTGAGCTTGGCTCTACAGTGAGGAAAATGAGGAGGAGGGCACTGGGCCCTACTTTCAGGGAGCTCCTAAGCTCGGCAAGATAAAAAAAGACTCACGCTCTGGCATAGACCACGGCACCATGCAAGCCCAAGAAATGCCTGAGCCATCACCCAGACATGAGGCTGCAGGGATTCCACGTAGAAATTATCAGGAGCTTCCTGTAGGTCAGAAAACATCTACGTTTCTCCATTCCTGAGCAGTCCCTTGTTTGCAAACAAAAAATGACTTGCCAGCTGTGGAAGAAGCTATCAGCATTCTACTCTCATTTCTTGAACTTTATTCCTCTAACTGTGCTCCAGCTGACTCCCAACTGTCCATATTGTATCTCTACTCCCAAGGACATTTTTCTAAAACTGGAAGTCTGCTTTGCCCAGGTGTAGCAGGCGAGAAGAACCTAAGGATTATCACCCCTGGGAGCAACTCCCAACCAGGGACTCTCAGGAGACATCCTCAGGTGGGATAACCCGGAGCTGCGTCTTCTGTGTGTGTTCCCCGAGTTCTCCAGCAGGGCTAAGCTCCAATCAGCAGCTGCAGTAGCTGGTTAATATCACATTTGCACTGGTTACCGCCCTTTTTCCCTCCTCACTCCCTGAATGTAGTTTCTTGAGATCACTACCTGTCTTAGTCCCTTGGCACTGCTATAATAAAATACTGTAAGCCGAGCTTATAAACAACAGAACTCTTTCTCACAGCTCTGAAGGTTGGGACGTCCACGATCAGGGCCCCAGAAAATTTGGTGTCCTTGAGAGACAATTTCCTGGCTGACAGCCAGCCATCTTTTCATTGTAACCTCATGTGGCAGAGACGGCGAGGGGCCTCTTCTGGGTGTCTTATTTGTTGTTTCTGAGACAGAGCCTCCCTCTGTTACCCAGGCTGGAGCACTGTGGTGCGATCCTAGCTCACTGTAACCTCAAACTCCTGGGCTGAAATGATCCTCCCCTCTTAGCCTCCCGGGTAGCCAGGACTACAGGCATATGCCACCATACCTGGCTAATTTTTTAATTTTTTGTAGAGATAAGGTCTCACTTTGCTGCCCAGGCTGGTCTTGAACTCCTGGCTTCAAGTGATCCTCTATCCTTGGCCCCCTCAAAGTGCTGGGGTTAAAGACGTGAACTGCCAGGCTTAGCCCCTGGGTCTTTTTTATAAGGGCACTAATCTCATTCAGATGGACTGGCTCGGCCGATGTGGCTTCCATCAGCATCATGGCGTTTGAAAAGTGTTTACTCAAACCCAATCTGCTTGGCCAAGCCTATTTCCAGAAAAGTATAGGAGCCAAGGATTCAAAGCAGAATTTAAGGGATGAGATCAGTGAACAAGTAGGGTCAACATTAGACGAGTAAGGACCCTCATTGACAAGAAGTGTTGGTTGCAGTGGTTTTTTTCATATGAATTTGATGAGATCTAAGCTCTCTCATAAAGAAGATGTAGCAGGAAACATTTGTGAAAATACAGCCACGTTTTAAAACAAGTTAGTAGCAGAGGACTGCTAACCTAAAAGGCCGAAAGATGGGTCTAGTATTATTCACAGTGGGGGTGGCTTCTTAAGTTACTGCCATTGCCGCCGTGGCCACTTCTGTACTGCTGACTTCCATCCACCACACCTCCATGCCTTTCTCCTGGTTACTGGCTCTATCCGAAGCTGATCAATCATATCTACCCATTGCCATGGCCACCAAGGCTGATCTAGGGATAGGCACGTGAACCTTATCAAGCCAATCAGAATCTTTCCCCAGAATTTTTCTTACTGGTTCTGGCAGGACAAACACTTTCTCTTCAGACTGCTAGGCCATAAAAGTGCATGACCAGAAGCTGCTATGGCCATATCGCGTTGCTCTCTACAGAGAAAGTCCGCCTGATCGTGACTAATACCATGAGGATGTCGTTTTATTAAAATATAAATTTTGTGTCTTGGGTTAACTGTGGGGTGAGAAACTTCCTCACTTGCAATCACAGCTGTCTGCATACAATCTGGTGTTGTGGTCTAGCTGTTGACAAGGGGCAGAGGTGCATAAATTTTTCTGTACCTCATGAAATATTATACTCCTCATTTTCCACAAAAAAGAAATCTAGGATTTCAAAAAATGTATTCAAATTATATGTGTGTGTGTGTGTGTGTGTGTATTTTTTTCAACCAAATTCTGATAACTGTCTCTGTGTTGTGGGTCCCCAAGATCACCCTCAGGTTTGACGGTTCACGTGGAGGACTCACATAACTCAGTATATGATTTACTACAACAGGAAGATGTAACGTAAAACCAGCAAGGGAAAAGGCACATGGGCTAAAGCCCAGAGGAAATCAGATGCAAGCTTCAAAGAGTCCTCTTCCAGCAGGACACGTTCAGTGACAAACTGTGACAACACGTGTGAAACGTCTACCAGGGAGGTTCATTCGAGACTCAGTTCCAAGGTTTTACCAGCGGCTGGTCACATCTGCTGCTCCGCACAAACCAAAATTCTAGACTCCTAGAAAGTCGCTCTTCAGAATACATCATATGGTTTGCACAAATAGTTTAGGGTTAGGGAGCCACTCTTGTAAATTAGAGAAAGTTATATGTGTGTAGGGAATTATTTTCCATTCAAGTTCCTTGATTCCAGTCAAGGGCCAACCTGTAATCAGGCCTCTCTAAAGACACTAATCTTGGGCTAAGCATATTAGTAGGTCTTTTCCGCACAATTTCCTATTTAAGATCTAGGATATTTTTTAATTTTTAAAATGGCACAAATAAAGTAGTATTCTATATGTATCTTCTCGTTGTACTCCTTTTCCTGCATTCATCTCTTTTCACCCTCCCCCAAGTTGTAAAAATGTAAAAGTTATTCGGAAGTAGGGTCGGAACAGGGATCCCTGCTTGAGGCTGAATTGTGTATTACAGAGGATATATTGAAGGGTGCACTGGGAACTGAGAGGCAGTACGTTGACAACAGATTCACCCTACCTAAATCGGGATAATCATATACATTTTCTTAATATGCTAATCTGGTGTATTACAGGAATAAATGTTCTGTTGTTGAACCATCTTTGCATTCCTGAGTTAAAACCAATTAGGTCATCAACATTTTGCAGTTTAAACACTGCTAAACTCCATTTTCTAATATTTGAATTTTAAATCCACGTTATTATAATGAGATTGCTCTCTTTCTTTTTTTGTAATAACAATGTGTTTAGAACTATCTCTTTATCAGACAAAGTCATAAACCAAAAGTTTCCAACTTCCTGTACATGTTGAGAACTTTAAATAAAGATCCTTGGATATAAAATATGGCCCACATAGCTCAAAATTAACTCTGTGACATAATATTATTCTAAAGTCATACTTATTTTGAAAGCCTAAAGATTTTTTAATGGCTATAAAAATATCACCAAGCTAGACATTTAATTGTTGAGATATACAAATAAAATTACCACAGCAGTCCACACATTCTATGATTTCTAAACACTGAAACATCATTGGTTTCGGGGAAGATGCTGTTGTCCTTCACAGTTCGTTAAAAGTTCAGATGCTTTTTGTGAAAGCCCAACTTTTCTTCTACCTGCTAAACTAACTTTTCAGAAGCCTTGCCGGATGTTTTCTTGGTTTGCCTCTCCATGCTGCTGCTTGATTTGATAGATTTCATTTTCTAGCTGAACAATCATCCATTCAATCTCATAATCTTACTGACCAGGGATACCCAATTTGACTCCATTTCTCTCAATTTACATCCAGCTGTGAGTTGCATGTTCTTTCTCTGCCAGTTTAAATCTTGAGTATGTTTTCGTAACTTCCGAAGTTTGTTCTGTACGTGTTCAATTACATGAACTAGATTTTCATTGCATACTTTTCAGGCAGTACTTCCATGCTGCGACATTAGTTCCAGATTCTCAATTCCAACTGCTTGATGCTCTAGCTGGGCCATAAAATTGTTTACACATTCTTGCCATGTAGTAATGCCATTTTTTTTTTAACCAGAGGAAGGGGCTGTAAGCTCATATCATTTCATACTGAGCAATTCAACTGATTGTCAAGCAGCCAGTCTTTCAAATTCGTTTCTCATTATGTCAGTTACAAAGGCAGAATAATTCCAGCTGTCAGGTAGCTCAGGTAGTTCTTAGCAGGTCGGTATCTTCAAGTTTCCTCTGCCAGTGCTGCAGCCACCTCCCACACACCAGTGGCTTCATAACCTTCATCAAAATCAGGCAGCACATCCACCACAAGCTCTCCAGCCACCAAACTCATGTCCGCAATTCTGGGGACCTCAGGTTTGCCTGTGTTTTCTGCATCTGTGTAAACTCAATTCTCTGGCCTCTGACTTTCTTATACTGTCTTGATATTCACAAAGTAGGTTAGATAAACTTCTCTGTTTTTTAATTTTCCAAAACATTTGAGAAAGGGATTATTGTTCCTTTGGGGTCTGAAAAAATTTGCCTACAAAACAATCTGGAACTTCTGTCTTGTGGAAAGGAAGACTATGTTTCTTCTCAATAGTTTCATTATGAAAAATTTCAGAGATATATAAAAGTAGAGAACATAGCTCAACAAATCCCATCTATCATTTAGAGGCAACAATTAACAAGATTTTTGCCAATTTCACTCAATATCCATTTTAAAATTTATTTTCTGGCTAGACATGGTGGCCCATGCCTGTAATCCCAGCATTTTGGGCTGGCCAGGGCAGGAAGATGGCTTGAACTCAGGAGTTTGAGGTCAGCCTGGGCAACATGGCAAGACCCCCATATCCACAAAAAATTTAAAACTTAGTGGGGCATGCTGGCTTGTGCTTGTGGTCCAAGCTACTTGGGAGGTTGAGGTGGGAGGATCACTTGAGCCCAGAAGGTCAAGCCTGTAGTGAGCCATGTTTGTGCCACTGCACTTCAGCCTAACAGACAGAGGAAGACCCAGTCTCCAAAAAAAAATAAAAAAAGAAAGAAAGAAAGAAAAAAGAAAATTTATTTTCTTCATTTTTGTTTTACAAAGTATTTTAAAGCAAATCCCAGACGTCATGTGTTTTCATTCCTACATACATCAGTGTGCATCCTCTAAAAAACTAAGGACGAGAAGACAAAGACATTTTTTCTTTTTTAGAGACAGGGTCTAAATCTGTCATCCAGGTTGGTGTGCAGCGGCACAATTACAGCTCACTGCAGGCTTCAGCTCCTGGCTTAAGCAATTCTCTCATTTCAGCCTCCTGAGAAGCTGAGACTATAGGTGTCTGCCACCATGCCCAGCTACTGTTTAAACTTTTTGCAGAGACAGGGCCTTGCTATGTTGCCAGGGCTGTTCTCTAACTCCTCAAGGGACCCTCTGCCTTGGCCTCCCAAATTGCTGGGATTATTGGTGTAAGCCACCACACCACATATTCTTACATAATCAAAATTTCATTACCACATCTAACAAAATTAAATATATTTCCTTGGTATTATGCAACATCTAGGCCATAATCAAATTTCCCATTTGTCTCAAAATGTCTTCCACAGTTGTCCAGAGATTTGGGATTACTAATTCAATGTCTTCAATGTTTATTGGTTTATTCAAGACTTCTATTTCGAGTCAATTTTGATCATTTCTATTTTCTAGAAAATTATTTTGTTTGTTTCTCACGAGGATTCCTGATTGTTTTCCAGAGTCCTATCCCCTGAGTTCCAATCGCCGGCGTAATCACACTCTAAAGGCTAAATACCCAGAATCGTTACCTGAAAATTCCTACTACCAATGGTTCTTCTTCATGGTAAATCATGGGCAAATTAAGCCTGAGTCTGTAAACTCTTCTACCACTCTAGGAAGAGAGGGAGGCGGTGCCAGTCCTTTCGGTGGACACGAGGCCTAGGCCTGCCTTGTCCCGGTATTTCTTCACCTTAACCACAGATCAAATCGCATTCTTTATCTTCAAATCATCTGAAGTATAATTTCAAATCACAGGACAGAATAAAACAATCTTTGAGACAGGCAGGACCTTAGAAAAGAGGTATGTCATCTCATTTATTTACAGATGAAGAAAGTAAACTTCAGAGAGGTCAAAGTGATTTGTCTCAGGTCACATAACCAGTGGTGGAAAGAACAGAGTTACTGGAGTGTCAAGATAAGAACGTATTCCAGGAGGTTTAAAAAGTTGTTTGAGTACATTCCAAATTAAGTATTTCATTCCTGAGCTCTAAAACCTATTTATATTGAAGCCTGCTGTTCCAAACACAGTAATTACAAAGCGGGGCAATGCTCTCCATCTTTTCCTTTCATGAATCCATTATGAAAGTTAGCTTTATGAGCTACTTTGTCTCCAGAAAGACATGTACATTTCATACTGTTCAAATTTGTAACTGTCAGCAAAATCAGATCCAGCACCACCTGTTTCTCAATCCAGCCTAGAGACTGCTCCTCTGATAGACACACTGGACTCTCAGGGGTAGAATGGGCAAGCTCTGACAAAGGACAGCACTTCTCTGATGGTGTGGAAGTACCAAAGGTTTGACTGCACTTTAAAAAGGTGGTAACAGGTGGCCAGGCACGGTGGCTCATGCCTGTAATCCCAGCACTTTGGGAGGCTGACATGGGCAGATCACAAGGTCAGGAGTTCAAGACCAGTGTGGCCAACATGGTGAAACCCCATCTCTACTAAAACTACAGAAAAATCAGCCAGCTGTGGCACTCACCTGTAGTCCCAGCTACTCTGGAGGCTGAGGCAGGAGAATTGCTTGAATCCGGGAGGCAGAGGTTATAGTAAGCCAAGATTGTGCCACTGCACTCCAGCCTAGGTGACAGAGCGAGATTCCATCTCCCCCCCACCCCAAAAAAGTGACATAGGTGCAGAAAACAAGTTGGAAATGATCTAAGTCAAGCTTGCTTTTTTGCGATATTTTAATAGCTCATTAGCTATCATTAGTGTTAGTATATTTTATGTGGCTGAAGACAAGTCTCCCAATGTGGCCCAGGGAAACCAAAAGATTGGACACCCAATCTAGGCGAGCCCAATTTCCAAATTTACTATAAAACTACAGTGTGCCACTTCGCATCCATTAGGTTGGCAATAAACAAACCCAGAAAATAACAAGTGTCGGTGAGGACGTGGGAAAATTGGAACCCTTGTGTATTGCTGATGCAGCTATGGAAAACAGTATGGTAATTCCTGGAAAAATTGTAAATGGAATTAACTTATGATCCAGTGATTGCATTTCTGGGCATATACCCAAAATAATTGAAAGCAGGTTTCAAAGAGTATTTGTACACCCATGTTCATAACAGCACTATTCACAACAGCCAAAAGGTAGAAGCAATCTATCCACTGACATATGAATGGACAGACAAAATATGATATATACATACAATGGAATATTATCCAGCCTTAAAAAAGGAAACTCTGACATGCTGCAACATGGATGAAATGGAAGCCATGCTAAGTTAAATCACCCAGTTACAAAAGTACGACGTTTTTTTTTTGACATGGAGTTTGGCTCTTGTCGCCCATGCTAGAATGCAGTGGTGCGATCTCGGCTCACTGCAATCTCCGCCTCCAGGGTTCCAGTGATTCTCTTGCCTCAGCCTCCTGAGTAGCTGGCATCACAGGTGCCTGCCACCATGCCCGGCTAATTTTCTGCAGTTTTAGCAGAGATGGGGTTTCATCACAATGGCTACATTGGTCTTGAACTCCTGACCTCAGGTGACGAACCCATCTCGACCTCCCAAAGTGCAGGGATTACAGGCGTGAGCCACCGTGCCTAGCCTAAAAGAACAAATATTGTATGAGTCTACTCATGTGAGTAGACATATTTACAGAGGCAGGAAGTCGAAGGGTGGCCTCCAGGAACTTGGAATTAGGGGAAAATGGGGAGTTACTGTTTAATGGATACAAAGTTTCAATTTTGCAAGATGAAAAATGTTCCGCGGGTGGATGGTGGTGAGGGTTGCACAACAATGTGAATATAGTTAATGCCAGTGAACTGTACACTTAAAAACAGTTAAAATAACTTGCATGTAATATACATTTTATAGTTAAAAAAAAAAAAACTTTAAAAAGTGTGGTACACAGATCATTGGAACAAAAATCCAGAAATAGACTCACACATATATGGTCACAAGACGAAGGTAATTCAACGGATGAGTCTTTTCAACAAATGGTAATGGAACGACTGTGTATCCCTAGAGGAAAATGTGACACCAACCAGACAACATAAGCAAAAATGAATGCTATTAGACAATAGACTTATACGTAAAAGACTATATAAAACATACATGAAAACACAGAAGACCTTCATGAACTTGAGGTAGGCAGAGATTTCCTAGCACAGAAAAAGCACAAACCATAAACGGTAAAACTGACCAACTTGCCGGACGCGGTGGCTCAAGCCTGTAATCCCAGCACTTTGGGAGGCCGAGGCGGGCAGATCACCTGAGGTCGGGAGTTCAAGACCAGCCTGACCAACACAGGGAAACCCCGTCTCTACTAAATATAAAATTAGCCAGGCGCGGTGGCGCACGCCTGTAATCCCAACTACTCGGGAGGCTGAGGCAGGAGAATCGCGTGAACCTGGGAGGAGGAGGTTGCAGTGAGCCAAGACTGCGCCATTGCGTTCTAGCCTGAGCA
>NW_016107444.1:5587389-5591242 GCF_001604975.1 Cebus imitator
AAAAAAAAAAAAAAAAAAAATGACCAAGTGACTTCAGCAGAATTAACAACTTCTTTTACCAAAAACATGGTCAAAATAATGAAAAGACAAGGCCCAGATTGAAAGACTTCGCAACAGTTTATGTAACAAAAGATTTGTATTCAGAACATACATGTGTCCATCTAACAAAACATCTGCATTCGCAACTGTTAAACTCGAAGGACCAGCTTTAAAAATGGGCCGAAGACTGGAACTGAAACTTCACGAAAGATGCAGAATGGGGCCGGGCGCGATGGCTCACGCCTGTAATGCCAGCACTTTGGGAGGCCGAGGTGGGTGGATCACCTGAGGTCAGGAGTTCAAGACCAGCCTGGCCATCATGGTGAAACCCCACATCTATATATATACATATACGCAGGATGACCAGTGACGCTGGCGCCAAAGCGGGAAGGAACGCATTCCTCAGCCTAAACGGCCTAACAGCAGGACACGGACGTAACCACCCCAGGCCAAAAAAAGCACAGAAAACGCCGCCTCCGCTAACGGACACTCAAAGCCCGGATTGTCTCAGTTCCTTCACAGCGCCGGAAAACGGAACTCTCGCGGTGTCCAACGGTGCGCGGACGCTCTCAGCCGCACGGGACGAGACGGAGGGCGCAGGCGCATCCGCGGCTCTCGGATTGGGCGACTCACTGCACAGGGCGGGGCAAACAGGACGCGCGCAGGTATGCGAGCGCCGGCTCGAATCTCCGCGGGAGCTCGTCAGACACGCCCCCGTGCGCGCCCCCGCCGCCGCCGCCGTCGGGTGACCACCCCCGTCTAGCCTGTCCTCTCGCGGTATTTCTGCCGACTCTCGCGGGGTTTAGCGTGGCACCAGGGGGCCGGGCGCAGGCGCTGACGTTCCGTTAGTGGCGTTGGGGTCTGGCTGCGGTGGCGGTGCTTTCTCCTCTGCCCACGGGGACCGGCTCCGGCTGGACGCCAGCCAGGTGAAGAGCTCGCCCGCATGCGTGCGCGCTGCGCGGGAGCCGCGAGGCCCGGGGCGGGAGGGCGCCGCGTCGGGGCCTCCTGCGCGGTCGCCAAGGCCGGCGTGAGGCGCCGCGGCGCGGACTCGGTCTCCGCCCGCCTCGCCCCTGCCCTGACCGCGTTCCTCCCCCTCTCTCCCAGCTCTTGCCGCCGCCTCGGCCGCGATGGGGGCGCAGGACCGGCCGCAGTGCCACTTCGACATCGAGATCAACCGGGAGCCGGGTGAGCGGGAGCCTGGGGAGCGCCGTGGGCCGCGGCCCGCGTCGGCGGAGGGGAGGGTCCGCCCGCGGCTGCCTCCCGCCGTGCGGGTGCGGGTCGGAGGTGCAGCCCGTTCCGTCTCCGCGACGGAAAGCAGCGGGAGCGGACGGTGGCCTGGGCGCGCCGCCCGCTCGCAGCCGGCCCGTCCCCCCGCACCCCCACGCCCCCACGCCCCCCGCGCCCGCAGACCCAGCCCTCGCGCCGGCCTGGCGCCGCGAGGAGGAGGTGCGGTTCTGTGAGCGCTTTCTCTCCCAGGGCCTCCGCGGGGCGAACGCTCCGACCGGGTTCCCGCGTCTTGCTTCGTGCTCTGGAGTTTCAACTGGTGGGAAATCGCGTGCGTTTCCCAGTCACGGTATATCACGAAGATGTTACCGCTGCCTCCGTTTGTCCTTGATCTTTAGCTGGAATTTCGTCTTCCTGGGAACGTCTTTTGTGATAAACCAGAGCGTTCATTACCAGCAGAAGGGCAGCTTGCATGCGTTTCGCACTCATGTTTTGTCTTCCAGCCATTTGTTAGTGTGTTTTTTTGAAAATAAAGCATTTCCTTCTAAAGTATAGCTGTTTCATTCCAAGTAGTAGAGCGTGCACGGTTTCCAACTGTTTTCTTGGCTTTTTTTGGTATGTGTGACGAAAGTGTTAATTGGAGGCACGTGTATATTTACTGTCTTTGTGCAACATCTTGTTCTGCAGATTCTTATGAGAATCTCTACTGTTGTAGGCTCTGGAGGTAGAGCAGTGCATAAAACAAAGGCCTCCCTTCCTTTTATAGTTCACATTCTACGGCGGGGAAGAGAGAGACAACTAGGAAAAAAGTATTGGTGACTTGTAGTTGGGCTACGATTTTAGTAAGTTGGTCGAACAAGGCCGTTTCCAGAAGATGACGTTTAAGCAGGTATCTGAAGGAGATGAAGCGAGGCATACTTACCAAGAGCGTTCGTGTAGAGGTAAACCGTATAGCCCTGAGGAGTAGTATGGTACAGTCGTGCGCCAAATGACACTTCTGTCTCTAACAGTGGTCTTATATATTAAATACCTTATTTTTTCTGTAACTTTTTAATGTTTAGGTATGTTTAGATACACAAATACTTCCATTGTGTTAAAGTTGCCTACAGTATTCAGTGTAGTAACATCCTGTACAGGCTTGTAGCCCAGGAGCAAATACACCATATAGCCTAGGTGTATGGTAGGCCGTACCATCTAGTTTTAAGTACAGTGCGTGATGTTCACGCAGTGACGAAATTGCCGAATTACACGTTTCGCAGAATGCGTCCTGGTTATTAAGCAATAGAGGACTGTACTTGCTTGTCTGAGGGACAGCAAGGTGCCCATTGCGGCTGGAGTAGAAGAGGGAAGAGAATACTGACTCAGTGAGGCAGGAAGATATTAAAGGGTTTTGAGCAAAGGAATGAAGGTAATCCTAGAAATTTGATTGCCTTCTCTCTCTTTTAATGTTTTTAGCCTTGATTTATATTTTTAAATAAGTATCACTAGAAAGCCTTGATGGACCTTAATCCATGTTCTGTAGTGAATCCATGCTTCAGGTAACAGGTTTTTTTTTTTTTTAGAATTAAAAATAGGCCAGGCTTGGGGGCTCACACCTGTAATCCCAGCACTTTGGAAGGCAGAGACGGGTGGATCATTTTGAGCTCAGAAGTTCCAGACCAGCCTGGCCAGCATGGTGAAACCCTTTCTCTACTAAAAATACAAAAATTAGCTGGGTGTGGTGGCTCTCTTAGTTTTTGCCTGTAGTCTCAGCTGCTTGGGGGGCTGAGGCTGGAGGATTGCTTGAGCCTGGGAAGCAGAGGTTGCAGTGAGCCGAAATTATACCACTGCATGTCAGCCTGGGTGACGGAGCCAGACCCTGTCTCAAAAAACAAAAAAAAAGAAAAGAAAAAATAGTAGAGTGCAAGCAGAAGTATGACCAAGCATGGTAGTTCATACCTGTAGTCGCAGCACTTAGGGAGGCCCAAGCAGGAGGATTACTTGAAGCTAGGAGTTTGAGACCAGCCTGGGCAACATAGCAAGACCTTGTCTCTACACACACAAAAAATTTTTTTGAATAGCCAGGCATGGCGGTGTTCATCTGTACTTGGGAGGGTGAGGTGGGAGGATGGCTTGCGCTCATGGGTTTAAGGCTGCTGCCGTGAGCTATGATTGCACCACTGCACTCCAGTTTGATCAACAGAGCAAGATGCTGTTTCTAAAAAAAAATTTTTTTTCGTTTTAAAAACTTAATAAAAGTACAAGTGAAAAAGTTCTGTAGTCATGTTAAGTACCCCTTTCCTAGTAAAAGTTGAGATCCTAGATTTGCACATAACCTGTTGTGAAAAGTCTCCAGAGTATGTTTGGCATATGTTCAGTGAACGTCAGTCCTTAACATCCAAGGTAATTCATTCTGATAGATGTCTGTAGATGTGATTAGCACTCTTGAGAATGACAAATCATAAAACAAGAATGCAGTGCTTACATTGTTCTAGGTTTAATCATTTGATAATTGGCAATTTCATATGGTTCAGTCTCAAAATACTAGCACTTTTTGAGTATATTAACTAAATAGTGGATTTTACACAACCTTTTTTTTTTTTTTTTTTTT
>NW_016107444.1:5591507-5593272 GCF_001604975.1 Cebus imitator
TTTTGAGAGACAGAGTTTCGCTCTTGTTGCCCAGGCTGGAGTGCAATGTCTCGATCTCGGCTCACCGCAACCTCCGCCTCCTGGGTTCAAGCAATTCTGCCTCAGCCTCCCGAGTAGCTGGGACTACAGGCGTGCGCCACCATGCCCAGCTAATTTTTGTATTTTTAGTAGAGACGAGGTTTCACTATGTTGACCAGGATGGCCTCGATCTCTTGACCTCGTGATCCACCCACCTCAGACTCCCAAAGTGCTGGGATTATAGGCGTGAGCCACCGTACCCGGCCTTTACACAACTTTTAAGGGTCACTTCACTTGTATGAAGTGTCCTGTTCTGTAGGATTTAACCATTAGTACATATGTCAGGATGTACTTTCTCAAGCAGTACTCTTGGCTACTTATATAGTTAGTAATTCACTTGATATTACAAAACAGTATCTTTGATTTACTTTGATAAGTAAAGATCATTTTAAGAATGGCCACACTGTCCATATTAATGAGACATGAAGAAGTATTGATAAAAATTCAGTTGAATACAGCACATTATGTCTTTTGCATTACTATCCATAGAAATGTGCCCATTTGATAGCAGACAAGTTAACTATTATAAAGCCACTGAATGAATGCAGGTATATCTTTTAAAAGACTTTAAATTGTATTTGAGTTTTTATCTGAATCTAATAAGATGGTTTTTGAAATAATTCCAGGATAGTTTTTTATAATTTTCAGTCATGTAAGATTTTGTTTTATTTGTTAGATGTAAGAATATTTTATATCGTCAATTTTGTTTTTTGTCTATTTCTTCTTAAGTTTTGGCAGTTTGTGGTGTTGTGTTGTGTTTTGTTTTGTTTTGTTGTGTTTGAGACAGAGTCTCACTGTCGCCCAGGCTAAAGTGCAGTGGAACAATCTCTGCTCACTGGAGTCTCTGCCTCCTGGGTTCAAGTGATTCTCATGCCTCAGCCTCCCTAGTAGTGGGATTATAGGCACCTGCCATTATGCCTCGTGAATTTTTTTGTATTTTTTAGTAGAGATAGGGTTTCTCCATGTTGGCAGGGTTGGTCTCGAATCCCTGAACTCAGGTGATCTACTTGCCTCAGCCTGCCAAAGTGCTAGAATTTCAGGCATGAGCCACCATGTCCAACCTGTGGTTTTTATTAATAAGATACTGGTGCATTTTATCTAAGTTGTCAAGTTTATGTGCTTAGAGTTGTTTGCCATAGCCTCTTATTTTAATATCTGTGGGGTCTGTAGTGATGTCTCTTTTCAGTCCTGATATTGATAATTTGTGCCTTTTGTCTTTTTCCTTTGTCAGTCTGACTGGAGGTTTATCCACTTTATTTTCAAAGAACCAGATTTTGGTCTGATTGAATTTTGTTTCTGATTTTCTGTTTTCAATTTCACTGATTTCTTTATTTCTTTCTAATGCTTGCTTCAGTTTTTATTTTGTTCTTTTTCTAGTTTCTTAATGGTGAAGCATATATTGTTAATCTGATACCTTTCTTTTTTGGTTGTTGAGATGGAGTCTCCAATGACTTCTAATTTAATTCCATCATGGCTAGAGAACGCACATTATTTCAGTTCTTTGTGCACTTGAAAAGAATGCACATTCTGCTTTTTTTGTGTAGTGTTCTATAAATGTCAATTAAATCCAGTTGGCTGTTAGTGTTGGTCGTTTTTTAATATCTTTGCTGATTTTCTACTTGTTTTACTGATTACCAAGAGAGGAATATTGAAGTCTGTAACTATAATTGTGGGTTTATCTATTTCT
>NW_016107444.1:5594968-5602990 GCF_001604975.1 Cebus imitator
GAGTGAAACTCCGTCTCAAAAAAAAAAAAAAAAATTTGCTTTAAGTATTGCATGTGCAGGACTGCAGACACTGTGTCAAGTAAGGGGCTTTCACATTTAGGTATTGTGCAGACAGACCTTTGATTTTGGCCCCTTTTGTTCCCAGAGACTGTTTCTTAAAGTCCAGGAGTCTTACTACTATAGAGTGAAATCCTGAATTCCTTCTTTCACTCCTTAACTGTGTATGTATACTTGCACAAAGAATTGGAGCCTGATTCTTAATTCGGCAATGTTTATTAAACACCAGTTAAACTTTATGTAGTCACTTTTTAAACATTTTTAATATTTTGTCTTTATTTTAAATTTTTATTTTTTCTTGACTGGGCACAGTGGCTCATGCCTGTAATTTCAGCACTTCAGGAGGCCAAGGCAGGAGGATTGCTTGAGCCCAGGAGTTAGAAATCAAACAGTCTGGGCAGCATAGCAACACACCGTCCCTAAAAAATTTTTTTCTTTTACCTTTTCTTTAGAGACAGGGTATCACTGTGTTGTTACTCATGCTGGAATACAGTGGCTGTTCATAGGCATGATCATAGCGTGCTGCGGCCTCTAACTCCTGGCCTCAAATGAACCTCCCACCTCAGCCTCCTGATGTATAATCAGTTTTACTGACTATATAGTTTACCCTTATATGAAAACATCTTGTATTAGGTAGGCTAAATGATAAGATTGGTTGCTAACATAAAGGTTAAACAACAGTACTTGAAACAATATAAAAGTGTTGCTTTTCTGTCACACAGCAAACCTGTAGCTGGGTGTTTATGGACATGTCATGGAAAAAGCTTCATGTGGCTAAATAAATTACAGAGTTGTTTTGGTCTTATATGTTAATTTCTTTTTTTTTTTTTTTTTTTTTTTTTTTTTTTTTTAACTGACAAATACAAATGATTTAAAAGACATTTCCTTTGTTTTACATCTTTTACTAGGCTGCTGTCCCTCCCACCAAAGAAGCTTGAAAGATTTAAAATATTTTTAGTTCTACAGGTGAATACCTGCTTAAGTATGCCTTATCCCTTATTTCCTCTCTGTCTGCTTCAGGAAAGTCTACCTGTTGATTCCTACTGTGAAGTATGAGGATATGTATTTTCTTTCACCAGTCCAAACCCTTCATTTTGGTTTTTATTGATGCCCTACTACCTTCCTCCAACTAAAATTATTTTTACCCTGGGCAACATAGTGAGGCCCTATCTCAACAGAAAATACAAAAATTAGCCAGGTGTGGTGGCATGCCCCTATGTTCCCACCTATTCAGGAGCCTGAGGCAGGAGGACTGCTTGAGTCCAAGAGGTTGAGGCTGCAGTGAGGAGAGGTGGTGCCACTGCACTCCAGCCTATGGGCAGAGTGAGGCCCTGTCTCTTAAAAAATAAAATAACTTAAATTACTTTTACATCACAGGCATGAGAAAAGTTCATAGTATGTTAGTAAGTAAATAAGACAGAGTGCAGCACAGTGTGCATAATATGCTACTTTTTTTTTTTTTTTTTTTTAGATGGAGTTTTGGTCTCTGGAGTGCAATGGTGCGATCTCGGCTCACTGCAACATCCTCCTCCTGGGTTCAAGCGATTCTTCTGCCTCAGCCTTCCAAGTAGCTGAGATTACAGACATGTGCCACCAAGCCCAGCTAATTTTGTATTTTTAGTAGAGACCAGGTTTCTCCATAATGGTCAGGCTGGTCTCGAACTCCTGATTTCAGATAATCCACCCACCTTGGCCTCCCAAAATTCTGAGATTACAGGCGTGAGCCACCATGTCAGGCCTATGCTACCATTTTTTAAAGGGAGAAAAATGAGACTATGTTAGTGTTTGCTTGTGTATGAAAATAAACTGGAAAAATACACAGAAAATTAATGAAAATGCATACCTGTTGATAGGGGTGGGACCAAGGCTTCTCATTCTGCACCTTTTTCCACTGATTTTTGAATCATGGAACATTACCTATTCAAAAGAACATTTTTAGATGGTGCATTAAAAAAAAAAAATTGCCGTTACGTAACTTTGTTTTCTAATACTCTTAACATTTAAAACCATAATTAATACTTTTTGCATTGTCAGACCTGGCAGCTGTAACATCTGGCCTCATTTCCTTTTGTTTTAAAACCATGATTAGAGGCCGGGCGCGGTGGCTCAAGCCTGTAATCCCAGCACTGTGGGAGGCCGAGGCGGGTGGATCACGAGGTCAAGAGATCGAGACCATCCTGGTCAACATGGTGAAACCCCGTCTTTACTAAAAATACAAAAAAAATTAGCTGGGCATCGTGGCGCGTGCCTGTAATCCCAGCGACTCAGGAGGCTGGGGCAGGAGAATTGCCTGAACCCAGGAGGCGGAGGTTGCGGTGAGCCGAGATCGCGCCATTGCACTCCAGCCTGGGTAACAAGAGCGAAACTCCGTCTCAAAAAAAAAAAAAAAAAAACCATGATTAGAGTGATTTAGGTTTAATTTTGTAATGTAATAGACTCAGTGTTCAATGCCACTCTTTTCCTACCAGTTTGTTCTCATTCATTCATTCTTTGACTTACATCTTAAGCATATGTATTCAAGTAGATATTTCAGGATTAAATGTAATTATTGTATTTCCTTTGCTAGGTGTAGAATTCTTGTTTCACAGCATATTATTCCTTAAAAATGGTAGACTATGCTCTGTTGTCTCCAGTTTGTAATGTAACGTGTCTAAAGCTGGTCTTCTTTCTTTTTTCTTTGTTAGCGATATGATGCTACTACCTGGATACTAGGAGCCTTTTTTTTTTCCCCTTTATATCCCCAAAAATAAATAGCTTTATTAATTGATATCTTGGTGGTGGTCCACTTACATAACTTATTCTGGCACATAGTGAATAATTTTGATCTGTATATTTGGGTATTCATTTATGAAAGCATATTTTGTAAATCTGTCTTTGAATAATTTTGAGTATTATTATTAAATATTTATTGAACACCTGTGTACCAGGCACTACACAAGTCCCTGGTGATATAATGGTAAGTAAAGTAGTCATGGTCCCTACCTCTCTGTGTTCACACACATCAGTCAGACCTAGTTTATGTATATAAGTGTCCTTACCAATGGCTCCTCATACTGTATAGCAACTGCATTTCCATGTGTCATTCCCAGCCAAGATGTGAGCTTCTTGAAACTCAGGCACAACAGTATATAACACTGTTGGATTCTCTGACATATGGGTAAGATCGCAGTAGATAATATTTGAGTAAATGCCCCAATTTTATTGAAATGCTGCTCCTTTTTCTCAGTCTTCTCCCTAGATTTTGCTCTCTGCCTACCTAATGTGATCTGTTCTTAACCTGTGCCCTTTTCCTCACCCCTTGCTGGTAATTAATTTTTCTGTGGGCTATTCTTTGCCTTCTGTAGTATGTCAACTCCTGCAGCAGTTTTCTAATTGATGCTCACTTTTCCAACTGCCATATCTTCTTTGTACATAATGCATCATGTCTCCTTTTTAAACCATTGTATCTGCAGTTCCATTGCAACTATTTCTGAGAACAAGGAACAGTATTCAAAGATGGTGTTTGATTTTATTCCATTTGTGTACTTGCTGATTTTATTCCTTTCACCTAGTGGGCAAATCAGGATCTCCAACATGACACAGACATGTCTTGACTTTTCCTGTCTGTAGCCAAAGCTTGACATGTGTCAATATTGCCTGATTAATCTTAATATTGTTTCCCTGTCTTGTTTTTAAGGATCTACATGTTGGTATTTTCAGATTAAATTTAGAAACTTGGCCTACTTTGTGTAATTTTTGCCCTTAGTTGTGTATAAAAGCAACACACTAATGTTTACACTAACAGATTTTAGTCTTACCATTACAGAGCTGTGTTTTTATTGGCATAACGTTAATTCTGTGGAGGAAGACTATATATAAGAATATTATCAATAGTATTGACTGATTATTGAGCTCCTAGTTTCAAGAGATTCTCTGGCCTCTGCCTCCCATGGCACTGGTATTATAGGCATGCCCAGCCAGCATCGACTGATTCTAAAAGATTACTAAATTTCACCAGATTATAAGTAGTATTTGTTGAGTAACAAATTTTTCTTAGATCTTATTCATTCATTCAGCAGCAGCAATTAGTTTCCAAAGAGTCATCATCAGCAGGGGTTCTTAACTCTTTACGGAGATGGGGTTACTGTCACATTCATTTTTCTCATCAGCTTGGGAGCCAGAGAGTCTTCTGCAAATTCATTCCAAGTCTTTTCTTTATCGTAACTACAGTTTAATTTTTTTATTTTCAATATGTTTTGTAATCATAGTTTATGCTTGCCATCACTGAAAATATTTAATAACTAGACTAGTGAACCACATTGGCTTTTTTTCTTTAAAGACTATATCTTTAGAATATTGTCTGAGTTTCAAAATAAAAGAATCATCACATGGTATCCTGTTTTTTGTAAAATAATACAATTCAATTTAAAATGTGTTGAAAACTTGTTAATATTGCCAATGAGCTTCAAGTTAGTATTTGCGGATCTGTATCCTGTAATGTTCAATCTTAGGATTTTAGTTTGAAGGGAATACTAGGTTACCTCTTTATAGGTAGAAATCATAATTCCTGTTTTTATTGTTGTTGTTTGTTTTGACTTTGCTTTTTGTTTTTAAACCCTTCAAATTGCATACATACAAACATTTTAACTTAGGAAAGTAGACTCAACTAATGTCTGAATATCCATAGTTTAGCCTTTGTCATACCTTGCAAACCTGATTGGGTTAATGTGTTCTTTTCAGGATTTTAAGATTATTTTTCTGATGTGCCAGTGTTTAACCTTGTACTACGTTATTGAGGCCAAAACAATTCAGTTTTGTTCTATTTTTTTCTTTTGCTCTTAACATAATGCCACAGAGGAGATAAAACCTCCGCTCTATCCCTTGTCCCATGAGGTTAAGAGGGCAAAAGAAATTGTTTCTTTTCTGTACCAAGCTAGAAGAGGGTAAGATATTAGAGGTGAGTTTTTTTGTGTGTGTTTTGTTTTGTTTTTGAGATGGAGTCTTGCTGTGTCACCCAAACTGGAGTGCAGTGGCGTGATGTCCGCTCACTGCAACCTCGGTCTCCTGGGTTCAAGCGATTCTCCTGCCTCAGCCTCCTGAATAGCTGGGATCACAGGTGCCTGCCACTATGCCCGGCTAATTTTTGTATTTTTTGTAGAGACGGGGTTTCACCATGTTGGCCAGGCTGGTCTCAAACTCACGACCTCAGGTGATTGGCCCACCTCGGCTTCCCAAAGTGTTGGGATTACAGGTGTGAGCCACCGTGCCTGGCCAAGACTTTTTTTTTTTTTTAAAGCCACTTTAGTTTGCTGTTCTCCTCCAAATATTGGATAGTAATGTAATCACATTTCTACTGTTTTCAAGTGTATTCTACTGCTGGAGGGTACACAATTTCTAATCCTCTGTTAAGGAGGAACTAAAAGCATTTGAAACTTTGACCGGCTTTTATTTTGTGGCATTAGGAGTTTTTGAAAACAACAGCAACAGCAACATAGTAACTTCAGCAACAGGTTGAGTTGAAGTCACTATGATCCTAAAGAAAAGGCCTACATTTTGATTATGTCTTTTATCCTGAAAAGTAGCCATCTTACAGGGATTGCAAAGATCTAAGTCTCTGTTCTGGTATGCAGAGCTGGTTGATTTTGAACTTGACACCACCTAAGCCATTTCCAAGGGATTTTTGAGGACTGATGAAAATATATTTATTGTACAGGTAAAATGTTTCCATATAAATACAAACAGTGATAGTTACTGATATTATAGGTATTTAATTCTGAAATGAACTTAGATACATTGCTCCCTACTTGAAAGTCTTGTCCTTCTTTTTGCTTTCTTTCATCTTTTTCTTCATTCCTTTAGGTTTTAATGTCACCTACAAAGTTTTGAAATTGCTTTACAGTTTGGCTATTTTAAAGCTATAGGCTAAGAGTGTTGACACAGGAAGTTCTAATCACATGATACTGCTTTACCCATTAAGGATGTCTATAATGCAGTGTCATTGTTTCTTCCTCAGAGGAACTGACTGATATGGCCAGGAATAAATTAAAATCTTAGTGATACATAGAATCATTTTGTATCTGTTCTGAACATGATTTATGCGTGGTCCACAGTTAATTTTATTTATTCTGTAAGTCCTTTTGAATAATTAAAAATGTTTATAATGGAAAAGAGCTTGTAGAATATAGGGAAAAGGAACTCAAGAGAGTAATTAATTGCAAATCAGAACTACATTTCTTATTTTATTGATGTGCTTTCAACATATCCATAATGTCAAAACTATTTTTATAATAATACTAAGATTTTGATTTGCCTTTTGTGCTCTCTTTCTCTTGTGAATATACGGTCAAGTTTTCCAGAGATTATATATTAATATGTAATGATATCACTTCTCTGACAGCTAATGGAACGTCTGCTTGTATATTCTTGTGTTTTAAACATTTCTGAGTTTTGACATTTAATATAGTATATAGCAATAGATATGAACCATATAAACAAAAGTCCAATAACGAGATTAAAAGAGTCCTGAGACCACAGTTTGAGAACCATTTCTCTCTGGCATAGTTAAATTGAAGTTGCAGACTTGTTCCTTTTAATTTCATGTATGTTGTAAGGAACCATAACCTCTTCTCTTTTTCCTCTCTCGGAATAGAATATGAGGTGGTGTTTTAAGAGTCTTGCTCTGTCACCTAGGCTCGAGTCCAGTGGCACAATCAAAGCTCACTGCACAATCATGGCTCATTGTAGCCTTGAAGTCCTAGACTCAAGTGAACCCCCTGCCTCAGCCTCCCCAATAGCTGGGACTACAGGCATGTGCCACCATGCTCAGCTAATTTTTAAAATTTTTTGTAGAGACGGGGTCTTTCTGTGTTGCCCAGGCTGGTCTCAAACTCCTGACCTTGGGTAATCTTCCTGGCCTTCGCCTCCCAAAGTGCTGGGATTATAGGTATGAGCCACCATGCCCGGCTTAAAATGTGAGTTTTAAGTGTAATTGGTACAATTCAGAAAGGTGGCTCTTAACAGTTCGTGCTTAAAGGAAGAAACCTTTCTTTTTAACAGTACTTGCCAGAATGACTATCTTTTGATACACTCTCATCACTGGAAGGGCTCAAGCATATCTCACACAACTATTGAGAGTATTTTTAAAGAAGATTCATAGTTCTGACAGGGGACAGCACTACAAGGAATCTAATAATATAAAGTTCCTTTAAAACACACTTAAAATCCTATAAATTTGGGGCTAGAAACACTTTGGCTGAATGTAAATTTTAAGAATAACAAAGTGGTGGTCTTCTTCATAGGTATCACCCAATTAAATGCTTTCCCGTTATATCTTTTGAAAGATTAAAGTGAATTACAAAATAGACTTTCTAATTTGTTCACCCTATTTTTTTTCTCTCATTTAAATGCGATATATTTAACTTGCTTACTATGTTTTTCCCTGTGTGTTTTATTTCAGTTGGTCGCATTATGTTTCAGCTCTTCTCAGACATATGTCCAAAAACATGCAAAAACTTCCTTTGCCTATGCTCAGGTAAGTGAATTATTAAATTATTTCTAATGAGAAGCTGTGGCTTACAGTTTGCCTTGCTGAACAGAGTATTTTCCTGGAATAATAATGGACTGTGAAATGAATTTTGTGAATTAAAAAAAAGTTACTATATACTGACTTTTATATGAAATCAGGGAAGCATTTCTTAAGGGAAAGAGATTAGAAAGGAATGATCTCAAAAATGAAAGAGAGAGTAAGAATCTATATAATGGAATCTTCCCTGTACATTTTAATTTATAAAATGATAGCACACGTTTGAAACTGATTTGTCTTGGTAGAATTTTATGAATTTCACTACTTTGAAAAAAAATACAGCATTCCAAATTTTACAATAAATTTTAAATAAATAGAAAACATGGGGGCAGGCAGCATCCATAATGTTGCTTTAAAATTAGAACACACTAAAATTTTTAAATCCGTACTTGGATGCACATATG
>NW_016107444.1:5603269-5606915 GCF_001604975.1 Cebus imitator
TAAGAGACAGGGTTTTTCATGTTGGCCAAGCTGGTCTCCAACTCCTGACCTCAAGTGATCTGCCCACCTCAGCCTCCCAAAATGTTAGGATTACAGACATGAGCCACTGTGCCTGGTCTGATTCTTTAACTAGAGTAATAAGTGTGTCTAATACTTCTTATGTCCTGTAGCATGTAGAGTCTGTACCACACAATTTCACATTTGTATGCTGCTTGGTATTATTTATTTTGGTTCGCATGCATGTATGTATGTTAAATTGTCATGTCATCTATTTCTTATATGTCTTTCAGTGCCCAGCACACAGGAACACTTTGACAAAGGATTAATTGGTTTGTTCTTTCCATGGAAGGATGTATGTATAATTGAACTTCATCTTTTTTTTTTTTCCAGGAGAGAAAGGCCTTGGGAAAACAACTGGGAAGAAGTTATGTTATAAAGGTTCTACGTTCCATCGTGTGGTTAAAAACTTTATGATTCAGGGTGGGGACTTCAGTGAAGGTAGAGCTAAAAGTTGTGTTCCTAAGAACTCCATCTGTCAGTTTTCAAATGATCTCACTATTACTTTTAGTTGTACATACTGTGTCAGTTACAGTATGATGTAAAATGTGGTCAGTGAATAGTTAGTTGTTGGATGAGTGAATGTTATAGATCCAAAATGTATGAAAAAGCAAGTACCACGTAAGACATTTTATCTTGTTTTTATGCAGTTTGTTTTAGTAATACTAAAGTTACTTAGTGACATTCCTTGACAATGAATGCCAAAGTACTGTCTGATTGCTTTTGTTCTAGAATGTTTTGGTGTTATTACTGTTTGAAATAAGTGGGTTGTGAAGATCGCTTTTTTGATAGTATTTATTGTAATAGGATTTGACACGTTTTAAAGATGAAGTTAATTGAGGATTCTGCAAATTTTGATTACTACAGCAATTATAACGTTCCAAGGTTTCCTTCAGAAAATTGAAGCCATCAAAAATGATTTATGTGTTAGTATATTTTTAATGTTCATTATGGCTTAATGTAGCTCATTATTTGCAGGTAATGGAAAAGGTGGAGAATCAATTTATGGTGGATATTTTAAAGGTAAGGCTTAATATTTTATGGTCTTTTGTTTCAGTTCTGATATTAAAGCAAGTTTGATCATATACTTTTAATGAGAAGAGGTTTACTTATAGTTCACTTTTTGCATGAAACTAATGCTGCATGAAAATACTTTATTTGCATGAATTTGGGGATAAATATATTGGAATATATAATTTTTAATTGACAACATTAATTAAGGCTAACTTTATGGTTAAACATGACTTTCAGCATGGAGGTTAGGCAACTATATACATGAAAACTCCTATCTTCCTGCCTAAAACTGTCAACATATTCTTTTGTTTATAGAGAATGTGGTCTTTTGCAAAATGAAAAGGTAAGAGAACAAAGTTCAGTAACACAAACTCCAATTCTGTTCCCTTGCACCCTTCCTAATAAATTTATGGACAGTCTGGGTCAGGTTGTGGCTGGATTTCTATATTGCTTGAAGACTTGGAAAATTCTGTGTATTATTTCATACATGCATCTGTATCTTTTTTCGTTTCTCAATGGGTTATTGATTTCACATCAGGGAAAAGAATCTAGTTGTGGGTTTTTTTCCCCCAAACCAAGCAATTTCTTTGAATAAAAGTTGGTATTTCCTCCTTTTTCAAAGGTTTGTATGTTTTCTTTTGTGTATATTAGAACTATGACTGTGTTTATTCTTACAATAGTAGCATCTGCATAAATCTAACTATTGCACTTGCCCCAAAAAGCCTTAGAAAAGTCAGTTGAAGAGATTTATGATGAGATCTAATAGTACTAGATTTTAACGCTATAATAGCTTCAGTGTTATAATAGTCTTTTATATTTCCTTTGGGGGAAAATGGATTACTACTGTTTTTCAGAAGCCTGTTCCCAAGGTAATCACTTTTTAAAGTTTTCTGTGTTTCTGTTTGTTCTGAAGGAGATATGTTTGTATGAATGTTAAAAGGAAATTTAAATTGGTTTTCAAGGATATTTCTGCTGGATTTAAAATAACTCTAAGTGATCTTTATCACAGATTTTTTTTCCTTTGAACTAGTAGGAAACAGCTATTTAGCTAATTCTATTATTTAGCAATTTAAAACTAATGCTCTAGGCCACTTTGTGGTTGTTCCTTGTGGCAGATACTTTTGTATCTTAAAATTGTATTTTGCTATTTAAATTTTTGTTTTCACAGGACTTTCTTCCTTAGAAAATTTTGTGATACAATTGAGTATAATCATAATTTAGATATGTTCCTGTAACTTGCTATAACATAATTATTTTTGGTCTCATAGTCTAGCTTCAATTCAGTTGAATAATAAATTTACCATATAAAAATTAAGCACCTAAGAAAATTATTAAACTTCTTCCACGTATAGTACGTTAGGCAAGCTAATTGGAAATTTGGAGGAAGTGAGCTAGAAATTTTTCTAAAATTTTACTAGTTTTCCCTGAAAGTTAATAACTTAAGTATCATTTAGCCAAAGTATGTTACTACTAAAAGTGACTGTTCTAAGGCTGTTTGTATAAAGTATTAAATATATGTTCTTTTCCCCAAGGCTTTAATTAGTATCTTTTGGCCTTTTTATGCTTTTGTTATTTGATTAGCTTAAATTTTTTTTCTGAGTATTCAGTCAAGTATCTGTACTGACCAGAAGAGGAATTTCATCCTTTGCTTTCTATTTATTACTTGAACATTACTTTAAAGTGACTTATAATTGGAGACTGACAAATTTGTGTTTTCTTCAAACAGATGAAAACTTTATTCTCAAACATGACAGAGCGTTCCTTTTGTCAATGGCAAATCGAGGGAAACATACCAATGGTTCCCAGTTTTTCATGTGAGTAGGCATAATTCAGAGATGAGCTTTTCTTAAACAGAGAAGCGCTGTTCATGAGAAAGATGGTATAGTTAAACCAAGTTAAATGCTAAAATTCTGTCAGTTTGATTTTTTACTATTAGTTTCTAATGTCTTAGTAACTTGTAAGGTCTAACAGCTGCCTCAGCATTCAGCATTTATTCTGGATTAGGAGAATGGGACTTAAAAAACTTAAACATTGTTTTAAAAATACGCCGTCATCTTCAGAAAAGATGACGGCATATTTAAGCCCCTGTTAAATCTGAGTGCTTACTTTACCAATACTATTGAACATAAACTATTGAATGTGTAAAAATTGTTCATAGGAGAGGATTCGGTTCGTGCACCCTCAGCAGGGAGAGCAATTTGAGTAAACCATGGCATGGTGGTTTTTCTCTTACTGTTGCTCTCTGAGGCAGTTTTGAGAGACATACTATTATTTTTCTCATGTTATATAGAGATAGATGACCAATTGAGCCAGCATTTTTAAAGACTCAGATTTTATGAGATCTCCATGCATAATTGAATTAATCCAATGTTGCTGTCATTTCCACCAAAATTTATGAGATTGTCACTCAGGAAACTTAAGAATACTAAATTTGCTTTTGAAAAAGCAAATATCTTTACATGTATGTGCATTGCGCAATCAAAACCTACCTTTTTCTCATCTGAAAATTCTAAATAAATCCTTTGGCATACTTTTAGTTATATTCCTTTTTTTTTTTTTTTTTTTTTTTTTTTTT
>NW_016107444.1:5607144-5653568 GCF_001604975.1 Cebus imitator
TTCACCATGTTGGTCAGGCTGGTCTTGAACTCCTGACCTCAGGTGATCCACCTGCCTTGGCCTCCAAAGTGCTTGGATTACAGGCGCGAGCCACCACGCCTGGCGTACTTTTAGTTATATTCTTATCTAAAGCTGCTTCAAAACCTATTTTTATCATAATTCTATCATATAAAATATGAAAGATAACTTTTCAGCAGGAGGGTCATTGCTTTTGATTAGAAGTGAATCTCAGTTGTGCTATGTATGTTGGAGAAATATTTTATTAATGATTTATTGAAAAAATTTTCTTTGTCATCTTTCTGAATGAATGAGTATGAATGGCGCTTCCCTGTTTTTAAAGGAGTGTATTACTCACATACAAAACTCAAATGTTAAATTTATCTGAAAAATATATTTCTACATGATCTGGTAAAGTTCAGATAAGGGGCATTCTGTTCCTAAGAATGTCCTAAAAATGGAAAGCTTATAAAAGATGATTATGCTTAGAATTATATAGGCAAAAGACCTACAACAGTTGTTCTCTTATTTGTTTTGATCCCATAGATGGTTAGTTATTACTGTTCTTTAATAGTGTGATTTTCTATTCTTAACCTTCTTAAGAGCCGGTGCAAAGTAGAAAGAAATATTTTCAGAAACCTTTTAATAGTAACTTCATGTAAAAATTGTTTATTCTTTGGTTGAGGTTTTCCATTTCCATTTTTAAGCTTATCTGAACTGTGAACATGAAAAACATAATGATTCATTGGTCAAGAAGCTACCATTTGAGGGCTCTAAAGTTTCTTTTAGATTTCCTTTTTTATATCAGCACAGTGAAAATTTGATTTATCAAGTAGCAGCAGCTTCTTGATACTGTCACATACATTTGCTTATTCATAAAATGTTAGCGTTAACACTGATTTAAAATGCTATCTTTAAACATCCACTAATTAAAATTCAGTATACGAGATTCTCCCTTCAGAAAAATCTTATGTTATTTAGTACTTGCTTAAGTATTTTCTAGGAATATCTGGTAAAGGCCTTTACTGTTTTCTACATGACCAAATTTTATATTTGACTACTGTTTTTGAAGAGGAATGCCAAATAAAAAATTTTAAATCAATAAATTACAATTAGAATTTTTAAACTTACTTTCAAAATTAACTTACTTTAGCACTAAAATCATTGTGAACTTCTAATAGAAAATTTTTTACTTTCAGTTTGAAGTTTCCTTCTGGAAAGAGATTTGCAGTCTCTTTGGAAAGGAATAAGCAGTCTTGGAAGTAATTGAGTGTTTAATCCTCATATTTTTTTTTCTAAGTCTTTTGTGCCTATATACTTTCTTTATGCTGGCTAGAAAGATCAGTTCTCATGAGTTGCAGGATAAAATCAAGTTAACTTTCATGTTTCAAAATAAAACATATTCTTGCATTTATTGGAGGAATAGGTAAAAATGGAGATGGTGGCTGATAAAAGAAAAATCTTTGAAACTATGTTTTACGAGCCCAAATCCTTTTGTAGTTGAAGGTAGTAAAAAAGTGTAATATACTATCTTCAGGTTATGTATATAATCACAGATAATAGCTCTGATGGTCATAGAGCTTGCTGATGGCTTCTGAAGGATGGCTCCTGCCTTTTACTCTGTTATCACAACTCCTCATATGGCACCTTGAGTGGCAGTTCTGGAATCTGAAAAAGAAAGGATAGTGTAAGAATGGTGGTAAAATTTAAAAAAAAAAAACTGTCTTTATAGTTCCTGCTTTATAGGCTCAATAAGGATTTCTAATACATACATCCTTGCAAAATTGTTTTTGTAGTTTTGTTATGAATCGGTTACTCTGCAATTCCTAAGGAATAGATTTGGTGCCGTTAGTATGGGTATTTGCAAAACATCCCTCAAGGATTCTTGTGTTTTGTGCATTAACTTCTGTCTTCATTACTTACACATTTAAAAACTCACCCTTCCTTAGGCATATGTCATTTTTATTCAACATGATTTTGCATATATTGCTTTCTTTGGCTGGAACAATTATATACATGATGAAAATCAGATTTTCTTCTATACATCTATTTGTAATTTTTACAGTAACCATTTCTACTACTATATTTGTCATAGTGATTTTGCTCTTGGGGCCTATATAGAAGAAAACTTGATTCTTTTTTGGAATAGTACTGCTCAAGAAACGTGGAAGAAGTGACATATGGCACTATCCCCGTGAATCACTAAGGAAACAGTGGTTTTATTTTGAACATTTTTGAAGGAATTTAAAGACTTGGGACTAAAGTTACCAAGTTCATTTGGTGTTTATTTTGTCCTTTGTATTCTTATTTATTTTTTAGGTTAAAGAATAGGAAGAAACCCCAATAAAAGCTAGAATTATAAGATCATAGATTGGAAAGGGATTTAGAGATTATCTAGTCCAACCTTTTCATTCTGTAGGTTATGCTAAATTCTTGAAAAACCATGTAAAGTCCAGATTATAGAAATTTTACTTATAATCTGGAAGAAAGTGATAGCTAGCAAAAGAATGCTGCACATTTATTCGTATTATTAATACCTTTACTATAAATTTAAGCATATTTAAGCTCAAAATTTTATTAATCACTCTGCTCTGAATTTATTTTAGTTAAGTATTAGAGGCATCAGGCATTTTGCTGGAAAACAAAATGACATTTGGGGAAACATTCTTTCCCCTTTTACTGTTAGTGATAGCTTATTCATTCTGACTGTAATTTTCTGACTGTCTTTATATACGTTAATCAAAAAGACAAAGCTGTTGCATAAAATAGTCATGAAAAAGATTAAATAATTTATAGCTTTGTAGTAAATAACTTCTGGGATAGGACATTAATATAGCTGTCAGGAAACCTTGATTTTAGTCTCCCATGTACCTTGAGTTAGTTGTTCTTTAAACATTGTTATGAAAATTTGGATATAAAAGGAAGAAAGTGTTTTGTAGGGTAGTCCTAAGTTTCTGAATGTGTAGACTGATTTATGTGCAAACATTGTCTTGCCTAATGGAAACAGCCGTAATTGCCTGGTTTTCATTAGTCTGAAAGATGTCTTAAAGAAGTATTGAGCTTATTTGCCTGAATCAAGAGCAACGGAAGTCTCTTCATCAGCTGCTGTTAGAACATCTTAGTCTGCACAGCCATAGAGTAGAAATCTGCAGAGCTTGCAAGAGCAGTTCCTGTCAATGGCCACTGTCAGTGCTCATTATTAATCATAACAATGTAAGAAAACAAGATAGTATAGAAGAGTCCAGTTTTGAACTTTAAACAAAACAGGTTTGCTGCATTTTTTAACAGTCATAAATAGGGCAATGAACAGGGAGGGACAAAATAAGTTTTAGAACATACTTGATGTCATTTAAGAATCTGCCTTGCAAGTACCTAAATGGGAGAGGAGTGCTGATCATTGCAAAGTAGTGGAGCCAGGAGAGTTGAGGAGTGGTTGGTTCTAAGGGGTTTGTAAAGCTGTGTAGTAAAACTAGATTTGGGGTAGAAATTCTTTTTCTACCCACATATTCATAAATTTATGTGAGAAGAAATGCTAGTAAGTGTTAACCTGAGAAGTTCTAGCTTTTTCCTTCCTTTTTTGGGGGGGTAATACCTTCATACATTAACCTCAGAATTTTTCGTGAGCAAAGATGTTCATGAAACTTAGCCATAAACCAAATTCGCTGAATATTAAGTGTCAGGCTTAATAACTTAACTGTTTATATGACGTATATACTAGCAATGTAGAAGACATTTTGTATTCAGTAATGTTTGGTGTGTATTATCTTAACATTAGTGCTGAATTTTAGAAGGCACTTCTACTTTGGTGACTTTTGGAACACACGGGTAGAGCATTGTCAAGTGGCTTGGCCAGTTTCCATGTCCTTATACGAGTGTTATCATTCTGTACAGCTTGGTACCTCTTCCATGACAGCGTGATAGCTCCAGGAGTTGAAGGGAAAGCACTGCATGTTAAAAGCTAAATTGGGCAGCAGTTTTCTTTATTTCCCTCTTCCATACTACTTTACATCTACAGTCACTTATTATTATTATTATTATTTGCAACATTCATTGAAAACTCCACATTATTTCAAACGTTATGTTCTTTTTTGACACTCATGTTGTCAATGCCTTTACGATACATTTAAGCTTATTGTTAAATGTTTCAAGATTTATTATGTTCAGAACTCTTATAAAGCATTTTGTCCATGGTATAATAGTATTTTGATCTGAGTAGTAATAGATTTATTTAAGTTTAAACACAGATAAATATTGGTCAGTGTGTGTGTTCTCTGAAAAAAATTCTTTATAATGGGGAAAATCAGAGATTAGACAGGAAAAGAAGATATTGTGGCTAAGATTTGACTGCACTTAACATTTTCATCTCTCTTGCCTTTTTATCCTCTGAGAAGGTCGCTTAAATTGTAGTTATGCTGCGTTATTATTATGTTCAGTGATTTTAACTCAACGTGTATGTGACATCACTGAACCAGTAACTACAGTTCAAACATTTTCATTGACTCCTGAAAGTAGTCTGTGTGATATGTTACCAAACAAAGGTTTCAAACGTAGAAGCATGAAAGGTTCTTTAATTATTTGACATGAATTAGTTAAAAGTTCCTTGAAATTTTGTTTTGGATGATCTTAACTCAGTTTTTTTAATGACAGTTTTGCTTTTAACTAGTAGTAACTGCTCCTGGATATTCAGATTTTTATGTTTATATGTGTATTCAAGATACACTATTCTCTTGAGAAAATGTTGTCTTAGCTGATTTCTGGGATTTGTGAAAGGAAATGTAGTATGTTAATAGCTATTATTGGCACTCTAGTGTTAATATTAAGGATATGAATACATTCCCACTCAGCCACAATACAGTGCTTTTCTTAAGCATAATTCGTCTCTATGTAAATGTCCCGTACGAAAGAAAATTTAGAGCCCTCCATTTAAAAAAGCTTTCTTGCTTTGCATAAAACTTGAAAATATTTAATTTCAAAGTTATATTGATATTAAAACATAGATTCAGTCTTGTCTTAAAAGTGTATTACAATTTATTTCTTGCCATTTTTGTGTAAAATTTACAGAAAGAGTGTTACACCGTGCGCTCCAAAGGTAATGTCTCATTACTCTAAGGCTCTCTCTCTTTCTTTCTTTGCCTTTATCTCTTTAATTCTATTGTTATGTGCATTGAAACATTTTAAGAAAAAAAACTTTCGCTTTATCTGTATAGCAGCAGTACATGTAAAACAAATGCCTTTTATTTTTCATGGTTAATCCTGGGAACTATATTTTAACTTCAGTGGCTAGTTTCCACCAAGTTCCTGCACATCTTCTGGGTGGGGGAGTGGGGCTACAGTTTATAGTATGGTTTTAGTTCTCATTTCAGTGTGGAATTAGTCATTTCTTTATAAGGGCAAAAGCTTCTCTGATAATGGTATAAAACAATGGTAGATTGTTTTTGGAGTAGCAGTGACACTTGTCAATTTCTAGGATTTATAAGGCTTAAATACCTTGGACACGTTTTTTTAAAGTAGATTCAGGGGTTGGGGAAACTGAGAAATCGCTGTCTCTAAGTACAAGAGAAAATGGAAATGCATACATATTGAAAGGTTTTATAATCTGAAATGTTCTTTGTGGTTTTTTCTCTTTTTTAGGTATGTTTTCATAAGCATATATAAATTTAAACATTTATGATAGCCTCTGGCCTTCACTTACTGAGCATGGGCCACCATTGCATGGCTCTTTAAACAGCTGCTTTGAAGATCAATGCAATTTTTTTTTAATTGAAAGTTTTGAAATAGTAAGAGTTCGTGGGATGAGCTCTCTGCCTCTCTGAATAGAATTGAATAGTCTAGACGGTGCATATTATTTCTCCCCACCCTTTTGTAACCCTCTTTGGCTAATGTCCTCTGTTCATCCCTGTATTAGCCCAGTGCCAGTAAACCTGCTTTACATTGGGATTTCTACCCCTGGAATGTGGGTGGAGAACTCCAGAGGGCTTCTTTTTGTTAAATATTTAGTATTCTTAATATGTAATCTAATCTAATTAAAGTACGTACAGACTTACATTTCTGTATCTTGAGTTGCAGATCCAAGTAATGCACTTAAATCATTCACATCAGGTTTAGGCACCATGGGCAGGCTGAGTTGTCCTTGAAAGAAAGAGTCGTTTCTGTCTTTGTTTTCTGCGCTACTACAACAAAAGACCAAGTTTGCCTATTCTTGGCAGTTTTCATTCGAATTAAAAACTAAACTTTAATGTCATAATGATAGCTGTTCCATCCTTAAATTGAGTCTCAAGTAGTATGTTGCTGAATCACTACACTGCTCTGGAATGTTTTATTTCAGCGTGTGCTCCAAAGGTTTGCCATAAGGTAGTTTTTACAACCTTTCTATGAGCCAAGATGAATTGGGCTCTTCATGTTTTAGAAAAATGTGTAGGCTTTCCCCAATACTACAAGATCTGTGAGTTATGGGAAAAAGGATCAGGGAAGGAAAAGGGATATGTCTCATCAGGAAACCATACATTGTTTTTACTTCTACATATTTGGGCTGATCCCTTAGACATTGTAGAAAAATTTTACTTTTTTAGAAGCATTTTTGGCTGGGCGTGGTAGCTCATGCCTGTAATCCTAGCACTTTGGGAGGCAGAGGCAGGCGGATCCAGCCTGGCCAACATGGTGAAATCCCATCTCTACTAAAAATATAAAAATTAGCCGGGCGTGATGGCGCATGCCTGTAATCCCAGCTACTTGGGGGCTGACACAGGAGAATCACTTGAACCTGGGAGGTAGAGGTTGCAGTGAGCCAAGATCGTGCCATCACACTCCAGCCTGGGCAACAGAGCAAGACTCCATTTCAAAATAAATAAATAAATAAGTACTCTGTACATCTTTCATATAATGGAATCACTGTCTAGCTTCTGTACTAATTTCTTGTCTTCAGTGTACTTTGGTAAAGCTTTATAGTTAAAGCACATTTCTCTCTTAAAGTTACCATCCAAAGTGGTTTCTAGGTGCTAGTTTAGTGGTTTAAACACTAGTGGCTCACTAATTCATTAGTTTTTGTTTTCTTTTTCTTTTTTTTTTGCTGCCTGTTTTTATTTTTATAATTACATTAGCCTGAATTTCCACTTTTCACTCTTCTGAGGAATATTTGATATTTGTGGTTTTAAAACTTAGTATTTCTTTTAAAATTCTGGGACTTCTTAAGTTGACATTTTACTTTTTAAAAATTAAATTATGTAGTGCTCTTGCAGAACTTAATATTCTTAATGTAAGTATAAGCATTACAAATCCTTGTACAATAAAGATTTTTAGCATTGCTATGGTTAAAAACTGGGTTTTGTTCACTCACATGTCTTAAAATTGCTTTAAAATGAATGTAAAAATTTATGTGGGAGCTTCTAGTACAGTTGACTGCTTTAACATGGCCTGACATCTAGTGATATTTTTTTCTCTCTCAGATTTGTTTTCTATCTCTTAAATATCTATTTCTCATTCTTATAAATCAAGACGCTTGTGGTGTATAATTCTGAGTCTAATTCTCTGCTTTTGAATAACTAGCTTGGGTTCAAAATATCTTAACCAGATATACCCTGTAGATTGTCTGACCGTTGGTGACTGTAGAAGAAGCCGGTTGGGTGTTTTCTGGGCCATGGAAATTTAAAATGCCTGTAATGTTAGCCATCATTACTTTGCTATCAGAATGGTTGGCCAATTGCAGCTTTTCTCCCTATCGCATTTTTAGTTGCTGTGTCAGAGCTTCACCTTGGGTGAAGGAAGGGGGGCAGGAAGTTCTGGAAACAGAGCTCCAAGGCCTACCTCTGTCTGCCTGCCTAAAAATGCAGACTGACTCAATATGAGACATCACAAATAGGAAAACTTTTACACGTGTGGGGCAAATGTTAATCACATTTTCTTTCCATAGGGCAAATAAGAAGTGCTTTTCTTATTTAATTATGCTGATACATTTTGAGGGTTTTTAAAAGTATTTTGTTTTGTTTTAGATTTGAGAGTAACTTTAATTTTTATGTGTATTCATGCTAAATATTTATGGATATAAGTCAAACCTATTTCATATATTATGTATACGTACATGTAGTCTAATAGAGATGACTGTGAGGTTTTTTTTTTTTAATTAGTAAAATGGCTACTATTGCTGTTTTGGGGGTCTTTAAGGTTAGATGTATATCACGTTTAACTTGTTCCCTTATCTTTTTATCTTTACTTCTCTGTTCTCTACATGCTGTGTTTAAACCTTTCTGCTCTCTTCACCCGAACACACCGTGTTTGACATCATCTTTGTGTTGATGTTTATTACATAGTACCACAAAGCCTGCTCCACACCTGGATGGGTAAGAGTTATATTCTTACTACCTTGGGGAAGTGTTTGGGTGGCCAGCCATAACGACAGATTGGAGCATGGTTAAGCCCTCAAGGGAGTGCAGAGTTGATGTTGGGGTTAATCTCACAGCCAGCCTTTTCCTTAGGGTCACAAAATAGAGTCTTTTTGAGACCCCATGGCTCTCATGTCACTGAAGGAGTCATTAATCTGTCCTCATGGATGGGCTTCTCAGCAATACAGTTTTGTTTTGTTTTGTTTTTTTCAAAAGTTTTCAAAATGGGCCAGATAGTAAACAGCACAATTTCAAGTGTCCCTGTAAGGAGGGTTTCCGAGTAACAAGTAAAGTCTGAATGTTACCAAACTCTTTATCTAAAATGGTTAAGAACCATTGTTTTAAAGGCAGAAAACCGAGGCCCAGTTTGCATAATTGTTTCCTTTTATGAAGCAGATTTCAAGTTCTCATCCTTTCTAGTTGCTTCTTACAACAAACAGTTTGGTTTTATTTTCAGGTCTGTGGACATGTCATTGATTACAGTTAATTGTCTTGATTATTGTTTATAGCTTAATTATCAGACCAGTTGTGTCTTGAATTTGTATTTTGACAGGGTGCATGTCGTCTTTGGACTGGTTATTTCTGGTTTTGAAGTAATCGAACAAATTGAAAATCTGAAAACTGATGCTGCAAGCAGACCATATGCAGATGTGCGAGTTATTGACTGCGGGGTACTTGCCACAGACTCCGTGAAAGATGGTAAGAACTTCTTTGACAGTAGACGAAGCTAGGACGCAGGTAAAGCAGTGTTGAAGACTGACTGGATTTGGGCAGTGGAACTGCTGGTACAACAGTAGCCGTTGGTGCCTCTGAATCGTACCCTGCACATTTAACCTTTCAGCGGATCTCGTCAGATCTCACCTCCTCGTCCTTTTCCTTGCCACCAGCCTGATCCAAACCACCAGTATTTTGTGCCTGGATTACTGTTTGCCTCGCCTCTGTCCTATGACCTTCTGTCAGCAGCAGCAGCTTCCTAACTGGTCTTATTGCTTATGTCCTAGGACCACTGTGGTCTGTCCTTAACAGCAACCAGAGTGACCCCTTTGAACCATAATTTGCATTCATGTCATGCCTGCTTAGAACCCTTGAAGGGCTCCCTTCTCAGTCTTCCAAAGCCTAAGTCTTTGCAGTGGTCTCTAAGGCACTGGCTGGTCCAGCTCTCTGCTGTCTGTCTGAACTCTTTTCCCTTATTCATTGCCTTCCAGGCACATTGACCTTTGTTCAGACATGCCAGCCACTCAGGGACTTTGTGCTGCCTGTTCTCTTTGACTGGAACACCCTCCATTAAGATAACTGCATGATATCGTCCCTTGCTTCTGTAGGTCTCTGTTCAAATGTTATCTTAAACTATCCCTAATCTCCCTATTCCCTTCACACTGCTTTGTTTTGCTGTCTTAGCACTTATCATTTGTCATATTATGCAATTCTTTCTTTTTATTTATTTCGAGACAGGCTCTTGCTCTGTTGCCCAGGCTGGAGTGCAGTGGCACAGTCTCATCTAACTGCAACCTCCGCCTCCTGGGTTCAAGTGATTCTCCTGCCTTAGCCTCTGGAGTACCTGGGATTATAGGCATGCACCACCATGCCTGGCTAATTTTTATTTTTAGTAGAGACTGGGTTTCACCATGTTGGCCAGGCTGGTCTCAAACTCCTGACCTCAAGTGATCCGCCTGTCTTGGCCTCCCATAATGCAGGGGTTACAGGTGTGAGCCACCGCCTTTATTATGGGTGTGGCCTATTTCTTGTTATTTAACCCAGCTAGAATTTAGACTTCATAAGGACAGGGGACTTAATTACCTTACAATCTTGCCAGTAATTTTATTATAAACTTGAAAAAACTACATTTCATTTTTTGTTCGCTGTATATAAAGCGTATTTTGATATTCAGTAATCATAGTTTTTACTCTGAAGCATAGGCACTGAAATTTAGTACTAATGTTTTTATAAATGTTTCTTAAAAGTTTTTGAGAAAAAAAGGAAGAAACCAGCTCATTCAGAAGACTTGGATTCCTCTTCCAATTCCTCTTCCTCTTCAGAATCATCTTCAGAAAGTGAAATTGAACATGAGAGAAGCAGAAGGAGGAAACATAAGAGGAGGCCAAAAGTTAAACATTCTAAAAAGAGGCGAAAGGAAGCAAGCAGTTCAGAAGAACCAAGGAATAAACATGTAATGAGCCCCAAAGGGTACGTGTTAAACACCAGTGTACTCACCTAAAAACACACACTCCAGAAAGGGAGGAATATGTGTAATTCCGTAAACTCAATTGTATTAGCTGTTACTGAAAAGGGATGGTATTTTTTAAACTTTATCTAAATTGAAATCTGCCAAATCTAGGAGTTGGTAGTGTAGGCATTTCATTTCAAAGATTGTGTGTGTTTTCAGTTTTCAGGTGAAAATAGTCCTAAGAACTGTTAGTTATTTTGTTGTGTTTTTTTTTAAGAGACAGGGTCTTGCTCTGTTACCCAGGCTGGATGGAGTACAGTGGCACAATCATAGCTCACTGCATCCTCGACCTCCTGGGCTCAAGAGATACTTCTGCCTCAGCCTCCTGAGTAGCCAGGAGTACAGGAGTTACCACTGTGCCTGGCGAATTTTTAAAGTTTTTGTAGAGACAGGGTCTTTTGCTGTGTTGGGCAGGCTGGTCTCTGACTCCTGGCCTCAAGCAATCCTCCCATGTGACCCCTGAAGTACTGGGCTTGCAGGTGTTAGCCACAATACCTAGCTTCCTGGAACTCTTAAAATAAAAATGTTAGGATCATTTAACAATTTCAAAATGTTAGCCTCTGGGTTTTTAATATCTGGTTGATAATATGTTCTCTTTGTGAAAATCGTATAACTCTTTTGAGTGAGACTTGTACACTATCGTTAATTATGCTGTTTTAATATCTAATTTTATGTGCTTTTATTATGAAATGCAAACATTATACATTTTAATCAGTGACTTGATTTGTTCTCTCTAAGTCATTCTGAGAGGAGTGATACCAATGAAAAAAGGTCAGTTGATGCCAATGCTAAAAGGGAAAAACCTGTGGTTCGCCCAGAAGAAATTCCTCCAGTGCCTGAGAACCGATTTTTACTGAGAAGAGATATGCCTGTTGTTACTGCGGAACCTGAACCGTAAGTAGGATGACTAAACTATATGTTTTTATTTCTCTGAGAGACAATTCCATCAGCTCACTGCAGTTCTACACTCATGTATGGAACATGACTCATGTTTGAAGCACATTGAAAGATACTGTGGGACTATCAGATTAATGAATGATAAGTAGGAAATATGGGAGATACCAGATTAATGACTGTTATGTACACTACCTTTCAGAATTCACATTCTAGTAGGGAGAGGAGGTTGGGCAAGTTGGTCAGGGAAGCTCTTATTGGTGATCTGGGAAGATTTCATTCCTAATCTTCCTGCCTTTGCCTTTCATTAGAGGGGTGAGATTGTAGTTATCAGAATTGAGAGTTAGATGAATTTTTTGGATCCATTTGAGTGACGAAGCATGCGTTCCAATTTGAATAGTGCATAATTAATTGCATGATGATTGGAAATATAATTCAGTATCATAAGTTACTTTTGTTAACTTGTTCAACGATTACTTCTTTGCATTGGAAAAGTGAACGTGTAGTTTTAGATTTGGTCTGAGAAAATAGTAATGTATTTTGTATATTAGATTTAAGTTTAGAATTATTAAAAGAAAATGTTTCATGAAAAGAAATAGAAATACCACAGCGGCTGGTATAATTGATAAGTACCCTATGAAGAGTTATTTTGAAAGCTGAAAAGTATAAGAGTCCTTGTTTATAATTAGGTCTTTGTATAAAGTTATTTAGTTTATTAAATTTTTTTAAAGCCTGATACTGTCTTGTTTCAAAAAGCTGTTGCAAAATGGCGTGTATCTTTGAATTAGTAGCTCAACATATTATGTTTTCATTATTAAAAATTCTAGCTTGTGAACAGACTTTATAGTAGAACTTTTCTTCCTTGTAAGTCACCAAGTTCATTGGTCAAATCCATTTGGCTTTCAGAAAGTAGGAAACTTGAAAGATCAACTTCATTGTTACATGATCGGCGTCAGCAGTCTATGACTCATGGACCAGATTTGGCCTCCTGGTTGTTTCTGTACAGTCCATGAGTTAAATGTGTTTTTGATGTGTTTAAATGTTTCTTTAGTGGAAATCAAAAAAGGAATATTTTGTGACATGAAAATTATGTGAAATTCTATCTAAAAATAAAGTTTATCTAAAAATAAAGTTTCATTGAAACATGACCTCATTCATTTGTTTACATTTGTTCTGCTGCAGCAGAGTTTGTATGTAGTGCTCTCACGCCTTTACGTGCTAGGAGGTGCACTACAAATCACAGTGATAAAGCTGTAACTCACCAGAATTTCAGCCGCTACACGTATCAACCATCTGTGTGAAGAGATCTTTTTAAAGATGAAATCCATAAAATCTCATTACAGATGAGCATTGAGGAAGAGCATTAACATTATCTGGGAGTTTTTTGTATTTTCTTGTTTTTTTGAGACAGGGACTTGCTCTGTTGCTCTGTCGCCCAGACTAGAGGGCAGTGGCAAGATCATGGCTCCCTGTAGCCTCAACCTCCTGGGCTCAAGTGATCCTCCTGCCTTATCCTCCTGAGTAGCTAGTACCACAGGTGCCTCGCCACCACCCCCAGCCAATTTTTAACATTAGTTGTTTTAATAGAGAATACTAACTTTGAGCCCTAATTAAGCAAAGTTATTCCACCTCCCAAAAATGAATTGCATTCTCCTCATTAGTAGACCTTTATTACAAAAAATGATACTCAGCTGTTGTTATAGTGTTTTGAGTTTCGTCAACAGAATATTTTTGGAAATTTGTTTTCTTTCTTGAAATTAGCCAGTCACAAAAAAGACAAATACCCAAAGTGTTGAATATTCCTCATATAAATGGAACCATATGATACTTGGTTCCTAGAATCGTCAAATTCATAGAAATGGAAAGCAGAATAGAGGTTTTCAGGGGCTGCTGGTGAGAGCAGGGAATGGGGAGTTAGTGTTTAATGAGTAGAGTTTCTGTTTGGGGTGATGAAAAAGCTTTGAAAAGACGGTGATGCTTGCACAGCATTGTCAGTGTAACTAATGCCACTGAACGGTACATTTAGAATGCTATAAATGGCATTTTATGTTATGTATGTATATATACATGTGTGCGAATGTGTATATATAGATAGCTCTTAAAAAGTATTTTTAAATGGTTATTAATACAATGCCAGACACAGTAATTGCCCAATAGAAACTAGCCATTATGTTAATAGTAACAGACACAAAATAAATTGAGGTGTGAAAAGACCTCATGCATGGAAGACTGTAGGCGTCACAGAAACTATACTTTGATAGTATATATGATGTAATAAGGCAGTAGATTCAAAGCATTTAAGATGAAGGGGCAGCTTAGAGTAGGAGAGACAAAAGGATTTTCTTTAAAGATGGTGCTGGACGCGGTGGCTCATGCCTGTAATCCCAGCACTTTGGGAGGCCAACGTGGGCAGATCACGAGGTCAGGAGATCTAGACCATCCTGACCAACATGGTAAAACCCATCTCTACTGAAAATATGAAAATTAGCTGGGCGTGGTGGCACGTGCCTGTAATCCCAGCTATTTGGGAGGCTGAGGCAGGAGAATCGCTTGAACCAGGAAGTTGGAGGTTGCAGTGAGCAGAGATTGCACCACTGCACTCCAGCCTGGCGACAGAGCAAGGCTGTGTCTCAAAAAAAAAAAAAAAAAGATAGTACTGTGCTTAAAAGGAGAGCTACTAGTATCAGTATCATGTATTTTTACTCAATTGATTTTTTTTTAAGTTTTGTCATTTAAATGGTTTGCTTACAAAATAAGGTTATGTGGAATGTCTCATTCTACAAAAGTGTTGGATAAATGAAGTGTTTTGGTATTATAGGGACATAAATTCTGTATTTAAACATTGAGAAAAATGCTTCCCCTTTGCTTATTTTTAATTTTCATCACCATCTTCTTTTCCTAGGAAGATTCCTGATGTTGCACCCATTGTAAGTGATCAGAAACCATCTGTATCAAAGTCTGGACGGAAGATTAAAGGAAGGGGCACAATTGTATGTGTGATAAGACTTTTTTTGAAATTATATATCTAAATAGGAAAAAATGTTTACCTATCATCAAAATCCTAGCTTTAATTTTAGATATAATACAAAATCTATTCAAGGAACTAATTTTATTTTCCATAATTATGGGAAGATGTTGCTGTTAGATCAAAGTATTCTGCTGTGTTTGAATGGGTTTAATTGAGTCTAAAAAGAGGAACGTGTAAAACCGTCAGTGAGTATGCTGAGAAATCTGGCATGTTGAATAATCTAGGCTAATGAATGTATTCATTAAGACTGACGAGGAAAAGTTTATGTGCATTACAGGTGAATCTCTCAGCCTTGCCCATCTTTTTTAATGCCTCGTTTGAAATAACTTCACCCGAACCTAAAATAAAAATTAAAAAGAAAAAAAAAAAGGAAAAGAAATAACTTTAGACCACCCTTTTGGCAACCTGAATCATTGCCTTTGATGGGATGATCTGAGATTGGATCTTTTACTTAACTCTGTCCTATAGCAGACTGTTGAGATGCATTTTTAAAAATAGTATCTCTTTGTTTTTAAAGCGCTATCACACACCTCCAAGGTCAAGATCCTGTTCTGAGTCAGATGATGATGACAGCAGTGAAACACCTCCTCACTGGAAAGAGGAAATGCAGAGATTACGAGCATACAGACCACCTAGTGGAGAAAAATGGAGTAAAGGAGATAAGTAAGGGCTTTGAGTATAAGCACAATCCTGGGTCTGTTCTATTTTAAGTGTTAAAGGGATTCGATAAAATTCTGGACATTTCGTTAAAGATTCACAGTCAGAATTAGACTCTGACCAAAGGAAATACATTTGGGACTTCTTGGTGAAAGTAGTACTCTTAACTAGTTGGGCTTTTAAATCAAAATCCTGTTTTCCTTAACAAAAACTATAAGCCTGTATCTTTTAATGACCTCTTAGTCAATTTTAGAAATGATTAGGACTTAGAAATTATGTAGCAGATTCTTTTCTAGCCAGCCAGGTCAATGCTGAGTTCATTGGTGGATAGGAACACCTGCACTCAGTGTGCACGTTGACTTTTGATCTCAGGGACTGTTGCTTCTTTAGAAGTATACGTATCTCGTACCTTCAGTTATGTCCCACAGGGGAATATTTATTTTAGGAAGGGGACAGGCCCCAGAATAGCTAGTGAAAAATATACTAATGGGACGCTGTGTATTCTTCATGGTAGAATTCTCTCTCTCTCTGTGGACATCCTGCAGAGTGGTTCGGAATTGGGAAAAGGAGGAGAAGGAATGCATCTGCTGTGTAAACGTGGCTCAGACACAGTGGTACTGAGGACTTTCAATTCTGAGCCTTGACATTACCACTGAGATTGTAAAGCCTGTATCTGTTTTTGTGTACTTTGTCCTCAGTTTCTGTTTTAAGTAGTTTACAGTCTTAGGGGAAATCTGGATTACTTCTGTGAGGTGGAGAAAAAACAAGATTCATGCTGGTTTCAAGCAGCTGTCCTGCATCTTTTAGAAAATCAACAAAATTGTTTGGGACCTTGTTTTGACATGCCCTCAAAAATTGTTTCTAGAGGCAGAGGGTTGTTAGCAGGTAACAGCCAGGAACTCTTGTGATTGAGTTCAGTAGTGTTCTTGTGATTAGTTGGTTTGATTTTCAAAAACATTTTCCCAACAAATGTAAGATTCTTTGTTTAGCTTAAAAAAAAAATCCTTTCATAAGTGAATCCGTTAGTAGATCTCAGTGTGTGTCTCTGAAAGTATAACAAGACCAGGCCTATAACTCTTTGATTCACGCTTCCTGTGTGTGCTTAACAAAGCTGCGTTTTAAGGCATAGAAAACGTGCTTATAAATCACTGCATGAATATTGTGTCCTTTCTGTAGGTTAAGTGACCCCTGTTCAAGCCGATGGGATGAAAGAAGCTTGTCCCAGAGATCAAGATCATGGTCCTATAATGGATATCATTCAGACCTTAGTACAGCAAGACACTCTGATGGCCACCATAAGAAACGCAGAAAAGAGAAAAAAGTTAAGCATAAAAAGAAAGGGAAAAAGCAGAAACATTGCAGAAGACACAAACAAACAAAGAAGAGAAGGATTCTTATGCTGTCTGACATAGAATCCTCAAAATCTTCCACTCGAAGAATGAAATCCTCTTGTGATAGAGAAAGGAGTTCTCGTTCTTCCTCAATATCGTCTCATCACTCATCAAAGAGAGACTGGTCTAAATCTGATAAGGATGTTCAGAGCTCTTTAACCCATTCCAGCAGAGACTCATACAGATCGAAATCTCACTCACGGTCCTACTCTAGAGGAAGCTCAAGATCAAAGACTGCATCGAAGTCCTCACATTCTCGAAGTAGATCGAAATCCAGATCTAGTTCCAAGTCTGGGCACCAAAAGAGAGCATCAAAATCACCAAGAAGAACAGCTTCTCAGTTAAGTGAAAATAAACCAGTTAAAACAGAACCTTTAAGAGCAACCATGGCCCAAAATGAAAATGTAGTAGTACAGCCTGTTGTAGCAGAAAATATTCCTGTAATACCACTGAGTGACAGCCCCCCCCCTTCAAGATGGAAGCCTGGACAGAAACCTTGGAAGCCCTCTTATGAGCGAATTCAGGAAATGAAAGCTAAAACAACCCACTTGCTGCCCATCCAAAGCACTTACAGTTTACCAAATATTAAAGAGACTGGTAGCTCAACATCCTACCATAAAAGAGAAAAAAATTCAGAAAGTGATCAGAGCACGTATTCAAAATACAGTGATAGAAGTTCAGAAAGCTCACCAAGGTCAAGGAGCAGATCTTCTAGGAGTAGATCTTATTCCAGATCATATACAAGGTCACGTAGTCTAGCTAGTTCACATTTAAGGTCTAGGTCTCCATCATCTAGATCTCATTCACGAAGTAAATACAGTGATCATTCACAGTGTAGTAGATCATCTTCATATACTTCTGTTAGCAGTGATGATGGAAGACGAGCTAAGAGGAAACTTAGATCCAGTAGGAAAAAAAACAGCGTTTCACATAAAAGGCACAGCAGCAGCTCCGAAAAGACACTTCACAGTAAATATGTGAAAGGTAGAGACAGGTCTTCATGTCAGAGAAGGTATAGCGAGAGCAGATCATCTTTAGACTATTCTTCAGACAGTGAGCAGTCAAGTGTTCGGGCTACACAGTCAGCCCAAGAAAGAGAGAAGCAGGGCCAAATGGAAAGAACACGTAACAAACAAGAAAAAAACAGAGGTGAAGAGAAATCCAAGCCTGAACGGGAATGCCCTCATTCAAAAAAAAGAACTTTGAAAGAGAATCTTTCTGATCACTTTAGAAATGGCAGTAAGCCCAGAAGGAAGAATTATGCTGGGAGTAAATGGGACTCTGAGTCAAATTCAGAACGAGATGTAGCTAAAAACAGTAGAAATGACTCGCAGCCATCCTCTGACAAGGAGGAAGGTGAGGCCACATCCGATTCCGAATCAGAGGGTAGTGAAATTCACATCAAAGTCAAACCCACAACAAAGTCGTCCACACATACCTCACTGCCTGATGATAAGGGCGCTTGGAAATCAAGCAGACAGCGCACATCAACCTCTGATTCTGAGGGATCTTGTTCCAATTCTGAAAGCAGTAGAGGAAAGCCACAAAAGCACAAACATGGGTCAAAGGAAAATCTTAAAAGAGAACACACCAAAAAAGTGAAAGAGAAATTGAAAGGGAAAAAAGACAAAAAGCACAAGGCTCCAAAGCGAAAGCAAGCATTTCACTGGCAGCCTCCACTAGAATTTGGTGAAGAGGAGGAGGAGGAGATTGATGACAAGCAGGTTACTCAGGAGTCAAAAGAGAAAAAGGTTTCTGAAAACAGTGAAACCGTAAAAGATAATATTCCAGAAACAGAGAAATCATGTGAAGAGGGCAGCCTTTCAGGTAAACATAATACAGCGACTCTTTCATCAGATCCTGATCAGTTTACTAAAGATGATAATAAACTCAGCATTTCTCCCACAGCTTTAAATACTGAGGAAAATGTGGCCTGTTCGCAAAGCATTCAGCATGTTGAAGAACGTGTTCCCAATGGAGTAGAAGATGTGCTTCAAACAGATGACAACATGGAGATCTGTACTCCTGATAGGAGTTCCCCCGCAAAGGTAGAGGAGGCTTCCCCTCTGGGAAACGCACGCCTTGATACCCCAGATATAAACGTCGTTCTGAAGCAGGATATGGCAGCAGAACATTCTGAAGCAGTGGTAGTAAAACAGGAAAGCAGCGTGTCTGAAAGTAAAGTGCTGGGTGAAGTGGGGAAACAGGACAGTGGCTCTCCTAGCTTGGCTAGTGCTGGAGAAAGTTCCGGGAAGAAGGAGGTGGCTGAGAAGAGCCAGGTCAACCTCATTGATAAGAAATGGAAGCCCCTGCAAGGTGTGGGGAACCTGGCAGCACCCACTGCTGCCACATCCAGTGCTGTGGGAGTTAAGGCGTTGACCACTGTGGCCGAAGTGAAACCACAAGGCTTGAGAATAGAAATTAAAAGCAAAAATAAAGTTCGGCCTGGGTCTCTCTTTGATGAAGTAAGAAAGACAGCGCGCTTAAACCGTAGACCAAGAAATCAGGAGAGTTCAAGTGATGAGCAGACGCCCAGTCGGGATGGTGACAGCCAGTCCAGGAGTCCGAGTAGATCTCGAAGCAAGTCTGAAACCAAATCGAGACACAGAGCAAGGTCTGTCTCCTACAGTCATTCAAGAAGTCGGTCGAGAAGTTCCACGTCTTCTTATCGGTGAGCAGTATTCTCTTTTTTTTCTCCCAAAGAGGGTCTTTTGTTGTTTAGCTTGGAAGAATATCAGAATTAGGGACAGAAACACTATTTCCAAAGATCTTGAAAGGAAAAGAAGTCTTGTGTGATTCAGAATTGAGGACATAGGGAGAGGGAATTCAGGAGGAGAAATTTGGGCTCGGTTTACAAAACTCTATTACTGTCAATTTAAAGCTCCCTGTCAGTAGAAATGAGTTCCCATGATAGGTTGTAAGTTCTCCATCTTTAAAGGTGTGAGACTGCTCTCTTGCCAGTGAACAGTGCCTTAGAATGGAATCCTAAATTGGCAGAATATATAGAATTTGCAGATCATTACTCTAACCTTTCAGTTTAGACATGTGGAAGGTGAGGGCCAGAGAGGCGGTTACCTGCCGAAGACATGCATACATCTTAGTTTAGATGCGGGGGTGGGGGAGTAGGGGTAAAAATGATAAAAATGATCATCTTTAGATTTTTTGCTGTTGTTTGAAAGGCAACAAAAGAATTTAAAACATCTTTATCTCATCTTTGTCACTCTGCACTTTCATGAAAAGGTTTTTGTCGTTATAAGTTACATCATAACTTTTGTTGTCAGCATAGAATGGATAACACAGATGAGAATTAAAAATGGAAAAAATACTGTGATGGTAATAAGTTAATAAGCAGTTGTGTTGCATTGTTTTCTTTTCCTCGTAAACATGTTGTGGTTTTACTCATATCCCTTGTTATATTGTGCTTGATATTCATCATGTGAACTGAAAGTAGCATACGAATCTGTAACGCTGTTTTCCTTTCTGGTTATTCATCAGTCTTTCTTCGCTTGCTACCCAGACTTCTTCCTAAACAAGGAGCCGTCACGGGCTGTCTGTGCTCACTCTCTTTTGCCCTTAGTTGTGCACTTGCTGCCTTAGTTTACTGATGAAGCTTTCAGGCATTATGATGGCCAGTGCCATGGCGTGTTCAGCCTCATTTCTGGAGCCCTCTGCAGGCTCCTTCTCCCACTCGGCCGGTTCATCCTGCTGGCGGAGGCTTCTCTTCCTCCTCGTGGACTTTTCTCTCTTAGCTCCTGTTGCTAGATGCAGTTGCCTGTTGAGCGACGCCCGCTTCCTGTCTGCTTATGGTCTGCCTTACCATTTACACAGAGACAGCCCTGAGCTGTCGGTGATGCTGGCCACTCTCCTCATTTACCTTCTCATCTCTGCCTTGGACTTGGCAGTGTTTCATTTTGCAATGAAGACAGCAAGGCATAGATAGAAAGGCTAAGGGACTTGTTCTAGGCTATGCAGCTAACAGGTAGTGGACTGAGATGGATAAGCCTGGGTGCTGCCCTGCCTCCCTGTTCTGGATACCTGCCTGGCCTGACTTCCCCACTAGGATATGAGCTCCGTGAGATCAGGAACTGCGTCTTATTCATTCAGTCACCTCACAGGGTGTGGCTTTATAATTTTTGGTTGAATAAATGACTACAATCTTATTAGAACATAATGTATTCATTTTCTTGCAGATAAACTGGAAGCAGGTCATGTCTTCCAAAACATAACTGCATACTGAATAAAACCTGTGGTGATATTACATAATGTCACCTATGCATAGAGGTATTGTTCTGTTCTTGAATGACAGGCTTAAAGGAGGGGAGAAGGGTGGGGAGCCAAGTGAATGCAGAGGGGCAGAATTGTACTGCTTACGTTTCTGCTTGTTTTACTGAGTATTAAAGAGACGTAAAGAATAAAAAAATGATTGAAGGATAAAAAGTCATATGATACATACTCATGTACCTGCCATCCAGCTTAAAGAACAGAGCTTTGACGCACCAGAGCCATCCTAGCTGTGCTCCTGTCCCAGAGTTAACCGTTATTCTAAACTTTGGTTATAATATTGTCTTCTTTATAGTTTTACCCCAGATGTTTCTATCTTTATACAATGTTATGTTTGCACCTTTTATAAATAAAATCCTTTTATATATGTAGATGTTCTACATTTGCCTTCTTCATTCAACCTTGTATTCTAGAGATATATCCTTGCTGATTACATGTAGCTGTAGTTCATTCATTTTCTTACTTCAGAATATTTCATTATATGTCTCTACCTGAATTGTTTTCACCCATTCTACCATTGATGGAGATTTGGCTTACTTTCTTTTCAGTGTTACTGGTGTTATAAATCAGGCTCCTATGAACATACTTGTGCCAACCTTTTCTTGTTTTTCTTTATTTTATTCTGTTTGGTTTTAACCATTGTTGTTTTGAGATTGCCTCATTAGCTGTCACTGTCATGTCCACTGTGACGAGTTTGTGAGAGGCCTTTCTTCTTGTTGTGTTTTCCCCTTCCTGCCCTACTAGTAATTTTAATACCATGGTGAATTAACATAATTACATATTTTTTCAATTGCTTCGATTGTAGATCAAGAAGCTACTCTAGAAGTCGGAGCAGAGGATGGTATAGCAGAGGCCGAACCAGAAGCCGGAGCAGTTCCTACCGGAGTTACAAAAGTCACAGGTGAGCTTGTGATCTCACCCTGCAGTGTGGTGTCCATCGTGTCCACTTTTTAAGGCTACATAGGCAGAGGCGGGTAGTTGTTGAGAAGAATCACGTCATTACTGAATATAATACTGGCCTGTTTTCTTCCTGTGAAAGAGCTGTGGAATTCTTGACTATTCCTCTGTTGGAATCTTAGCAGAGTGAGGCAAGAGAAGCAGTAGAAGTATTTAGGAAGCCCTGATTCCTGCCTCTGCCTCCCCACATAGATCTTCCCTAACCTAAGTTTACATCTGCATTCACCTCTTGACATGGTTAGAAATTGGGATAGGAAGATTGTAGAGCGGGCACCAAGAGGAAGAAGTGCATGTACTGGGGGAAGGGTGGCCCCAGATTTCTAGTGCTAGCTTCTTTCCCTCTTTTGCCTCTGAGGTATTTTCTACTGCTGCTGCGTCACTTTACTTACAAAAGTCCTACCTGTGCAGACCTCTCCCCCTACCTAGTGACTTGATATGCATCTCAGAGAAAAACTGCATAAAACTGCATCTTATGAAATCCAATTGGCTTTTTAAAAAATCCAGTATGCTTTTGATGTGAAAAAAAAAAAAAAAAAAACAAATACAGCTGTGGGATTTCACTGTATTTTCACCTTGATGGGCAAATAAATGTCTAGATATAATAAATGTTTGGTATAGCTTGTCCTGCCCTGATTTATAAGACGATGGTCCTTCATGTGATTAATATTAGGACGTCCAGCAGGAGCAGATCCAGGAGCAGCTCATATGATCCCCACAGTCGGTCCAGGTATGAACAGAGATTGGGAAACCACCAGTGGGGCAGAACTGAAAGGTTTTGTTTGATAAACTCTTAGTTCAAAGCGGTATTTTATTGAATAACTAAATGCATATATTTGTCTCCTGAAACCGTACCTTTTCTAAATGAGGTCTTTTTGACAAGTTTTATGTGTTGACCCATTGTACTCCAGTGTCAGAAATGACAATGTCCAGCTGTAATGGCAGGTGTTTATTGTATATAGTTGCCTATAAAGAGCCACCAGATTCAAACTAACTCGTTAATGTTGTGATATTTTTCAATACAGAAAAGAAATTAATATTTTTCTCTTTAATTATGGTAAGTCTCATTTGGGGCGATTGTTAAATGTTTCGGAACTGTGTTCTTATGCTGTCACCTGGTGCCCATGTTCTAAGCTAGGACACTCCTAAGATCCTAAAAAGAAACAGGAACATGTGAGTATTTGAGTGGGAACATTTAGTGTGTGTCATTGCCGTCAAAGCAGGTCCTACACCTACGACAGCTACTACAGCAGGAGCCGGAGTCGGAGCAGAAGCCCGAGAAGCGACAGCTACCACCGAGGCAGAAGCTACAATCGGCGGTCCAGGTGGGTCTCTCTCCTTGAGCACACTGCAGGCCACTGTGGGCACCTGATGTGGGAGGTGGGTTGCTAGTGGAAGAGTAAGGGCTGTGACCTTCCAAGGACAGAAATACTTCCTCTTAAATCTGAAGAACCTGCACGCAGCCACTGCAAGTGGCTTTTATATTAGGAGTTGCCAGGTAATATTTGTTGGTTATTGTTAGTGTTTGAGTCTAAGAAGAGTTTTTATGTATCCACATATCTTGGACAAACCTTTCTTTTGGAAAGAAGGTCACCCACACCATGGCCACTTGCTTAAATAGAACTACTTGCTAGCAGTAGCCAGTTTCTCTTTGTTTTTTAATTTAAAAAACAACATAATGTCATTTGCTTCAGCATCAGGATTGAGGTTTATATCTTGCCAATTATTGAGTAAAATACATTTTTTATGTATTATGTACTATGTTTAACGTACTTTGGCTTCTAGGAAGGTCTTATTGTTAGTTTTGTACTGTCCCTTTCTGGTGGCCTCTGATCTTGCCTTCTCCTATCCATTGTAACTGCAGTGATCCTTGTAAATATCAGTATGATCTGGACGCTTCCTTGCTTACCAGGTCCAGCCTCCTCAGCATCAACCGCAGCTCAGATTCTTTCTGGCTTCTCTCCTTAAAAGTGCCAGGACCTTTCCTTCTTCCTGGAGACACACATACCCTCTTCGCCATCTCCCCTTTTGCCTCTTGAAATGGCCGGTTCCCATCTCCCCTGCAGGCCTCCACTGTCCCTGGACAGCCTTCCCTGATGCCTAGTCCTGGGGTATGCTCCCTCCCGTGTGCCTCTAAGACAGCCCTTGTTCCTCCTGCGGCTCTCCTTGTCCCTAAATTATTTGTCTTGCCCAATATTCTATTCTGTCATTGAACCCCAGAGAACTATACTTGGTTTCGTTCGTTCGTGTGTGTGTGTGTGTGTGTGTGTGTGTGTGTTCCCAGCATCTTGCAAAATGCCTGGCTCTCAGTGAATGTTTTTCAAAATAACTGAATGTGTTCATGCCTAGAGCCACTCGCACCCCTCTTTGGTTAGGTTTCCATTTCTTTAATGAAACTATTTGTGCACCTTTTCCCCATTACTTTCTCAGGTAATCTATTCAAATATCAATACTCATTTTAGGTAACATGGGAAACTATTGTGCTCATTGGTTTCTTTTCTTTTTGGTGGTCCCAGCATTTGCATGAATGAATTTCACACAAATTTCCTAAGATGTGGTGTTTGTTTATTTTATCTTGGTATTACTACAACTTGTCATTTAAAACATCTTTGAAAAGTCCACCGTGTTGCCGTAGTCAGTACCTACCGATCCACGTCAGTCTGAGCGGCTTGAAAACATCAATAGTGCTTTCAAGCCACCCATTTAAAAAAAAATGTAAGAGGAATTCACAGGTTTTATAGTTACGAGGTTTTTGTACATTTTGTTTTGTTATTACAGGAGTTGTAGATCATACGGCTCTGACAGTGAAAGTGACCGAAGTTACTCTCATCACCGGAGCCCCAGTGAAAGCAGCAGATATAGTTGAAAGGTCCTTTTTTTGGATACAAATTATATCTTATTTGTAAATATCTGGCAACTTAAAAGCTTAAGAAACTTAATAACAGTCTGTTGTTCTATTTCAATATCAGAGATGAATTTGAAAGATAGACACTTCTTAATTGTTACTCCTTCATTTACATGTGCGCAGAAGAATTTAAAATACAGATAGGTCTCCTAAAAATATTTTTATGCCACATTTTACAGTAGCCAACTATGGAAATGAACTTCATTTTCTTGAATCAAGAAATCGTGAAATTTATCTAAGTATAATTTACAATATTATTTTAAGACTATTTCTCTATCTCACGTATTCCTTAGAATACAGATCCGTTTTGCCTGTTTTTCCGGTTTTAGCATATATGCTGCCAAGCATAGAACTGTGAAGGAGAACTGTTAAAGGCGGCCAAATATTTATATACTGATTACATCAAGTCTTGTACATATGTGCTCTAAAAACAAACCACCCAGAACTGATACTGTGAGTAGCCAGGAGTATAAGGCAGTGGCTCTGGGGTTCTTAATTCATTCCTAACTTCTTTGATATTTCGCAGGATGAGGAAAGTGGCCATCATACATCCCACACAGCCTGTATTACTTCAGGCTTGTGGGCAAGGTTAAGAAGAATCAATCAGCCTTAACTATAAATACCTACACTGTCTCTAAGGATTTACTATTTTACGTTCTTTTTAATCAATACCGATCAGAAGTCTAGGTTATAAAGACAATTCTATTCCACTTCATGTTTTGGTGCTTGGTAACTTTTGGTGCCTCTTTAAGCATCACTCTTATATTAAAACAGCATAAAAGAGAAAAATGAAATTCAAAAAAATCACTGGCACCAAAAATGGTTTATTCTGAGCTGTCTTCACTTTATTTGGGGGGCTTCTCTCAAGTACAGGTGTGGGTTGGGGTACCTAGAGCAGACAGGATTGGCAGCAGGAGATGTTGGCCGCTCAGGTCTGCTGCGTGTGTGTGCCTCTGGAAGAGTGAAGAATGGACTCAAAAGGAACACCAAAATCTGCCCGCCAGCATCCTGGAGACCTTTTGCAGGGCTTTCACGTCCTTCACGTCCAGGATATTACAGCGGCAGCTGACCTGTCGCAACCGGCACGTTCTTCCTGTTGCTGTGACCTGCAGCTGACTCGATGAAGCCTTGTTTAACCCGACCCAGGTGCAAGAGACAGGGCAAGGGGGATAGACGGGGTGGCATAAATCACATGTTTTCATGGCTTTGGGTGGTTCCTCCACAAATAATTTGACCTGTAAAAACTAGTCTGTGGTTTTTTTTTTTAAACTTTACTTTGAATTTGTTCCCCAAGTGTACTTAATCACCTTAGTGCCAGTTTAATCCAGTTATGCAGAAGAAATTAATATTGGATACCTGATGTAGAAATTGGCACCACCCTACCACAGGCCTTGTCTGGTGTATTTGGGAAGTGGGAAAGAGCCCTCAGTTGGAGGGAGCTGACAACCGTTGGTGGAGGAAGGGTGCCCTTGGATGTATTAAAATTATCACCCAAAGAAGGTATGAAAACAGGGTAAGGTGGTCAGTTGTTTGCCAGGTCAGTAGACAAGTACATAAGAAACAGGACTTAGGCCAAACAAACAATACTAGATTCTGAATACAAAAGAGTGTGATTTATATTAAAGGTTGCCTGCAAAGGACAATATTACTACTACTCAGCAGGAAGAAATGCATTCAGAGCCCAAGCAGAAACTGCCAGATCTCATTAGGTTAAGAAAAGTTACCTTTGTCTGTTGCTGTGTGACACATCACCCCAAATTTAGCGGTTTAAAGCACCACCCATTTAGCAGTTCTGTAGCTTGTGGTTCTGGCGTAGTGTGACTATATTCTCCGCTCAGGGTCTCACGGGGCTGAAATCGAGGGTTGGCAGGACAGCGTTCCTTCATGGAGGCTCCGGGGAAGAGTCTGCTTCCGGGCCCATTTAGGCTGTTGGCAGAATCCAGTTCCTAGCGGGCTCAGCTGGGTGTCCCTCTCACCTCCTCAGGGCTGCCTGCATTCCTCCTCGTGTGGTCCCTCCAGCTTCCAGCCGGCCTTCGTGTCCCACTCTTGCTCATGCTTCATGTCTCTGTCCCGTCCTCTGTTTTAGGGGCATGTGATTAACTCAAGCCCACAGATATGTTTTAAGGTTGATTGTGCACAGCACATCATTGCAGGAGTGCTGTCTCATCATGTTCACGGGCTCCGGACAGTAGCTCACTGAAAGGGGGAGGGGCATTTTTGAATTCTGCCTGCCATAGGCAGTAACTGCCCGTCTCAGCGGTGGGTGGAATTTTATCCAGAAAAGATAGTCCCTAGAAGCCTCATTTCTTTTCTCCATGGGAAAGGACAGCCCTCTGCTGCCGCGTTCAACTTGTATGTTTACTGACAGAATGAACTACAAAAATAGCTTTTCTTCCTAAAGGGGATTATTGTATATTTTGAAGTTATTTTTTAATAAAATTGAATTATGTTGTGTATTGTGCTTCTTAATAGGAAATGCATTATTGGACTGTTTTTGTACCATCCTGTTCATTGCTAGTATTGCTCAAAAACTCTATGAAATACTTTTGTACATATTAGCAATGTCTAATTTGTATACGATTCAGTTTAATTTCCCTAAAACTTGAAAGGGGACCTTGTAGAAATTAAAGTATATACTTAGTCTAAGTCCAGGTCTGTGCCTGTTTCATCTCTTTGCCGGCCCCGCCAGTGAAGACACCTCATCTCCCTGGGCAGCTGAGTGTTAGGGGTGGGTGTAGGAGGTGGAGCTAGAGAGAGAACACCAGGCAGCGGTGCTGGCCTACACAAGTCAGCAGTAATGGTGTTGGTCTTCCTCCCCTGGAAACTCCGGATTTCCTCTACACTGTTGTCATCCAGCTGAAGTGACCTGCATAAAGATGTCTGCTCGGGAGGGATATGTCCCATCCCGTCTGTGAGTTGCCACCTGCAGCCTCTACCCTTCCCTCCCTCACGGCAGGCAGACAGCACATACCACGCCTCCCAGAGAAAACACTCCTGGGGATATTTTTAGCATACACATAAGAATTTGCAGGGGAAGTACAATTAACTTTTGTCTCCGAACTGAAAGGAATGTGAATTTTCTTAGTGAATACAACATAGCTTTTCATTGTAGGTAAACTTTCACTTGCAGATACAGTTTTTAAACTGAGTTAACAGTGGACTCCTTATTTGGGCAACTCCTGAAATTTGTCAAATCTGGATGCATTCTTTTAAAATGTAAAGAAACTGCAGGATCATGTTCTGTTAGTGGTAAGCTTGATCAGCTGGGCAGTATTGGGGGGAAATGTGACTTTTCTGCATTAGCTGGTTATTAAATAGGTGGGAAGAGAATTCAAGGAAAATGCCTCTCTTGCAAGAGACTGTGGACACTAACTGGATATCATTGTTTAGAAGAGACACGAGGTGGCCGGGCATGGTGGCTCACGCCTGTAATCTCAGCACTTTGGGAGGCCGAGGCAAGTGGATCACTTCAGGTCAGGAGTTTGAGACCAGCCTGTCCAACTTGGTGAAGTCCCATCACTACTTAAAAAGAGGGGCTCTGGTCACTTTCTCAAGGCAAATGCTGAGCCTTGGAGTATTGCAAACTAGTGTGGTCAGGTAAGAGGATGTGCAGCCACGCCTCACCAGGTGGAAGGGACTGGTTTTGGGAACAGAATTGCTGCTGCCCACAGTGAGGTGAGAGCCTGCAGGCCCATGGTGGAACGGACTGGGAAGAGAGCGGGAAGTTCTTAGATGCTGTAAAAGCCTCTCAGGAGTCCAGAGGGGTCAGAGGAGGAGTTGGGTACTCTGAAAGAACACCTGTTCACCTCAGGACAGACTGGGAAGCTTGTCAGTGCCGGGTAAGTGCAAGGCAAGGAGAGCCTGCCCTGGCCACATACACACAGGGGTAGGAGGCTTGAGTGGTCTTGTCCTCAAAAAGTTTCAGGACAAGGTAGAGGGAGTGCTGCCTTGCTGCTGACTCCCTCCTCGCTGTGAATCAGAAGACCCCAGGTGGGCCTGCTGCCTCTTGGGAGACCCCAGACCTACCACCTACGAACTATAGCCCATCTCCCTAGACAGCTGAGCCTCACAGCCTGCAGAACCAGGCTAGCCTGGAGACGGTTGCGTCTCTTCAGCCAAGAGCCATGACTACATCAGGGTAAAAGAAGGAGTGGCCACCTGTATTTCTAGTGCTTTGGGAGGCCAAGGCAGGATTATTTGAGGCCAAGAGTTGAAGACCAGTCTGGACAACAGAGCAAAACAGAACAAAAAAGTAGCCGGGCATGGTGGAGCATAGCTATAGTCCCAGCTACGCAGAGGGCCGAGGTGGGAGGGTCACGAGCCCAGGAGGTGGAGATGGCAGTGAGCCATGACTGCTACTGCCCAGCTTGGGCAACAGAGCAAGACCCAAAGAACAAACACAGTGACCTGAGGTCTCAGGATAAACACCTACATTCTGCGTCTGGAGCCCTGCTCCTGGGCCTCCTGTGGCTCCTAAACCCTGAAAGGGTAGTGGCGCGCCCAGACGTGACACCCAGCAAGGGTGCTCACCCCTTCCCAGCCTGCAGACAAGTCTGCCTCCCAGTGGACCTGGCCCACGGGTTGGGTGACTAGGCTGGCACTGCACCAGCCCCTGGTCACCTAGGACCTCTAGCAACTAAAATCTCTCAGTCCAGGTTCCCAGAGAAAGCCTTAAGAGTCTCCACTGACCTCAATGCCTCCAGCCTAATTTGATTTCATTTTGAAGAAACAGGAGGACTTCTCAGAGCAGCAATTCTACGGTACAGTCCTTAAGGACTCCAGGCCAGAACCAGACTGCCTGGGTTCGAGTTCTCCTCTGCCATTTCCCAGTTGGGTAGCCGGAAAGAGGATACTTTGCTTGATCTCTAAAATTCGGCTTATCTGAAAAATCGGTGCTAGGGATTCCTCCCTCCTAGAACTGTGGTGTATTAACTGTTTAGAAAACAAATCATGTACCAGTGGCTCCGAGGTGGTGGCCCCTGAGGTGGTGCCTCTAGGTGAAGTGGAGGAGTCCACAGGGTTCAAGTGTAGGGCCAGGCTCAGTCACTAGTGAGAGGCCCGAGGTCCCAGAACCAACAGGGCAGGGGAGGATCCTAGAAGCTTTGAGAGACCTGAAACGGCAAAGCCATGATGTTGATGCTGAGAGGGAACCAGGCAACCTGCCAGTCTGCATGAGGCCCCCAACCCAGGGCAGCTGTAACCTATTCATGCTGGGCTCAGTGGAGGCAGAATTCAGGTGCAACCTCCACATTTACCCCACCCCACCCCACCCCAGCGGATTCATGTTTCCCTGCCCTGCAGGGCCTTGGGTCAGCACCTAGTGGGTAGCTTTGCACTTCCCTGCCACCCCACCGACCCCGTGCTGTGCGAGTTGAGTTGCATGGTCTATGTTGACTGGCATTGCCCACTCTGCTCTCCCTCTTCCCCAGGCTCAACTACACACAGCTCTATGCCCTCTGGGCAGACTCAAGCCTGCCTTGCTTCCCCACACACATGCTCACCCACAGCCTGGGCTGCTCCTTCCAGCTTCAGTCGGGTTGAATCTGGTTTCCCCAGCCAAGCCTGGGGACAGGAGGCATGGAGGATAGACACTCAGGGAAATTGAGAGAAAGCCCATGAGCTGTCCTCTAGAAGCAGGGGCATGGCTTTGCTGACCTTGCTGAGACCTAATCCCAAATCTGTGAAGGATCACTAAACTCTGCCCTTGCTGGGTGAGCCGTCTCCACACTTCTGACTCGCCTCTGGGGCACGCAGCTCTGCCCTACAGGTCGTCTACCCAGTAAGTCCGTCCCTCCCTCCAGCAAGCATGCCTTGACCTCCCCTGAAGTGAGGCTCCTGTTGCATGCTCCTCATCAGGACCAAGAGAGAAATTCAGCCTCTGTTCACTGCCACCGAACAGATGCCCCAGTCCCACAGGAATTTCGACTCCACTCACCAAATCCCCTCCGGTTCCTGCAGGTGCTAAACCGTCTCCACCTCCTGGCCTTGGCAGGGGCTGTCATTGCCTGGAAAGACTTCCACTCCCTCATTGCTCTAGTTAATGTTCAAGTTCAAGCCTCAGCTCTGAGCAGGCCTCTGGGTCCACCAGACAGCTCTTCAAACACTCCTTCCTGCCACGTCCAGTGTGACCAGGTGCCCACAGCTGCTCACAGAGCTCAGGCTCTGTGCTGGGACTCCCCAGCCAATGAGCCGCAGCCAAGGCCTTCAGGGAGACTGAGTGACTCCCCACCACCCGTCCCCTCCCTTCTCACCCAACCTCCAGGCCCTCCTGCAGATTCACTGCTGCAGCCATGGCCCCAACAGCACACCACAGGACCGGCATCGCTGCCTCAGTCGCGCTGGCCACACCCGCTGTCAAGCTTTGGCGTGTCTATGCAGCTCTCTCTGCCAGGCTCCTTCCAGCCCGTAAAGGGGTCCCCTCTCCCCACCTCCCTTTCCCCTGCTCCTGATGCTGATGCCTACCTGAGCCACGGAGTCCTTATCCAACCAGTGCGCATGCAGCCCCTCCCTTGCTGCCTCCTGGGCCAGTGCTAGGATCCACTGTGAGTCAGATAAGGAAGCGGACTGGGAGGAAGAGGCAGAAGGTACCCTCAGGGGACTGGCGTCAGTTGCTCAGGCCTGGGCTTAGCCCGAGGTATCTGGGAACTGAGCCAGGTGTCTGTGCACCCATGCAGGTGCAGGATGTATGCAGCAGCTGCGAAGGGCGTCCAGAGGCCTCAGGTTTGGCCCCTGAGATATCTTCTCCCTGGCTCTGGGACAGCCTTGTCCCGAGGCCCTCTGTATTCTGGCGGAGAGTGGGGGTGGGGGAGGAAGCCCTTGCAATCTGATGGGCCAGACCATCAGGTTACTTCATGGCGCCTGCCTAAGACCCTGGTGTCGCCTCCATTTCCTCCTCTGGCATCTAGAACCAAGTCACCCACTCATGAGTAGGGCAGCACACCCAGGGGACTGTGCTGCAGCTGGACGTGGACCTGCATGTAAACACAAGAGCACGTGTGGGAGGGACGTGGGATATCAGCATGGGGGCGACGTGAGAGTGACCCAGGATGGGCAGCAGTCAGTTTTGGGATGCCCACAGAGGCCCCTCCTCTGCAATGGTGGCCCAGCCACCGCCCAGACCTCGCCAGGCCCAGTGCTCCGCGGTCCCCACCCTGCTGCCTGCTCAGCCTGGCGGCGTTCCTTCACAGCCTCCTGCCAGCAGAGCCAGCCCCCTGCCCCCACGGGTGTCCGTGCCAGAGCAGCATTCCGCAAGCCTGGCTGCATCTCCCCGGCAGAGGCCGAGCAGGGGGCCACTCAGCAGTGGTCAGGCCACGCGACTAGAGGGGCGCAGTGGGGCCTGGGCCTCTGGTCCCGGGCCAGTCACCTGAGAGGATCTGATCGCTGCAGCTGGAGTCCTGGGTCTCGCTCTCCCGGCCTGGGTGGCCCGATGCAGCGTGAGGCCGCCAGGCAAGTACGGCCCCCGGAGGCGCGGAGAACCCGAGCCCCGCGCCGCCCTGGGACAGGGGTGGGGACTCCACACTCACCCCCACGTCAGGGCAGCCCAGGCGAGAGGTGGGGCGGTGGGCGCGGCCAGGGTGCAGTCCCCCAAGCGCGGGTGGACGCCTGTCCCGGTGGGGTCCGGGCCCGGCGCGCTCCGCTTCCCGATTTCACTGCAGCCTCCAACCCGGGCTCCCGCTCCGCGCAGCCGGAGGGACCGACGTCTGAGTCCCGGATGGACGAACGTCCCGGCAGGAGGCTCAGCGCGCTCGGGTGTGAGCGCGGGGCCGGGCGGGGGCGGGGGCGGCGCTCACCACGCGTGTCCGCGCCCCCAGCCGGCACGCAGCGCGGCCTGGCCCTTTAAGCGTCCAGACGGCGGCCCCAGCTGACGCGCGGGCTCCAATCGGCGCCCCGCGCCCCCCGCCCGCCGCGCCCGAGGCTCTGGGGCCGCAGCTGCTCGCGCTGGACTCGCCGCGGCCCTGCGCCTCCGCCCGCCCGGCCGCGCCCCCGGGGGCCATGGTCGCGGGGCCCTGCGCGGGGGCGGCCCCCAGCGCGGCGCTTCATGGAGCGGCCCCGGCCCGGCCGCCGGGGGCAGCGCGATCCCGCGGGGCCCTCTGAGCCCCCCGCGCCGCGGCACCATGGTACGCAGGGCCCTGCCTGTCCCCCCGCTTATCCGCCCACCTGCGGGCTCCGGCCTCCGGGGCGCACGGCCCGCGGCTCGGGGGAGGCGCCGGAAGGACCTTCCCCCACCCCGGCTCTCCCGACTCAGTCGCCGGGTCCCGCGGGCCGGGAATGCGGCGCTGCCGCCGCGCGCTCTCGGTGGGGAGGGGTTGAATTCCTGGGGCGGGGGCGCCGGCGCGAGGCCGAGGTCTCCCCGGGCACCGGCGAAGCGGGGCGCTCCCCTGCGCCGGGACGGCGCCGCCCTCGGGCTGCGTCCTGGGGGGAAGAGGGAGTCGGATTCCCGCCTGGGCCTTGGGCCACGTGGGCGCTGGAGCCGCCCTGCCCGGGGATTCGGGGTGAACCTGGCCGAGGGGGTGTCGGAGGACACCTGCGGCCCCCGTGCCAACTCCTGTGTGACCTTGGGCAGGTCCCCCGCCCTCTCTGGGTCTGGGAAAGGGGAGGTGTGAGCACAGAGGAGGCTGGTATAGGCATTCCCTCCCCAAAAGGAGGAGCCTCCAGGTCATGAGCCTCTGCCCCCTTGCTCAGTCTGGGCCCACCCACTGCTGTCCAGCGAAGAAAGGACTGACATGGGAGGCGGCACAGGTGGACTCCCCAGAGCGTCCAGGAACGCTCTGAGGCAGGGTAGGGAGATGAGACTTTGCGCCAGTGAGGTGAAGTGCCCCTCAGGTGCAGAAGTCTGTGACTTGGGTGAGCAGCCTGGAGAGATGTCCCTGGCACCTGGCGAATCCCCAGCCTGACTTGGGGCGAGGGTTTGAGGAAAGGAAATGAAACCCCCTGGCAACCAGAGTGCCTGACCGCCTCCCAGGTCCCGATCTTAGCTAGGCTGGAGGGGCCTGGACTGCACCTGGCACAGCCGGCTGGGGAGGGGCACCCATTGCTTCGGAGAATCAGCCTCTCTGGCTGTGCGGGCCAGCATGGCTGGTGGGCACTGTGTGGGGGGGCCACACCCTGCTGAGGGGCTGCCAGTGGTGGACTCCGGCAGCATCTCTGTGCCCAGTCAAGGGAGACCAATCAGGTAGTGAGGTTTAGGCACCCGAGGACTGCGGATGGCGCTAGCCTGGCTGGGGTGCTGCCTTAGCAATGGAGTGTTTGGGCAGCGCTCCCGGCCTTTCCTGCTGAGAGGCCAGAGGACCGAAGTCAGGCCTCATTTGGCCTAAAGGCCAAAGTATACATGGGAAGGTTGCCCTTTCTCTGTGGCAGGTGGGCATAGGTGGGCAGTGGAAGGGGTTCCATAAAGGGAAAGCAGAGAGATCTGGGGCTCTGTTGCCTGGGGTGGACCCCCCCAACAGGCCTGGCTTTGGCAAGCCCTAGTCCAAGCCTCTGCTCCTCCACCTTTGGCCCCTGGAGGCCCTAACGAGCCTGTGCTGTAGCCCAGGTTGCACCCTGACTCTTCACGGACCTGCAGGTGCAGTGGCTCTGAGAGGAAGCAGGTAGAGGGAGTGGTGGGTCTGGGGAAGCACAGCTGGCCTCCAGGTGCAGGGCTGTTATCGCCTTTTAAGTCGTTAAGGCTCAGAAATCCAGCCACGTGGAGTGGCGTCCTGTCTAGCAAGGAAAGGCTGGCCTTAGCAGAGCTGGGAGTCCAGGGGCTCTGGACTGTGGAACTCTTTCATTCTGAGCCTCGGTTTCTCCATCTGTGTAGTAAGGGTTGGTCCCAGAAGATGAATCAGAATGAGTCAGAGGGAGATGGGAGGGGCTTGGTGCCATGTCCCAGTTAGACTGGCCAGGCCTGGCCAGCTTGGGACAGAGAGGGGCAGATGCATGGCTTCTTGGCTGGGGTAAGGGGCATGGTGGAGAACTCAAGGAAGCTGTGAGAGAGCACATTCTGCCCTGCTGAGTGTAGAGGCAGGGTCCAGGGCAGGCCTGGAGACAGGTGGCCCCTGGTGGCTCAGGGAGGCTCATTCTGAGGCCCACGGTAGGTCCTCCTTCAGGTGACTGAGGAGGGGAGCTCAACCACCATGACCCCTACCTGTTCCCACCCAGCCCACTGCTGTCCTGGAGATGGAGGTCTGGCATGGGGGTGGGGGTAGGCTGTGCATGGATGGGGCCAGGATTTATCCCAGGGCCCCCAGGGAGGCGCTGGCAGCGATGGAGCTGATGGCCTTGTGGCCATCAAAATATTGTGGCCAGGTATGTCCCAAATGCAGGAGACTCTGACCTAGCTGGGCATAACCAGGGGGGTGGTCCAGCCGGGCAGGTGGTTGGCGGATGTTAACTAACATCTGCGCATGGCTGTGTGCCGGCCTCGTGCAGGGACTGGGTGGCTGCCTGTCTGTGTTGGGGAGGCTGCCGCGGTAGAGCCGGTGGTGGCTGAGTCAGTCTCTATTCCAGGCAATCCACAGGTGCTGGGTGTGGCCTACAGGGCTGAGTCTGACCCATCAAACTTTGAGGGCCTCCTCTAGGGCTCTGGAGGCCCCCGATGGTGTGGCCTCCAAGGCAGGGCTTTCCCAGAGCCTGTGACAGGGACCGAACCTGACCGGGGTCTGAGGGCCTACAGGGCAAGGGTCTGGGGTGGCCTTGGAGGCCTCCTGCCTGGAGGCATGGTAGGCAGGTTCCACAGCTGTGGCCTTCCACCCCTGCAGAGCCCCTGGATGAGAAAGCTGCTGGGAGCTAGGCCTGAGGCTGAAGGCAGGAGTTGGGGGCAGCCTGGCCCAAGCCCTGGCTGTGATGAGGGTCTGGCCAGGCCTCACCAGGCGGTGCAGCAGGGGAGAGCAGGGAGAAGATACTGGTCCTGGGACTGGATTTCTTCAATTTCTGTAGCAGCCGCAGGGCTCTTGCAGTGAGGGGTCCCCTCAGGTGCTGTAGCCAGAGGCCGGGCAGTGAAGTCACGAGCGTGACTTCTGTTCTTGAAGTGTTTGGGGCTAGTATTGGTATGTGTGAGTGGATACTTGGAGAGAATCCACAGGGCTCAGGAATAGCTGAAGGAATGTCTGTGGCCCTCCTGGGGTGACCCTAGTCCTGGTGTGCCTGTGATGGTCCTGGTTCCAGCACTGAAACCCTGTACCCCAGAAAAGGCCAGGGTCCCTGGCAAACGTGGACAGTGGGTCACTGTGGTTCCCCTTCTGTCCCTTTTCCTTCTCTTTCCCTTTCTGGGATGACTTTTCCCATTTCACAGACGACCCAGAGGCCCAGAAAAGTGGCAGGAGCTGAACTTCGGCCTCAGAGGGTCGCGGGTGGGGTGGTCTGAGATCTGAGGGCAGCTCCCTCGGGCTTGAGTCCGTTCCTTGCTAGAGCTGCGGCTCTGTGGCACAGAGCCACGGGTAATGGGCTGCCTCCTGGACGGCGGGCCACACTGGGGGTGGCACCGGGGGAAGGGCAGGCAGGGGCCCGCTGGCCTTGACCCACTCCTGTGCCCTCTGTCCCCGCAGTTGCTGGTTGAGAAGACGACCGACTCCCCGGCGGCTGAGTTCTCGCTGGTGGAGGACGTGGCGCTGCACTTTGCCTGCTTGATGGGCCGCCTCAACGAGCAGCGCCTCTTCCAGCCCGACCTCTGCGACGTGGACTTGGTGCTGGTGCCCCAGCGCAGTGTCTTCCCGGCACACAAGGGCGTGCTGGCCGCCTACAGCCAGTTCTTCCACTCGCTCTTCACCCAGAACAAGCAGCTGCAGCGTGTGGAGCTGTCCCTGGAGGCGCTGGCACCTGGGGGCCTGCAGCAGATCCTCAACTTCATCTACACGTCCAAGCTGCTGGTCAACGCAGCCAACGTCCACGAGGTGCTGAGCGCCGCCTCGCTGCTGCAGATGGCTGACATTGCTGCATCCTGCCAGGAGCTGCTGGATGCCCGCTCTCTAGGCCCGCCAGGCCCCGGCACTGTGGCCCTGGCCCAGCCGGCTGCCAGCTGCACCTCAGCTGCACCCCCCTACTACTGTGACATCAAGCAGGAGGCCGACACCCCAGGCCTGCCCAAGATCTTCGCCCGAGAGGGCCCCGACCCTTTCTCCGTGCGTGTGGAGGACGGGGCAGGGGCTGCTGGCGGCACAGGGCCTGCCACCATTGGGCCAGCCCAGCCTTTCTTCAAGGAGGAGAAGGAGGGTGGTGTTGAGGAGGCCGGCGGGCCCCCGGCCAGCCTGTGCAAGCTGGAAGGTGGGGAGGAGCTGGAGGAAGAGCTTGGGGGTTCCGGCACCTACAGCCGCAGAGAGCAGTCCCAGATCATCGTGGAGGTGAACCTCAACAACCAGACACTGCACGTGTCCACGGGGCCAGAAGGGAAGCCAGGTGCCGGGCCAAGCCCGGCCACCATGGTGCTGGGCGGGGAGGACGGGCTGCAGAGACACTCGGACGAGGAGGAGGACGAGGAGGAGGAGGAGGAGGAAGAGGAGGAAGAGGAAGGTGGTGGCAGTGGAGGGGAGGAGGAGGAGGAGGAGGAGGAGGGTGGCAGTCAGGGAGAGGAGGAAGAAGAGGAGGAGGAGGGGCACAGTGAGCAGGAGGAGGAGGAGGAGGAGGAGGAGGAGGAAGCACCCAGTGAGCAGGATCAAGAGAGCTCTGAGGAGGAGGAGGGGGATGAGGGGGAGGCTGGGGGCAAACAGGGGTCACGGGGAAGCCGAGGCAGCCGGGCAGACCCCCCTCCCCACAGTCACATGGCCACGCGGTCCCGGGAGAATGCCCGGCGCCGGGGCACCCCTGAACCTGAGGAAGCTGGGCAGCGGGGTGGGAAGCGGCCGAAGCCCACTCCCGGAGTGGCCTCTGCATCGGCCCGGGGGCCGCCAGGCACTGATGGGCTGGGGGCCAAGGTGAAGCTGGAGGAGAAGCAGCACCATCCGTGCCAGAAGTGCCCACGAGTTTTCAACAACCGCTGGTACCTGGAGAAACACATGAACGTGACCCACAGCCGCATGCAGATCTGCGACCAGTGCGGGAAGCGCTTCCTGCTGGAGAGTGAGCTGCTGCTGCACAGGCAGACGGACTGTGAGCGCAACATCCAGGTGGGCCGCGGGGCGGGGCGGGGCGGGGGAGGGCTGGGCAGGTGGGCCGCGGGGCGGGGCGGGGGAGGGCTGGGCAGGTGGGCCGCGGGGCGGGGCGGGGGAGGGCTGGGCAGGTGGGCCGCGGGGCGGGGCGGGGGAGGGGGGGGCAGGGGGGCCGCGGGGCGGGGCGGGGGAGGGCTGGGCAGGTGGGCCGCGGGGCGGGGCGGGGGAGGGCTGGGCAGGTGGGCCGCGGGGCGGGGCGGGGGAGGGCTGGGCAGGTGGGCCGCGGGGCGGGGCGGGGGAGGGCTGGGCAGGTGGGCCGCGGGGCGGGGCGGGGCGGGGGCTGTCCAGGTGGGGCTAGGCCAGACCTGGGCTCCAGGCACCCAGCATCTTGCTGACTGCATTGCCTAGATGATCTGCTCCCAGACAGGCCAGCCCAGGCACAGTTCTCAGGGTGGTTAGCGCTCAGGGGATAACCTCCACCTGAGCTTCCTGGAGAGGTGAATAGAGGTGGGTGCGTGGAGAGACGTGCAGAGGATGGGAACAAACAGTACCTTGGCCAGAGGGACAGAGGGGACGTGTGACCTGGGAGGGTGACAGTGGAGAGATGCCTGAGGCCAGAGGACAGCCCACTCTGGACGGGATGAGTCAGACGGGTTTTAACAAACACCAGAGCTGCAGGAAGGCCAGCAGGGCCACTGTGTATAGTTTCACAGGTTGTGCACTGCAACAAACAAGCACATGATGGGAGGAGGGGTTTGCCCAGTGGGATGCCATCCTCCAACTCCCACAGAAGTGCTGTAGAGAGCAGGAGGCAGCCCCTGCTTGCAGCTCTTTGGAGAGGCCATCTCTCATGGGCCTGGGGAAAAGGGACTGGGCGAAAAATCTGGGAAGAGCAGAGGCTGCTGGGGCTAAGCAGGGGAGCTGAGCTGGCTGCCGGGCCTTGAGCCAGCCTGAGTCTGTTTGTGCCAGCCTCGCCTCTCAGGGTGCAGTGGCACAGGGCCAGCCAGGCTCGCACGGGTGGTTTTCACCTCTTCTGGCCCAGGAGAAGGGGGAAAGGTAGCAGGTAGGCGGGTGCTAATTGCCTGAGCTAACTGCTAATTGCAGTGCCCTGTGAGGAGAGTGTTACCCTGCCCTTCCCTTACGTACCTGTGCCCACTTGCCTGCCTACTGGGCTGCCCTCTGATGCTCCACCTGCTGCACACCTGAGTATCCCTCCTGAAGGAGAAAGAAGCTTCTGTGCCATCCAACCTGGGCATCCTGACCAGTTTCTGCCCAAGCCTTAGCCTAGCATGCATGGGTGGGCAGGACCAGCGTCCAGAACAAGGGTGGATGTGGTCCCCAACATCCCCCATGACTCTCTGTGCTGATGGGACTTGAGCCTCCTGCTGTCCTCAGCCAACGCCTTGGGGACCCATCCTCTTGGGGATCTCCATGGTGTCATGGCACAGGTCCCAGCAGGAGGAGGCAGCGGGGATAATGGCTCGCCTCGTGGGACCCGTCATCTGTGTGTGGGCTCCATACCAGAGGCGGCCCTTCTGCTAGCTGGCCGTCTCACCTCCACAGACAGACAAAACGTGGTGCCTTCGGAAGCCCTTGTTGAAATGGGTCCAGAGGAGAGAATTTCCTGGAAGAGGTGACCCCTGGTTAACTCAGGGTGAAGGAGGACCCCAGGCTGTGCGTTTGGGGGTGTTTCAGGAGTTTTCACCTGCAACCTTAGGAGCATCAAGGGCCCCCCAGCACATTTCAAGTGGGAAAACTGAGCCAGAGGGGACAGTCCTCATGCCCTCTTACTCTGCAGTGTGTGGCGTGTGGCAAAGCTTTCAAGAAGCTATGGTCCCTCCACGAGCACAACAAGACCGTGCACGGCTACGCGGAGAAGAAGTTCTCCTGTGAGATCTGCGAGAAGAAGTTCCACACCATGGCCCATGTGCGCAAGCACATGGTTGGTGAGTCTGGCCCGGGGGGTGGAGCCAGAGGACAGAGAGGGACCAGCTTCTGGCTGCTGGGTGGGAAAGACTTCACATCCAAGGGCAATGTGATGGGGTGAGGAAACCCCTTTTAGCGGGGAGGCCCTGGGGCCAGGGCTGCCACATACAGTGGGGCAGGCTGCACACTGCACAAGGGTGCCTGGACAAGATGGCAGGTGGGACCGGAATCAAGCTGGCACACTGCCAACCAGGCTGTGCACCCTGGCATGGGCTCACATCCACTCAGGGAAAGGAATACCTTCTCCTAATCATACAGAGTGCTGCAAGGGCAGCTACAGGCCCTGTGCCAGTTTGATGACAGCTGTACCTCTGATTCTTTCTTACCTTCTGGTCCTCATAGGGCTTCAGGCCTCTGAATGCAGCCTCCCCCTAGGGTTCATGCCTGGACACAGTAAGGACGTCCCCCAAGTATGTTCTGGCCACTCCACTGCCCAGGGCAAGGCTGCTGTATGTGGGCCTGACAGACTCTCATGTCCCTACAGCCCTTCCTTCCTTGCCTGCCCCATCTGGGCCTTGAGCAGGAGGGGTAGCCAAGGCAGACGGTGAGTCCCTGACCAGGCCTTAACCCTTTCTCCGTCAGACAGTGCTGGGGGCCTCCAGCGTGGACTGACTGGAAGCTGGGACCCTGCAGCCTACGTCTCAGCCAGGAGCAGGCTGGGTAGACTAGGACTGGTGTGTGTGAGCCTGGAGGGGAGCCCTCTCTGTCTCCAGCGGGCTCCTATCAGATCCTTGAAGAGTCTGTTGGTCCTCACCTGTCCAGGTGCGGGGGGGAGTGCAGCAACTTCCTCCAGACTGCTGGTGAGGGCCTGGGGCCAGGGCCTCTCTGTATCTGGTCCCCTATAAAGCCCACCACCCTGAAGCTCAGGACCACTATGAGTCCCTTTTTATAGAGGAGGAAGCTGAGGCCCACAGAGACCCAGCGGGAAGCCAGTTGTCGGGCTGAGATCTGAGCTGAGGCCAGGTCCACTCAGGGACCGTCCATGCTTCCCTGAAGCTTTGGGGGCAAGGCAGCCTTGGCCACTTCCCCTGGCCAGAGGCTATAGAACTACAGGGCCCCTGCATGTCTGAGGCTGACCTTCAGAGCAGACAGGAGACCCTGCCATGGAGGCAGGGGCCTCTCCTGGGAGTCAGCCCTGTCCTGGGACAGGGGACAAGGCCGGCTCCAGGGGACGGTGGTGGCACAGGGCTGCCCCAGGAGGCATGGTTGGGGCCATGTGGCGGTGCCTGGGCAGGCCCATAAGACATGCCGGCCCTGGTGCCTGCCTTGCAGCCCACACAAAGGACATGCCCTTCACCTGTGAGACCTGCGGGAAGTCCTTCAAGCGCAGCATGTCTCTCAAGGTGCACTCTCTGCAGCACTCCGGGGAGAAGCCGTTCAGGTGTGAGGTAAGCCTCCGTCTCCCGCCTGGCTGCCCGAGGGACCACGGGAAGGGGCAAGAATCAGGGAAGGGGGTGGGAGCGGAATGTGGGGTCCAGAAAGAAAGAGGCCGCCCTCTGAGGTCTGCGGCCCCCGCCTCCCACCCCCACCCAGTGCCTACTCTTCTCTGCCCACCCCCATCCTGCCCTTCCTTCCCCCAATCCAGCCCCACACACTCAGGGTGGGAACCGTGTGTGGGGGTGGGCGGGCAGGCTTTCTGGGGAGGTAGATTCAGGAGCTTCTCAGGCTGGGAGCTCAGAGATGAGACGGCAGGGCTGCACGCGGGGAGGTGGGAGCAGGGGCTGGGCTTCTCCTCAGGAGGAAGGATGAGGGACCTGGCGCCTCCCTCCACTCTCTGGCTTTTTCCCACTTCCTGACCCCAGACCCCCCCACACCTTGGGTGCTTGTGGCCTCTCGTCTTGTGCCCATGCACTGCCCACCCAGAAGCACCTTGGCAAGCACCTCCTTGCCCAGGGGCCTCTGAGTGGCCACAGGGGAGCTGCTCCCTCCGCAAAGGCTGCTCTTCTGCTCTGCACCTGGGCCTCACCCCCACACCCCACCTCCAGAACTGCAATGAGCGCTTCCAGTACAAGTACCAGCTGCGGTCACACATGAGCATCCACATCGGCCACAAGCAGTTCATGTGCCAGTGGTGCGGCAAGGACTTCAACATGAAGCAGTACTTCGACGAGCACATGAAGACCCACACAGGTGCGGGGCCACACCCCTCCTCAAGGCCGGGCCTCCGTGTGCCCACCCTCCCCAGGGTCGGGTGAGGCGGGCCCGCGATGCCCAGGGCGGGAGGAGCTGAGCGCGCCGGGGCCGGGCCCCGCTGTGGCTCCGTGGGAGGCGAGGCCGGCCCAGGCTGCGCTGCGGCGGCCCCTCGCTGACCCCCGCTGCCCACCCCGGCCCCCAGGAGAGAAGCCCTACATCTGCGAGATCTGCGGCAAGAGCTTCACCAGCCGGCCCAACATGAAGCGGCACCGGCGCACGCACACGGGCGAGAAGCCATACCCGTGCGACGTGTGCGGCCAGCGCTTCCGGTTCTCCAACATGCTCAAGGCGCACAAGGAGAAGTGCTTCCGGGTCAGCCACGCGCCCGGCGACGGCGCCCCCGCGGCGCCCGCGCTGCCCCCGGCGCAGCCCCCGGCGCACGCGCTGCCCCTGCTCGGGCTGCCCCCGGCCCCGCCCCCGCCGCGCCTGCCGCCGCCGCCCCCGCTCTTCCCCGCCGCCGCCGGCCCGGGCGGGAGGATGGGCGCCAGCAACTAGCTGCGGGGCGTCCGCGCTGCGCCCGCGGGGCCTGGGGCCGGGGCCGGACGGGGGGCGCCGCCTTCCCGGGAGCGCAGCCGCGCGGCCGGGCCCTGCCCCGCCGAGGCCCCGACCGTGGGGCGCCCCGGAGCTGCTGGGGGGCACCTCCCTCCCAGGTGCCGCCCTTCCCGTGACTCCTTCGAGCCTCGACTGTTTTTTTCTGGAAGTGAAGGAAGGAAACCGTTCGCAGCATCTCCCTCCAGGCGAGGGGGTGCTGGGGGCGCGCAGCAGAAGAAAGGGGCCTGGGCAGCAGGTGTGGCCCGCCCCTGTGCCAAGGCCTGAGCCAGAGGGGTTGGCCAGGTGGGGCCGGGGTCAGCCTGCGCGGCCTATCCCCGTGTCTCCTGCGCCCCTGATTTGCTTCCTCTTCTTGGAGGGTTTGGGGAGGCGTTGGTGTGCCACCCCCCCACGCCCTGAGGAGTTGCGGACCCAGTCTGAGCGCCGAAAGCACGAGGCAGCGTGTGGGGTTGGGGCGGTGAGGTTTGGAGGCCACGGACCAGCGCTGCACTGTGTGGAGCGGGGCAGGCAGGGGCTGGACCCCAGGGACTTGCCCTCCCCACCCACCCCCTGCCTGCAGGCCCAGGGATCCCTGACTCGCACCACGTGGCACCAAGGGCCCTGAGTCCCGGCGATGTCCCCAGAAGCGGCTGCGCCTCCGCACTGTCCGCCAGGCCCTGGGTGGGCAGACAGGCTGGCTGGCACCGGCTCTGGGGGCAGAGTCCTGGGAGGAGGCTTGGACGGTGTTGGTTTCAAGGTGCTATTAGTGAGGCAGGGGCAGGGCGGCTGCTCACAGAGCACCCCAGTGCCTCACCAGCTGCCCTGGCCGTATATCCCACACCAGAAGGAACTAGTGTGGCTGTGTCTGTCTCTGCTCCCCAAAGGTCGCTCTAGGTCCTGCCGCAGCCTGTCCCTGGCTGGCTCCAGCATCCTCGCCCCTCCTGGGCCTCTGCGCTGGTGGGTGGGGCGCCCATGACGCTGCCGGTAAGGGAGCCTGCATGTTCAGGCCCCTGGGGGGCCGAGGGGACTGGGAGGCGCAGCCTAGACCCATTGCTCGCCCCCATGAGGCTAGCACTAATAGGAAGCCCTTTTTTGTTGTCATTTAACGTCTTTATTCCTGCCTTTAATGTGGGGAGGAAGGTTCCATAAGCTACATGTTCCTAGTTAAGCTCTTTCCTATTGTGTTCATCAGTTTTGTTTGTTATACTCTTTGCACCTTAATCCCCCACCACTCCCGACACTATTGCCTTCCCAGCATGGCTGGAGTGGGAAGAGGCTTGGGCCCCCGGGGGATGGTTAGGGGACTGAACTCCTCTGACCTCCCTGTGAGGCCCATGGCGCTGGGGCAGGGAGCTGGGGACATTTTAATCATCAATAAACGAAGCACTTTATTCTGTACAGATTTGGGCAGGCCCAAGGTGCCCGAGTGATCTGAGGATTTATAATCCAAGCCACAGCACCCTGGTTGTTCTCTGGGCTTGGAGGGGACAGTGCCAGCAGCTTCCCTGCCCAATTGATGTTGGGGCTGTAGACTTAGGCTCGGCCCCCGCTCCCCGCTGTCCCTGAGGAGGAAGGCTTGCGGTCAGGTCCCCCGCCCCGAGGCTGGGGATGCCAGGCTGCTGCTTTGCTGTAGCTCTTTTTCTTCCTTGCACTCCTTGATCTCTGGGTTTCCATGATGTCCTCAGGGTCCCCTTACTCCCCGTTGTTTCTAACCTCTGGTCCCAGTGCCTGGCAGCTCTTCGGAGCTGGCTCACATTTTTCCAAAAAAAGTTGATCTCCCAGTGGGCTACAGGCAGGAACCTCCATGGGTTTCCAGCCCCCGTCACTGGCACCAGGGTCTCCCATATGGGCTGGTGGCGTCATCACCTGCTGGCCCCACTACAGCCTGAGCGGGCCTGAGTGTCCCTGGCCAGGCTGAGACCTGTCGGGCCATACTGACAAGCAGAGGTCAGAGACAGGCGTGGGGAGCTGGCAGTGAGACCCTGTCCCGGGACTCGGGTTTCCTGTTCTTGTACACTTCCCCTCTGGCAGCAGCTGAGGGGTCCAGACAGCTGCCCAGGGACTGGTCAAGATGGTCACAGGAGCTCCAGGTGGGCACAACGAGCCCCTCTCCTGGGAGACCCCTGTCACACTGGGGTAGGAGCCTGCGTCCCTGGTGCTAAACACTCTTCACTCGGGCGGTTGCTGGTGGGGGTTCCTTTCTGGCCAGACCACAAGGCCAGAAGCAATAATGGCACCTCAGCAGTGCCGGTATGGATAGGGGTTCCTGTTTTCTAGCTTTTATATCTCCTTTTTATTTTAAACAATGTGCCCCCAGATGTCAGAATGAGGGGACTGGGGCCCCATCCCCAATTCCCAGGGCTGGGAGAAGGGGAACACAGGATCACCCCCTCTCAAGGAGACTGGGGGTCCCACGGTCCATTTGGCCAGAACTCATGTCTGAAGCCTGGGCTTGCCCCCTCCCCAGCCCCTTGGGGCTCTCTGGTCTCAGGCCAGCTGGGGATGAGTGGCAAGAGTGACAAACTCGAGCCCTGTGGCCACAGTTCTGGGAGCCTTCGACCCCTCCTGCTCCCACAGTCTCCCCGGTGCCCTTCACAGAGGGCTTGGTGGTGGCAGAATGGCCATGCCCAGGCATGTGCTGAGACCACTGACATCTGGTCGTGTACAGGCGGCCCACAGCCCTGGAGTGTGGGCATCAAGGCACGCGAGTGAGAAGAGCGAAGGGGAATAAAGTCAGTACAGCTCGTGTCCCTTGCCCAGGCTGTTATTTGCACTTGGCCTGCGTTGTCTCGGACCAGAGCAAGGAGCGGGGGCCTTGGGGACCACGCAGAGTCAGGAGCCGAGGCAAGGGCAGTGGTGGGGGATGGAGGCGTGCAAATAGGGGGGTCTTGGGTCAGATGCAGAGAGCATGAAAGAAGAGAGGTCCTGAGGCTGCTGCGGGTGAGGCCCTGAGGGCAATGGCCACGGGACTAGAGCCTCTGCAGGTGCGGCTTCCTGTGAGCCCCAGGCGTGGAGCCACAGGAGCTCCAGGACAGCAGGGACCAGCGCTCCCATTCCTGTGCTGAGCTCCTGGGGATGCTGTGATGAGCAGCATGGACTCATCCCTCCCTCGGCAGGCAGGGGAGGTCAGAAGGGGCCAGATGACAGAGATGCTGACTCAGCACAGATGGAAGACCGGTGGTGGCCTCCCGAGGACCAGATGGCTCTCCCCGGGGAACTCTGAGAATTATTTTATGGCACAAGTAGTATATACAAAGAGCACTCACTCCATGCCACACAGAATTCCAGGCCCTGGGACGTGCAGAATGAAGCGCCTTGTGGTACTTACCTCTGCGTACATAGAGAGGGGTCAGACGGGACCTCCCAGGACTGGAAGGGGCCGGGAGAGAAGTCTTGTGGGCGGATTTGACTGGCCAGAAAGGAGGTGCGGGTTCCTAGGATGTTGGCACTGCCTTTCTGCACAGTCTGACTGTGTAACTGGAAGAAGCACGGACTTGCTCGACACACCCTGAAACAGGCTGGCTGACGGGCCAGGGGGCCTGGCTGCTCCCCCAGCTCTTGTGCAGATTCTGCCCTGTTCCACTCCTGCTGTATCAGGCTGCATGACACCCCTTTTTCCTCCAGCCCCCCCCCACCTCCCTCATTCTCAACAGCATTTCCACCTTCACACTCCAGAGTCTTGGGCACTGTCATCCTCGTCTCTGGGCAGAAGCCTCCGGGTGGCTGTGGGATGATGGGCACCATGATTGGCGTGTCTGGAGCACTCACTTTCCCTGATCCTGCTCTTTGGGACCAAGCGCTCACTAACATCTCATGTCCTGAAGCACACATAAGTCAGAGCAGCACTGCCCTGCTGGGGAAAGCCAGACTTTCCTTCCTGCTGAAGGGTCAGGAGAGGAAGTGAGGCCGACTTTCCTCCCTCCTGAAGGGTCAGTGAGAGGAAGTGAGGCCGA
>NW_016107444.1:5656408-5661321 GCF_001604975.1 Cebus imitator
TGTCTCAAAGCAAAAAAAAAAAAAAAAAAATATTGGTGAGGAGCCAGAGCCTCTCCTACGCTTGGACCTGGGGACTCCAGGGGTCAGGTTGAGAGATATCCAGCCTGCAGAGCTGCTTTCTAAACTCTCTGGAGGGTCAGCAACAAAATAGAGGAGCAGTGTCTCCTAAGGTTCCACTGGCTGCAGGTGGGATGAACCTCCTGTCACTACAGATGACAGCCTTGGGACCTGTGGAGAGTGGGGAAGAGGATGGAATCCCTCACCTCCAGGGAAGGAAAAGCAGCTCAGCAGGAACCCACCTTGAGCGTGCATTCACTCCTGCCTGTCTCCAGCCAGGGCCTCTGGAAATCCCTGTGGCCAAACCTACCCCTGTGCATCTGTGGAGCTGTGGCCTAACACTGTAACTCTCCTGTGCTGAGGACACTCTGTGGTCGCTCCTCACCCCGTAACATTCTGAGGCTGCTGGGTAACCTAAACAAAGGAGCTCAGAGAGGTAAAGCCACTTGCACACACAGCCAGAAAGTGGTGGAGCCTGATTCAAACCTAAGTGTCCGATCCCAAAGCCACGTTCTCTAAGCGCTGAACAATGCTGTGTCCCCTCCACTCTGCACAGAACTTGGTGCACAGTGGCATTCAGGAGAGCATGGCAGTGGGTGGTGGACCCGGGCTACTGGTTGCAAACAACGGAGCCAATTAAATCTCTAGGAGAACCAGAGACTCAGCCTCTGGGGTCATGCAGCCAAAACCAAACCCAAACCGCACTGCACCATGTACCCTGGGGAGGTGTGACTGCCACCCAGCTTGGAGCTCACAGTGCTGAAGGCTGCTCATAAGAAGCTCTGTCTTGACTGCCTCTCCCTCCAACACTAAGCTCTCAGCTGCCCTCAGAGAGCACGTCTGTGCAGTATGTTTTCTGCTTCCCTCTCACCTGAGTCAGTCCCGTGTGGGCGTGTCCAAGTGGCAGATCCGTCACGTCTGTGCTCTAGTGGCACAGGACAGGCGAGTCCCAAGACTGGGGCTTAGGCAGGTAGGGCTTTGGCTTCACCCAGGAAAGAATTCAAGGCTGAGCCGGAGGTGTTAGTGACTTTTATTGAAGTGGCAGTGTACAGCAGCAGCAGAGGTACGCTCCTGGGGAGCAGGGCCACCCCACGGCAGGGCCACCCCACAGCAGGGCTACCCCATGGCAGGGCCACCCCACGGCAGGGCCACCCCACGGCAAGGCCACCCTAAGGCAGGGCCACCCCACAGCAGGGCCACCCTATGGCAGGGCCACCCCACGGCAGGGCCACCCTACGGCAGGGCCACCCCACGGCAGGGCCACCCCATGGCCACCTCACGGCAGGGCCACACCACAGCTACCCCACGGCAGGGCCACCCCACAGCTACCCCACGGCAGGGCCACCCCACGGCAGGGCCACCCCATGGCCACCTCACGGCAGGGCCACCCCACAGCTACCCCACGGCAGGGCCACCCCACAGCAGGGCCACCCCATGGCCACCTCATGGCAGAGCCACCCCACAGCCACCCCACTGCAGGGCCACCCCACGGCAGGGTGTCCAGAATGGCAGCTTGGAGGCAGGGCTGCACTCATACCCACTTTTACTTACATGCAAATTAGGGAGGGGATTATGCAGAAATTTCCAGGAGGAGGTTGGTACCTTCCACGGAAAGGGGCAGTGTCTTTCAGGTGTTGACATGGCAGTGGTAAGGTGGCATGGCACACTTGTGGGTGTGTCTTATGGAACGCTGCCTCTTGCTCCCCACCCCTGTTTTAGCTGGTCCTCATTAGGTCTGGTGTCCAAGTCCCGCCTCCAGAGTTGAGCCCCACCTCCTACCTCAGTAGCTGCAAGGGCGGCTGGGGAAGCAGGCTGTGTTCTCTACACTGGGTGGGTGGAACGTACCATTCACTCATTCCCGATCAGGAAAAGGCTTTGCACGACAGGCGTCCCCGCAGTCTGGCCTCTCACCGCCCAGCAGCAGCTACGCCCTCCTCCACACAGCAGGAGCAACAAAACGCTCCCCATTCGCCTTCTTCCTACAGATGAAAACGGACTCATCCTCTTCCCAAAAGGGGACACTGTAACTTCTCATCGCTGACTGCATCTAAAGCCAGGATCTCCAAAGCCAGGGTCTGCTGGTGACAGCTGCTCCTCTCCTGTGGTCCCATCCGGTGTTCTGAACGTGCGGACTCTAAACAGGCTCTTTATAAAACAGAAGGGGGCTGAGAGGGGAAAGAAACCAACATATATACTTACGTCTTTTCCAGTGTGACGGTCAGTTTCAGGTGTACGGGTAACTGAGTGCAGGGACGCCCAGAGCTGGAAAAGCATGGCTTCTGGGTGTGTCTACGAGGGTGTTTTGGGAAGAGATGAGCATTTGAATCAGTCGACTAAGGATGATCCAGCCTCGTCCAGTGTGAGTGGGCCCCTTCCAATCGGTGGAGGGCCTGGATGGGACGAGCAGGCAGAGGACAGACGGATTCACTCTTCTGGAGCAAGGACATGCCTCGCCTCCTGCGCGCAGACATCAGAACTCCAGGTTCCCCGGCGTTTGGCCTTGGACTGGGAGTTACACCATTACATCCTCTTGATCTCAGGCCTTCAGATTCAAACAGAACGACATCAGCAGCTTTCCTGGGTCTCCAACCTGCAGGGGACAGACTGTGGAACTTCCTGAGTTCCACATAATGACATGAACCAATGCCCATGCTACACCCCCTCTTCTATGTCTTTATTTTATTGATTGTTTCTCTGCAGAACCCTGATGTATTAACATACACATCAAAGAAGGCAAGACAGGAAGATATTCCATCCTACTTAGCCACGGGTCATGAGGTCAAGATGGTGCCACTGTCTGAATGCTGCTGTCCCCCCACCGACCCCCACATTCACCTGTTGGAACCTAAAACACAATGCTACAGTATTAAGAGGTGGAGTTTTCTGGGAAGTGAGTAAGTCAGGAAGCTCTGCCTCATGAATGGGATTACTGGCCCTTAGAGGAGAGGCTAAAGGGAGCTGCCTTGACCTTTCACCATGCAGGACACTGACTTGGCTCCTGCTGCCATAAGCGGGCGATACAAGGTGCCATCTGTGAAGCAGACAGAGCTCTCACCAGACCCCAAAGCTCCTGGTGCCTTGACCTTGGATTCTCAGCTTTCAGAACGGTGAGCAATAAACTTCCATTGTTTATAAATTACCCAGTTAAAGGTATTTTGTTACAGCAGCCTGAACAGACTAAGACAGAAATTGGTACCAAGTGGGAATGTTTCTATAACAAATATTTTAAAATGTGAAAGCAGCAGCCGGGCGCGGTGGCTCAGGCCTGTAATCCCCGGACTTTGGGAGGCCCAGGCAGGCGGATCATGAGGTCCGGAGACCGAGAACATCCTTGCAAACATGGTGAAACCCTGTCTCTACTAAAATACAAAAACTTAGCTGGGCATGGTGGCATGTGTCTGACTCAGCTACTCAGGAGGCTGAGGCAGGGGAATCCCTTGAACTGGGAGGCAGAGGTTGCAGTGAGCCAAGATTGCGCCACTGCATTCCAGTCTGGCGACAGAGCAAGACTCCATCTAAAAAAAAAAAAAAAGCGAAAGCAGCTTTTTGGAGCTGGGCAGAGCTGAGTTTGGAGGAACAGGTTGGGAAAAAATCCCTCTATTGTCATGAACGGACTATGAACGCTATTCTGGTGAGGGCTCAGAAGAGGGCTGTAAAGAAAGCCTCCGTCTCCTTAGAGATGACCAAGGTGGTCACAACAGAATGTTCATAGAAATATGGCTGCTAAGGGCCAGTCTTTGTTCTCACTCAGTCTAATTCCCTGAAGACTGATCAAGTCATTCTGTGTACCAAGAGTTCATTCTTTTTTGGTTTTGTTTTTGCTGAGTAGTATTCCATAGCTGGTGTGTACTGGCTTGTTCAACCATTTGCCCATGGAAGTTGAGCAGGGCTGTTTCTTTATGTATAATATATATTGGAGCAGGGCTGTTTATGTATTTTATATATATATATATATATATATATATATATATAATATACATTAAAAAAAACCCTGCTCAACTTCCATGGGCAAATTGGTGTATATATATATATAATTTTTTTTAATTGCACTTTAGGTTCTGGGGTACATGTGCAGATCATGCAGGATTGTTGCATAGGTACCCACACGGCAGTGTGGTTTGCTGCCTCCATCCCCGTCACCTAGATCTGGCATTTCTCCCCATGTTATCCCTCCCCAGAGCAGGGCTGTTTCTACTTTTTCAGTCGTACAAACGTAACTGCTGTGAGCATTCATGTTTGGGTTCTGCGTGAACAGAAGTTTTCATTCTTCTGGGATACGTGCCTGAGAGGGCAGTTGCTAGGTCCTGTGGTATAGTTGCATGTTCGTTTTTTTAAGAAGCTGCCAACGTGTCTTCCACGGTGACTGCACTATTTTACCTTCCCAGTAGCAATGTGAGTGAACCAGGTTCTCTGCATACTCACAAGTATTGTGGTGCTGTCGTTATTTTTTAAATCTTAGCAACTCTGAGAGGTGCATAGTGATCTCACTTGCATTTCATTCGTATTTCCCTGATGACTAATGATACTGAACACCCTTTCATTAAATCATTCCCCATCTGCGCACCCCTTTTGGTGGAACATTGGTTCCTGCCTTTTGCCTGTTTTCTCATTCAATTGTTTGTATGTTTTAGAATTTTGAGGATTCTTTGTGTCTACATATTGCAAATATTTTTCCCGATCTGTGGCTTGTCTTTTTATTCTCTTCACATGGGGTTTTGCTGAGCAAAAGATTTTTATTTTGGTAAGATCTAGATGATAACATTTTCCTTTTATATATCATGTTTTTGGTGTTAAGTGTAAAAACTTATTCCATAGCCCTAAATGCTAAAATATTCTCATTTTGTTTTTTTTTTTTT
>NW_016107444.1:5661666-5671671 GCF_001604975.1 Cebus imitator
CGTGTTGACCAGGATGGTCTCGATCTCTTGACCTCGTGATCCACCCGCCTCGGCCTCCCAAAGTGCTGGGATTACAGGCTTGAGCCACTGCGCCCGGCTCTCTGTGTTCTTTTTTAAAAAATTATGAGGCCAGGTGTGGTGACTCATGCCTGTAATCTCAGCACTTTGGGAGGCCAAGGCAGGTAGATCACGAGGTCAGGAGATTGATACCTGCCTGGCTAACATGGTGAAACCCTGTCTCTACTAAAAATGCAAAAATTAGCTGGGCGTGGTGGCACATGCCGGCACGTGCCTGGAGTCTTATCTACTTGGGAGGCTGAAGCAGAAGAATCGCTTGAACCCAGGAGGTGGAGGTTGCAGTGAGCTGAGATCGTGCCACTGCACTCCAGCCTAGGCGACAGAGCGAGACTCCATCTCAAAAAACATATATTACAGTAAAATACACATAATATAAAATTTACTTTCTTAACCATGTTTAAATGTACAGTTCAGTGGCACGAAGTACATTCCGACTCTGTGCAGCCCTCACCACCATCCAACCACGGAAGTCTTCTGATCATTCCAAACTGAAACTCTGTACCTACTGAACAGGAGCTCCCTGCTCGCTCTCGCCCCCAGCTCTTAGCAACTGCCATGCCACTTTCTGTCTCTGTACATTTAACATGTAAGTGGAATGATACAATCTTTGTCTTTTGACTGGCGCATTTCATTCGGCATCACCTCCTCGCACTCCATCCATGTTGCAGCATGTGCCAGAATGTCCTTCCTCTTTAAGGCTGAATAATAGTCTATTGTATGTATATTTAGCTTATTAATTAATTCATCAGTGAACACTTGGGTTGCTTCTACCTTTTGGGAATTGCAAATAATGCTGCTATGAACATGGGTGTATCAATATCTCTTCAAGACCCTGCTTTCAATTTTTGGGGGTATATACTCAAATGTAAAATTACTAGGTCATATGGTAATTTAATTATTAACTTTTTGAGGAACTGACATACTGTTTTCCACAGCAGCTCTACCATTTTACATTCCCACCAACAATGCACAACTGATTGAAATGCTCATCTATTCCAGAGACACCCTCACAGACACACTGGAAATAATGTTCTATCAGATACCTGGACATCCATTAGTCCAGTCAAACTGACACCTAAAATTAACTATCACTGTCTATATATCTACTTTTATGCCAGTGCCACTGTTTTGATTATTGTAGCTTTGTAGTAAGTTTTGAATTTAGGAAGTGTGAGACCATTAACTTTCTTCTTTTTCAAGATTTTTTTTTGAGACAAGAGTCTTGCTGTGTTGCCCAGGCTGGAAGATAGTGGCTATTCACAGGCTGTTCACAATCCTACTGCTGATCAGCATGGGAGTTTTGACCTGCTCCGTTTGCAACCTGGGTTGGTTTACTTCTCATTAGGCAACTTGGTGGTCCCCCACTTCCAGGAGGTCACCATATTGATGCTGAACTTAGTGTGGACCCCCGATCAGCACTGCACACTACAGGCCAGAACTCCTGGGTTCAAGCAATCCTCCTCCTGTCTCAGCCTCCTGAGTGGCTGGGACCGCAGGCACGAGCCTCCACACCTGGCTTAAGGTCATTTTAGATGTTTTACAGCTTAAATCCACAATCTATTTCGAGTTAATTTTTGTATAAGGTGTGAGATTAGGTTGAGGTTATTTTTTCCCCCCATGGATGCCTAACTGCTGCAGCTCTATTTGTTGAAAAGTCTATCCTTCCTCCATTGAATTGCTTTTGCATCTTTGTCAAAAATGGGTTGCACCTATTTGAATGTATTTCTGCATTTTCTGTTCGGGTGTATTGATCTCTGTGTTCATCTGTCTGTCAATACCACATGACCTTGGCCACTGTAGCTGTACAGGAAGACAGTATCAGGACAGTGATTCCTCCCACTTTATTCTCCTTTGTCAAGATTATTCCAACTATTCGAGGGTCTGTAACTTTCCATATAAATTTTAGAATTAACTTGTCTAAATCTATTAAAAACTTTGCTGGAATTTTGATAGGCATTGAATAAAACCTCTAGTTCCGTTTGGGGAGAAGTCACATCTCTACGACGTCAAGTCCCCCAATCCGTGAACACACTCTGTCTCTCCATTTATTTAGCTCTTCCATTACTTCTCCATTTATTTAGCTCTTCCATTACTTCTTTAATCAGCATTCTGCGGTTTTGGGCATTCATATCCTGTATGTGTTTTGCATAAATATGTCATTTTCTTTTGAGTAACTGTGCATGGTATTAATTTTTAAATTTCAGCTTCTACGTGCTCATTGTTAGTAAACAGAAATGCAATTAATGTTTGTGTGTTGATCTGATAGCCTCCAATTTTGCTGAACTCATTTATTATTTCCTGTAAGCTCTTTGTGGGAATTTCCTGAGATTACTTCCCCTTCATTCCCAACAGATAGTTTAATTGGATATAAAATTCACAGCTGATGGTTTCATCAGCACTTGAAATATGTTGTATCACTTCCTTCTGGCCTCCATAGTTTTGCTTTTTTTAGAGATGGAGCCTCGCTGTGTCCGGTGAGTGCTGGAGTCCAGGCTGGAGTGCATTGGCGTGATCTTGGCTCACTGCAGCCTCTGCCTCCTGGGTTTAAGTGATTCTCCCACCTCTGCCTCCCAAGTAGCTGGGACTACAGGTGCACGCCACCACACCTGGCTAATTTTTGTGTTTTTAGTAGAGATGGGGTTTCACCATGTTGGCCAGACTGGTCTTGAACTCCTGACCTCAAGTGATCCGCTCGCTTCAGCCTCCCAAATGGCCTCCATAGTTTCAGATGATAAACCCACTGTCATTTGAATTGGCATTCAACTACAGGTGATGTGCTGTTTCTTTGTGGCTTTTGAGATTTCCTTTTGTCTTTAATTTGCAAAAGTTTATGATGTGTCTTGACATGGATTTCTTTGGGTTTATTTTGTTTGGGGTTTTCTCAGCTTCTTGAATGTGCTGGTTTGTGTCTTCACCAAACTTTGGAAGTCTGCAGCATGATTACTTTAGTTATCCTCTCAACCTCATCCTTTCTCTTCTCCTTCTGAGACTGCAATGGTATGCAGAGATACAAATGTTGCTTTTCTGTTATTGTCCCATAGGTCCCTGAGACTGACACACACACACACACACACACACACACACACACACACACACAATTTCTTCCCACTATATTATCTCTCTGTTGTTCAGACTGGGTAAATTCTATTGATCTGTCCTCAATCAAGCACTGATCTATCTTCTGTCTTCTCCCCGTTCCTCCTGAGGCTACCCAGTAGGCTTTAATTCCTGTGGTTATATTTTTCAGTTCTATAATTTTCATTTGGTTCTTCTATATAGCTTCTTTTTTGCTGAGATTCTTTATTTTTTTATTAGTTCCAATAAAATGTGCAATTGTTAAAGCGTCATTATGATGTCCACTTTAAAATCCTCGCCAGATAATTCTAACAACTGGTTAGTCTCTGCGCTGGCGCCGTTGATTCTTTTCGCATTCAGGCTGTGATGTTCCTCGTTGTTGGCACGACAGGCGAGTCTCAGCTGCACCCTAGACACTCTGGCTGCCACATCAGGAGACTCTGGTCCCACTTAGTTCCTTGGTTGCAACCTCAATCGCCCTGTTCACGTTCACCACGCAGTTCCTGGTCTGAGGGCTGAGGTTTCAGTGGACTGAGGTTCCAATGACAATTTGATTTTCAGAGCCTTTGTGGTGTTCTTTTCACACCTGGTTTCTTTGGTGCTGCTGGAGCTCCTGCTGGTGCTGCCTGAGAGGGCCCAAGGGGTGTTCCCCGGTCAGGCTGCCCAGTGCCCCTTGGCAGGGGAGGTGAGTTTCAGGTCCAGTGTGAAAGGAGAAGGCGTCCTGAGTAATCTCAGAAGGCACCTGAGTAATCTCCCCTCCCGTGCTGCTGGGCTCCTGGGGAGTTGTCAGAGGGACTCCTCTTCAAATTGTGAGAGCATTGAGCCTGCTTTGGCTGCCTTCTGTTGACAGGCTGGGGGTCAGGAAACTCCAGGCCTGGGTCATCTTTTTCCAGTGAGTAGGGGTACATAAGATACCCTGCCACTGAGTTGTTGTTCCTTTATTCTTGGGGTCCCGAACTAATGCATAATTCCCATGCCAGCTTTCAGAGTTATCCTCTGATTGCCTCTTGCATTGTTTTCACAGTTTATAGCTGTACTTGACAGGAAGGAGCAGGGAGAAGCAAGCTCACACCATTTTGTCCAGGCCAGAAGTCGTATTTTGAAGTCTTTGAAAAAGTAGATCGCTGTATGAGTCCGTTTTCATCCTGCTGATAAAGACATATCTGAGACTGGGTAACTCAGAAAGGAAAGAGGTTTAATGGACTCACAGTTCCACATGGCTGGGGAGGCCTCACCATCGTGGTGGAAAGCAAGGAGGGGTGAAGGCATATCTTCCACGGATGGCGCAGGCAAAGAGCTTGTGCAGGAAAACTCTACCAACCATCAGGTCTTGTGAGGCTCACTCACTGTCATGAGAACGTAAGGGAGAAGCCCGCCCCCATGATTCAGTCACCTCCCACCAGGCCCCTCTCATGATGTGTGGGAATTGTGGGAGCCACAATTCAAGCTGAGATTTGGGTGGGGACACGGCCACACCATTTCCATCAAAAAGCTCATCGGAAACTCAGCATGTGCGAAGGTCCTTGTTAATTAGAGGGCTTCACTGTCGACGATCTGACCAGCTCATTAGTATCTTTTTTTTTTCTCTTGGGCTGTCAGATCCCCCAATTTCAATTCCCTGTTTGGCGTTCGTAGCTGACCTGCCAGCTTTCTGGGAGCTGAGTGGGAGTAGGGTTTTCCATTTAGAATATGGAGTTGCTGTTCATTGCCCAGTGCTCACACCGCACCACTGCCTTTTCCTCTGCTGACTGTCTTAGTCAAGAGCCCTCTGGTTTACCTTCTTTGGAAATGAAACCTCTGGCTTTTACCAGGTAGTGGCTGATTCTCCTGTATGTTTAAAGGTACCTGGTGCTGCCAATTCTGGGCCTTCTCTGTGGATGCTGAGGTATAGAAGAGTCGGGTCTGGCCTTCTCATCATGGACCCAGAGTCAGGACTGCCACGCTGCTCACCACACCTCGCCTGCTTTCCAGAGTCTGCGGCCATGCCGCCATGTCCCTGCAGAGTATGCTGAATACCGTGTTCCTGGGAGTTTACACTACATATTTTATTTCTCTTAACCCTCTACTTCAGTGGTAGTAAGCTTTCAAAAGGAAGCAAAAAAAAAAAAAAAAGCATGTATTTTATCTGCCGTCATTAACTGGAAGGCTTGCTTCACTTCTCTTGCTACAAAATGAGATCTTGGATCAGAAGCAGGGCTGAATTTGGTTCCATGAAAATGAGTGAGGGATGAAGTCTGTGGCTAGAGGGAGCAGCAGAAATGCGACAGGCTGGGAAGGCAAATCCAGATTCAGAACACATATCAGTAACACTTTAGAAAAACGATCTATTTCAGTTCCTAGGAAACCCACAATCCATTAGTCACTCCCAAGGATCCCTGTAGGTCAGACCATCTGATTACCACCACTCCAGCCCTGCTGCTTACTGCAGTGACCGTGCACATTTTGCCTTTGGTGCTTATGAGCCATTACTTGGCCACTGTCAACCGGAAGATCCCATTATCCTCCCTGAAAGCAGGGAGGCCACTTCAAAGGCAAAGGCTCCCGCTCACACCCTTGACTGGTCAAAGTCGCCGGTGTTCCTCACCAACAAGGTCCTCAATGATGGGCGAGGTGTCCTCTCAGCCCTCTCAGCAGACACAGGGGGCACGGGTGACATGCCTGACGTATCCACTGCAGCATTCGGGGCGCCCGCCTTTGGGTCCCTTTATGTCACGTAAGAGCATCTGCAGCATTTTTACTCCTTGCATCACAGGCCACCTTTAACGCAGAGGTCAGTGAACAAGCAAGCAGGCCCTCAGAAATGCTCTCGGCTGCTTCAGCTCCGCCTTGAGCACCTGTTGCTGGAATACTCCTGAAATGAATTTCGACATCACACAGCCCTCTTAGCAGCAGACCACAGAAGCCTCACTGGCTGGTGTGCATCAGACAGATTACAGAACCTTCAGGAGCACTGGAGTCAGCTCGCAGGCTGCACAGCCCGGACGACGGCCAAACCACAGCCAGCAGGGACAGCCCTCAGCTTGTACGTGGGCAGTGGGAAGGGGACTCCAGAAGTTCCAACACTGCTTTCCATCAGCCATCTTCATCCAAACATGGAGGCTGCATGTTCCTGCTTCCTGATCTGAGCTGAAGTCTGGGACAGGCACGTATGATGGGCTGAACTCAGTGGCATGTCTGTTTTCCTGGGGAAGCTGGGATTTTAAATAAATTCTGGTTTCTACGACAGAGAAGTGCTACTTATGTGGGAACTGTTCAAAACATAGGAAGACTATTTAGGAGATGCAGGAAGGCCACCAAGTGTGACACATATCTGCCACCCAAATATCCTGAGTTCAAGCAATTCTCCTGTCTCAGCCTCCTGAGTAGCTGGGACTACAGGCGCATGCCACCACGCCCGGCTAATTTTTGTAGTTTAGTAGAGATGGAGTTTCACCGTATTGGTGACAGTGGTCTCGAACTCCTGACCTCAGCTGATCCACCCGCTGCCCTAGCCTCCCAAAGTGCTGGGATTGCAGGTGTGAGCCACAGCACCTGGCACCCTTAATGTTTCTCTTAAATGACCTGTGATATGCTAAGATTCCTAATGAAGGCAGAGCTTCCAGTTAAACATATGAGTAGACAGCCTAGATGATGAAGCTTAAAGTAATTACACTGAGTGAGCAATGTCAGACAAAAAAAAAAAAAGAGTGCATACTGTATGATTCGTCTTACGTAAAACTTCAGGTAATGCAGATGAATCATAGTGACAGCAGATCAGTGACGGGGGTGTGGGAAGAGATGGAGGAGAGATTTTAGAGGGGATGAGGAAGGGTTCGTGGGTGACAGGTGTGTTCCCTGTCTTGATTGTGGTGGTGGGGTTTCACGGGTGTATATACATACGTCAAAACTTATCAAAGGGTACACTTTAAATACATGTGGTTTATCACATGCTACTTATGCCTCATTAAAGCTGTTTTTAAAATGTTAGACTGCTTCCCATTTGCTGGCCATCGAAATTTCAATTTCTGTAAAATGGGAAAAATAATACCTACCTCATAATTTTGGTGTGGAGATTAAGTCAGTAAAAATTAAAAGGATGAAATGAGATGACATCTTCCCTTGGGTTCAGCTAAAAGCCTTGGAGTCACCCTTTCTCCCTCTTTTTCTACACCCACATACAACCCCCGGGGACCCCGGGGGTGATTAATAGAGTGGGCGCGGTAGAGATGAAACAGGGTTGGCCATGACTCAAAGACTTGACAGTTACCGAAGCGGGAAGACAGGTCCATGAGAGGTCAGGATATTATCCTCTCTACTTTTGTATGTATTTGTATTTTCCACAATAATAATTTAAAAATAAACAGTGAGGCCAGGCATGGTGGCTCACACCTGCAATCCCAACACTTTGGGAGGCCACGGTGGGAGGATCCCTTGAGCCCAGGAGTTCGAGACCAGCCTGGGCAACACAGTGAGGCCCCTCATCACAAACGTTTTAGAAATTAGTTGGGTGTGGTGGGGGGCGCCTGTAGTCCCAGCCACTGAGGAGACTGAGGTGGAAGGATCACTTGAGTCCAGGAGGTCAAGACTGCAGAGAGTTGTGATCACACCACTGCACTCCAGACTGGGCAACAGGGCAAGACCCTGCCTCAAAAAATTAACATAAAAAATAAGGCCAGGCACAGTGGCTCAAGCCTGTAATCCCAGCACTTTAGGAGGCCAAGGTGGGCGGATCACAAGGTCAGAAATTGGAGAGTAGCCTGGCCAATATGGCGAAACCCCATCTTTACCAAAAATGCAAAAATTAGCCAGGCTTGGTGGCGGGTGCCTGTAGTCCCAGATGCTTGGGAGGCTGAGACAGGAGAATCGCTTGAACCCGGGAGGCAGAAGCTGCGGTGAGCCAAGATGACACCACTGCACTGAGCCTGGGCGACAGAGCGAGATGCCATCTCAATAAATAAATAAATAAATGACACAGTGTTTCCCCATTTCAACTCAGAGGAAAACCAAAGTCCTGATGGTGTCCCACGGGTCAGAACACAACCCCCCACGCTTCCCTCTCCCCTCACCTCCTAGTCACCCCCTCATCCACTGCTCCGGCCCCGTCGCTCTCTGGGCTGTTCCAGGAACATGCCAGGCACTCTCCTGTGTCGGGACCTTGGCTCCAGCTGTGCCCCCACCGGGAATCCTCTGCGGCTTGACTCAGATGTGACCCTCCTGGTGAGTCCATCCTGACTGCTCCGTTTAAAGTCGTTCCCACCTCCTCTTGCCACTTCCCATGCGCCTTCCGTTTCCCCTGTCTGCACAGCCGTGACCATCGTCCAACGCCCTGAGTAACTATGTGTTTCTGTCTCCCCCACCACCCTTGCCCCGACCCCCTGACGAATACACGCTCCATGACACCTCATTGCTGACTCTTCAGCATTTAAAGCAGTGCACAGCTGGTTCTTGATGATGAGTGAATGAGCCACGTACACACGTTCTACAGGAATGCTTGCTAGAGGGAGCGCTATGGGATCCATCATCATCTAAAAATATTTCGTCAAGTCATTTGATAAATCTTAGTTAATCGGTCAGTCAGTATTTTCTGTCCTGGTCTTTGAAATGAGACTACGATTAATGACATTTTTGTTAATTCTTGGGAAGCGGCCGTAGGGAAGGGTTCCCACACTTTTGGAGGAGGGCAAATCTGCTTCAAATTCTGGCGCCGCCCCACGCCCGCTCTGTGACTTGGCCAAGGTGCCCAGCCCTCAAGCCGAGTCCCCTCAGTGGCTGTGCCTGCCACAGTGCCCGGCAGTCCCGGGCTGGGCTGAAAGCCCACCACCTGCCCTGTCTGAGTGAGCCCTTGTCTTTTCAGCAACAGGGACTGACCACCTCCAGAGCCTGCCCAGGTGCTGTGTCCCTTTGGGACCTGCTGGTGGGGTAGCAAGTGACAGTCAGTTACACCATTTAAGAGAGACACAAGCTGGGCGCGGTGGCTGACGCCTGTAATCCCAGCACTTTGGGAGGCCAAGGTGGGCGGATCACCTGAGATCAGAAGCTCGAGAGCAGCCTGGCCGACATAGTAAAACCCCACCTCTACTGAAGAAAAAAAAATTAGCTGAACGTGGTGGCAGGCACCTGTAATCCCAGCTACTGGGGAGGCTGAGGCAGGAGAATCATTTGAACCCAGGGGGCGGAGGTTGCAGTGAGCCAAGATCGTGCCATCACACTCCAGCCTGGGCAACAGAACGAGATTCTGTCTCAAAAGAAAAAAAAAGAAAAAGGGACAGAGTGATATTGCTGAGATCACAAAAAGGAGGTGACTCAGTCCTAGCCCAGCCAGCTGTCATTTCTCCTGTACCCCCAGGCCTGACGTTATAAACAAGTGACTCAGAGGAATGACGGGGTGTGCCTCATAATAGTTCATCCCAGTGTCCTGGGGGCTAAATTTAACACACAGCTGCAGCCTCTGGCACTTTGGGAACAAGTTAATCTTGGTGACTGAGGCTAATGTGTGTGTGTCTGGTGATGGGTCGGGGTGGGGGGAAGGGAGCCGGGAGGGGGTCAAGAGTGCAGAACAAGGTAGGCATCGAGACTGGCTGTCAACCCGGGCTTCAAGCCTGGTCCCTCGGACCACAGACAGGGCACAGGGGCCATGGCCAGGCGGCCCAGGCCTTGCCTCATATGCACCACGAACAGTGAGTACAGACAACTAAAGTCCTGAAATATTCAACTTGTGAAACACTAGAATTCAGAATGTCACTCCCCTAGAATGTTAAAACCCTGGGGGTTTAAATACCTAGAAGAGTAGAATCCTAAGAAATTAATTTTCTTTTTTTTTTTTTTTTTTTTTTTTTTTTTTTTTTTTTTTTTTTTTTTTTTTTTTTTTTTTTT
>NW_016107444.1:5671821-5677120 GCF_001604975.1 Cebus imitator
GCTGATATTTTGTATTTTTAGCAGAGACGGGGTTTCACCATGTTGACCAGGATGGTCTCGATCTCTTGACCTCGTGATCCACCCGCCTCGGCCTCCCAAAGTGCTGGGATTACAGGCTTGTGCCACCGCGCCCGGCCAAGAAATTAATTTTCTAGCACGTCCGACCCTTCGAAATGTGAAAGCCCTCTGAGGTGTACTCCCAGGAACACGGCCCCTGGTGCTTCTGAACCTCCAGCACAGCTGAACGGAGGCCCTTAGTGTCTAACTTCGCCACCTCCTCATTGTGTAGGAAGGGAAACTGAGGCTTGACAAAGAGACCTGCCCTGCCCCAGGCTCCAAGGGAAAGTGGCAACTTTCTTTACCTAAGGTACTTTCCTGCTTTCTTGCAAGGAGGAGGGTCTCAGAGCAGGGGCAGAAAGAGGAAAAGCTCTTCCCATTTAAACGGTAAGGCAACGCGAGTGGTGTCTTATGTCTGTGGTGCCAGCTACTAGGGAGGCTGAGGCAGAAGGATGGCTTGAGCCCAGGAGTTCAAGTCCAGCCTGGGCAACATCGTGAGACCTTGCATCTTAGAAAATAAAACAGGCTGGGTGCAGTGGCTAACACCTGTAATCCCAGCACTATTGGAGGCTGAGGCGGGTGGATCATGAAGTCAGGAGTTCAAGATCAACCTGGACAAGATGGTGAAACCCCATCTCTACTAAAAATACAAAAAAAAATTAGCCAGGCGTGGTGGCAGGCCCTGTAATCCCAGCTACCTGGGAGGCTGAGGCAGAGGATGGCTTGAACCTGGGAGGCGGAGGTTGTAGTGGGCTGAGACCAGGACACTTCACTCCAGCCTGAGCAATAGAGCGAGTCTCCGTCTCTAAATAAATAAATAAAAATAAAATAAAGGCAGGGCAATGGGGCCAGTAAAGAGCGAACACCATGTCCAAGTTCTGGCAGAAAACCCAAGGCTCCGGGGGCTGGAGTGAGGTACATTCCGGGGAGGGGGACGGGGGCACCAGGGCAGATGAACACAGGCAGCAGGAAGGGAAGGAGACCCCGGAAGACCGGCTCCGATGCTTAGGCCACCCCCTCCCACAGCGGCTCTCCCAACCAAAGCATCCGGAGTTGCGGCCTCCCCGTGCTCCACTTAGAAATGAGGCAGCCAGGCCCCTCATCTTTCAAAGGGGCCCAGACACCCCACCCGTCCCATGAGCCCAGGGGCTGAGCCAAGGCTTCTCCCGGAGGGGGCCTCTGCCCAGCTGTCCCCTGTGCGTCATGTGCAGGAGGCCAGGCGGCTCGCCTTACAGGGCCCCGGCCTCCTCTATATATAGCCCTTCGAAGACAGCTGCGCAGTCCGAGCGAGCCCCGCAGGAAAGCAGGGGCGCAGAGAGGAGCCCCTTGGCCCCGCCACCCTCCCTAGGCCCCCACCTTCATCCCCCACCCTAGGCCCCCACCATGGCGCTGGGCTTGGAGCAGGCGGAGGAGCAGCGGCTGTACCAGCAGACGCTCCTGCAGGACGGGCTCAAGGACATGCTGGACCACGGCAAGTTCCTGGACTGCGTGGTGCGCGCCGGCGAGCGCGAGTTCCCGTGCCACCGCCTGGTGCTGGCCGCCTGCAGCCCCTACTTCCGCGCGCGCTTCCTGGCCGCGCCCGAGCGCGCGGGCGAGCTGCAGCTGGAGGAGGTGTCGGCCGACGTGGTGGCGCAGGTGCTGCACTACCTGTACACGTCGGAGATCGCGCTGGACGAGGCCAGCGTGCAGGACCTGTTTGCCGCGGCGCACCGCTTCCAGATCCCGTCCATCTTCACCATCTGCGTGTCCTTCCTGCAGAAGCGCCTGTGCCTCTCCAACTGCCTGGCCGTGTTCCGCCTGGGGCTCCTGCTGGACTGCGCGCGCCTGGCCGTGGCCGCCCGAGACTTCATCTGCGCGCACTTCACGCTGGTGGCGCGCGACGCCGACTTCCTGGGACTCTCGGCCGACGAGCTCATCGCCATCATCTCCAGCGACGGCCTGAACGTGGAGAAGGAGGAGGCGGTGTTCGAGGCGGTCATGCGCTGGGCGGGCAGCGGCGAGGCCGAGGCGCAGGCGGAGCGCCAGCGCGCGCTGCCCACCGTCTTCGAGAGCGTGCGCTGCCGCCTGCTGCCGCGCGCCTTCCTGGAGAGCCGCGTGGAGCGCCACCCTCTCGTGCGCGCCCAGCCCGAGCTGCTGCGCAAGGTGCAGATGGTGAAGGACGCGCACGAGGGCCGCCTCACCACGCTGCGCAGGAAGAAGAAGGGGAGGGACGCTGCCAAGGAGGCCGAGAAGGGCGCGGGCGAAGCCAAAGCGGAGGACGAGGAGGAGGCCGAGCGCATCCTACCCGGGATCCTCAACGACACCCTACGCTTCGGCATGTTCCTGCAGGACCTCATCTTCATGGTCAGCGAGGAGGGCGCGGTGGCCTACGACCCTGCAGCCAACGAGTGCTACTGCGCCTCCCTCTCCAGCCAGGTCCCCAAGAACCACGTCAGCCTGGTTACCAAGGAGAACCAGGTCTTCGTGGCTGGAGGCCTCTTCTACAACGAAGACAACAAAGAGGACCCCATGAGCGCCTACTTCCTGCAGGTGCGTGACCAGCCTGGGAGCCGCCAGCTAATCCTGGGCTCTGGGCACTGGGGGGGGGGTGCGGTCTTGGGCCCAGAAGGGGCTTGTGTCTACACAGAGAACTCCGTTGGGTCTAGGGTGAGATGGAGGCGGCTGGCATCTCAGTTTCGGGGATGTGGTAGCCCCAAGTTGGCATATGCTGGAGGCCCTGGCCCTGCACAGTGAGGAGGATCAAGGTCGCCGTCAGGGTCCTGGGCAGGGTCTCTGCGTGAAGGCCTGGCCTGGAGCTCAGAGCAGTGTCCCAGACAAAGGCACCATCCTGTCTGGCCCTGGCATTGTAACAGATGAGGAAGCAGAGGCCCAGCAGGGAGCAGTCGAGTGAGGCGCCAGGGCTAAGCTGGGGTGTGAGTGTGAGATCTCAGAGGGCACAGTTTCCTGGAGATGGGCCGTGTCAGTTTGAGCCTTGCCAGTGGCCGTGTTTCCGCCAGGGAACCACAGACAAGGGACAGAACGGGGGCTGAGCCTGGTGAGCGGCGTGCTCAGGGAGGCTGACCAGCAAGACGGGCGACAGGCACTTGGGCCGAGGTTCAGCTCACGAAGCCTTATGTTCGGTTGCCCTGGGGGCTGAGGGCAGCGCCGCCAGCTACTGGCGCAGCAGGGTGGGGACGTTGCTTGTTCCCTCTGGGCCTCTGTTTCTAAGTGGGGATATTATTCCTCCTGCATGATAAGGTCATGGTAAAGTAAGTGACGCTTATAAAGTGCTCACCAGCACAGTGCCCACCCCTCAGAAAACGTTCCAAAAAGATGAGGCCCGAGAATTAACATCTTTATTACAGGCTGTGGAGGTGGACGAGGCTGTGGACTGTAGGTTTTACAGGGTGAAAGGGGGGGCTGCATTTGGAAGTTTCCTGAACAGTGGGATGGGGTGGAGAGCAGGGTGGGGGCAGGCCTCAGTGCCTGGGGAAGTAAGGCCATAGCCGGACCTCCCTCGCAGGGCTGCCCCCATTTCCATGCTGTGAGCCCTACCGCCTGCCATAAAGGTGGCTGCCGGGAGCCTGCCTGGGCGTGGGGGACACTCATCGGCTCTCAGCCTGATGGCAGAGGGGCACTGGCCCTAACTGGGGCAGCGGGACTTCGTGGGGCTGGACTGAGGCCGGGGAGCTGGGGGCGATCACTGACTGGACCCCCGGCCCGCAGTTTGACCACCTGGACTCAGAGTGGCTGGGGATGCCACCGCTGCCCTCGCCCCGCTGCCTCTTTGGCCTGGGAGAGGCTCTCAACTCCATCTACGTGGTCGGTGGCAGAGAGATCAAGGACGGTGAGCGCTGCCTGGACTCCGTCATGTGCTACGACCGGCTGTGAGTGCACTGGGGTGGCACTGAGCACCCCGGGGTGGGTGGGGACTCCGTCCCGTGCTACAACTGGCTGTGAGTGCTCTGAGGCAGCGCTGGGCACCCCAGGGTGGGTGGGGCACGGAGGCCACCACAGTCTAGGGCCTGGGGTGGGAGCTGGAGCCAGAACCTCAGGCTTAGGTGAGGCTGGGCTTGGGTAGGGGCAGGCAGTTGGGAGGCAGGGTGGGGGCACAGAACTGAGAGTCCCAGGAAGTTCCAGCAATGGCTCTGACGCAGCTCCAGTATGCGTTAGGTGGATGGGTGCATGGGTCAGAGACGGGGACTGAGCCGAGCTGGGGTGTGTGTCCAACCCCACTCCATCTCCTCCAGGTCATTCAAATGGGGCGAGTCGGACCCGCTGCCCTATGCGGTGTACGGCCACGCGGTGCTGTCTCACATGGACCTTGTCTACGTCATTGGCGGCAAAGGCGGCGACAGGTGAGGCTGGGCCTGACGCGAGTCGGCGGAGCAGAGGCAGGATCCCCCGGAGGCTGTCAGGAGCTTGTCCTGCTGCCCTGGACACACCTGCAGCAAGGGTGGCGTCTACACTCACTCCCGCGCTCCACCCCACAGGAAGTGCCTGAATAAGATGTGCGTCTATGACCCCAAGAAGTTCGAGTGGAAGGAGCTGGCACCCATGCAGACCGCCCGCTCACTCTTCGGGGCCACTGTCCACGATGGCCGCATTGTTGTGGCAGCTGGGGTCACCGACACAGGGCTGACCAGCTCTGCTGAGGTGTACAGCATCACAGACAACAAGTACGGAAACTTGTCCCTTCTGCCACGGACAGCTGTGTGGCTTTGGGCCTCTGTCAGCCCCGGCAGGAGCCACAGTCCCTGTCTTGGGTCTCCAGCGTTGAGTTTGGACGTCAGCATAGACACAGGCCTTCTCTCCTGATCAGCAGTGAGGTGGGGAGGCGGGGCAAGGGCTCCAGCCAGCCTGGTCTGCAGGAGGGGCTCCCAGGGCTGGAGAAGGGGATGCCAGTTTCCTCACTCAGGGACTTAGACCCGGCGGTGGCCTAGTGCGAGAGATATAGCAGTGACCGAGACAGAAGCTGCCCTCCCTGGGACACAGAGAAGAGAAAGCTGAACTGAGACAGCTGGACCCAGCTGGCAAACTGGATGAGGGTGGGGGGAGGAGGTCGCCCCAGACTAAAGCAGGTAGGAGGAAAAAGGCCAGGCCCACAGGAGGGAAGGCAGTGCAGGGGCTGGGTGCTGGAGGTGGGATGGGGTGCTGGGGCTGGGTGCTGGGGCTGGGTGCTGGAGGTGGGATGGGGTGCTGGGGCTGGGTGCTGGGGCTGGGTGATGGAGGTGGGATGGGGTGCTGGGGCTGGGTGCTGGGG
>NW_016107444.1:5677674-5699302 GCF_001604975.1 Cebus imitator
GGGGCCAGGTGATGGAGGTGGGATGGGGTGCTGGGGCTGAGTGCAGGGGGTGGGTGATGGAGGTGGGAAGGCGGTGCTGGGGCTGGGCGATGGAGGTGGGCTGGGTGCTGGGGCTGGAGCAGGGCCAGCAGGAAAGGGACTGTGTTGCATCTGTGTTCTACACAAGCACTTCACGGCCGCTGGTACAGAGATCGGATTAGGGATTTCCCAGGGACCAGGAAGGTTGGGGTGGTGAAGGCCAGGGGCCAGGGGCGCCACGGGATGGGGCTGAGGGGATGGCAGGCCAGGGTTTCTCAGGCTGTGCTGGGCATGCCAGTCTCCCGGATGGTGTTAAAGTGCAGATTCCCGGCCTGAGGGCCTATACCGCTGCCCTTCTAACCCGCCCCCAGGAGAGGCTGATGCTGCTGGTCCGTGAGCCACACTTGGAGCAGCAAGCGTCTAGGAGGTGGAAGAAACAGGGCTTAGCTCTCGATTGGATGCGGGGGTAGGGGAAGGGCATGTTTCTGAGTGAGGGTGGGAGGCCATTTACTAGAGAATCATGGGGATTGGGTAGGGAAACTGAAGGTCCCCTTAGGACATGGGGCTTTGAAGTGCCTGGGTGTCCAAAAGGATCCCACCTGGAAGAGTGAGGGCTGAGCTGGAGGGAGAGATCTGGGGTCAGTAGTTCGCAGAGGGGCCAGGCTCCCTCGGGAGAGAGGGTGTGCATGGTGAGGGCAGCTGCATTATCCAGGAAGGAGGCCACGCAGGGGATGCCGGAGAGATGGGAGGTGAGGAAAGTCCCGTCCGCAAGGGGTGCGCCCCGGGGCCTCAGTGCACGCGCAGTGGCTGCGGACCTCAGGGAAGGCAGTTTGGAGGACGGACCAAGGCCCAAGGCAGGATCCAGGGCAGCGAAGACATGCTGGGAACACCTGGGCTCTGAAGGGAGGAGAAGGGCCGGGCCGGTGTGCGGGCGGGGGCAGGGCTGCAGGGGCACCGAGGGGCTCAGCGCCTGCTGGGGGCTGGGCTGGGAGTTGGTGGCCAGAATGAGTTCCGGAGAGGGGGAGGGGCAGTGGGAGATCCATGGTGGACTTTGCTGGGCAAGTTGGATAGAATCGGAAGAAGACAGGAAGGGAAAGGGGAGAGGCAAGAGAACGAGGAGGGAAGGGAAGACACGGACAGGGCGGGGCAACGGGCTGGGGGCTTGGGAGCCTGGGACGTGGATTGCAAAGGGGTGCAGCTGGAGCTGTGGGCGCTGGGTGGCAGGGATGGCACTGGACTTGCTGAGGCACCCCGATGATGCACCTTCTCACACCCCAGGTGGGCACCCTTCAAGGCCTTCCCGCAGGAACGCAGCTCCCTCAGCCTGGTCAGCCTGGTGGGCACCCTCTATGCCATCGGCGGCTTTGCCACACTGGAGACTGAGTCCGGAGAGCTTGTTCCCACAGAGCTCAATGACATCTGGAGGTGAGTCCGGTCCCAGGGAGGTGAGGGGGGATCAGGAGCAAGGCTGACACCCACAGCACCGTGGTGGGGTACCGAGGCACTGGGCAAGCTCCTCTGGGGGCAAAGCGGATCCCCCCTCCAGGGAGCCCCGTAGGGAGGAACAGCCAACATACCCTGCTCGGCTGTTTCTCCCAGTTTGCTGGGGAAGTCCGGGCTTGCACAGACCGCACTGTGCCCCACGGTGGCAGCGACGATGCTGCAGACAGGAGCGGACCCACAGAAACAGGCCCCAGGCCGCAGCCGGCCTTTCCTCTCTCCTGCCTTCCGGGTGCTTGGTCTGGAGCGAGGGCTGCCACCAGGACCGGGAAGCAGCTGGAGGCTGGGACTTCAGAACCATTGCTCTCGACGGCTGGTCCTTCTTGGGGTGGGGAAAGGAGGCTTTAGCCTCTGGGGCATCTCCTGAGCCTGCAGCCACCCGCTGCTGCAGGCAGCCCCTGGGGAGCACTGCTGCTGGAGGGGACTGGAGACTTCCTAGAAATTCTCGACATTGAGGGGGTGGTGTGGGAGTGTAGACCTTTCTGGAGGGGGGCTTTGAGGAATATGGGAATACCACTTGAGAGGAGATCTTTCCTGGGGAGCAAGGCCCTTCCTGGAGTGTGGGTGAGTGTTTCTGGGTGGGTCCCGTGGGGTCTCCTTTCCCGGAGCCTGGGGACCTTCAGGAGCAGATATCTTAGAGATGGCTGAGTTTGCTCAGCCGCCTCTCTGCTGCGTTCCACTCTGGACTCAGCTGGCCGAGCTCCCCGTCCTTGTCCCCACCCTCTCTCACCCCCAGGTATAACGAGGAGGAGAAGAAGTGGGAGGGTGTCCTGCGGGAGATTGCCTACGCGGCAGGTGCCACCTTCCTGCCAGTGAGGCTCAACGTGCTTCGCCTGACCAAGATGTGAGCAGCCCGGGGCCTGAGCTCAGTACCCTCCCGTCCTGCGGCCCTCACAGATCTGGCCTTGTGGGTGCTCCGGAGAAGAGGTCAGGAGAGGCCAGAGTCTGGACCCAGTTAGGGTGCCCTGGGGCTTCGTCAGCCAAGGAAAGGGACGCTGCCTGGCCCTGGCCTTTTGGGCAAGGCTGAGGAGCTAGTGGCTTCTCCATTGTCCATGTCTCCCTGGGTCGTCTTGACCCATAAGCCAGAACCACAGGGCGGTATCCTGGCTCTGCCCAGCCTGGCCGAAGCGCTGGAAAGTTCCCCATAGAACTGAGTCTTCTCGCCTGTCAGGCGGGAGCGTCCCCGTTAATGCAGTGTACAGGGCAGTCTGTCTCTAAGAAGAATAAAGTGCCTTCCGAGCAAGCAGCTCAGGTCTGCGTCCGCGCTCTAGAGCCAGTGAGCAGGTGCTTTGAAGACCTGGGGCTTCAGGGCTTCATGGCTGGGCTGCCTAGTCGGTGGTCTCTGGCCCCCAACTGGTGTCTCCTCCACTGTGGGTGGAAAGCCCTGCCCCCCGCCCGAGGCCGAGCCACCAGCTCCTCAGCCACTGTGGATGTGGAGCCAGGGGTCTGTGGAGAGAAGGGGCAGGGAGCAGCCCAGCTGTGGTAGAAAAGTCATTTATTGTGTGGTCAGGCCTCATCTGGCCAGGGAGAGCTGAGCAGGGCCCGTCACTCTGCCCTCCCCCCTACTCCAGCTTCTCTTTGTCCTGCCTCTGCTCCTCCTCCAGCGCCAGGCTTCGCTCACGCTCCTTCACCAGCTGAACACCACAGTAGGTGACAAACAGGACGGCCAGCGTGGTCTGGGGGAACCCTGTGTGGGGAAGGGGTCACAGATGCTCAGGCAGCTCCACATCCGCAGTGACTTCTCCTGCAGTCCTTGTCCCGGCGTGCTGGGCCCTCCCTGCTTGGTCCCCGGGGTGATGAGGGGTAGGAGGCATTCTGGAAGGTCCCGGCCCTTGTGCCTGGCACATTCTGTATCTCCACACCCCGCCCCTCACCTGTGAGCAGCAGGCGCCGGGCAACCAGCTCTGTGAACTCGAGGCTGTTCAGGCTCACAAGGTTGTACATGATGATGGCCCAGAAGTTCAAGGCTCCAAAGAGGGCCCGGACCCTGCGGGACATCTGCACTGACAGAGAGGCCTGCCCAGTCCAGGAGGCCAAAGGAGAGAGGGCGAGGTGGGTCAGCAGCCTTGTGGGTCAGCAGCCCAGCCCACACGGCCAGGCAGGTGTCGGGAGCCCCACGCCGGGTCTCCCTCCCTGTTAAACACGGGAGACAGGTCCAGAGCGAAGGCAAGGCCGGACCAGCGCAGTGAGGTCTGGGCGCTCCAGCCCATAGAAGGCAGGGAGGGCCAGATTCCCCCAGAGCACGCCACTGCCCTGACAACCAGGAGGGGCTGGGGAGAAAGTTCTGGACTGTGGGCAAGGGGTTGGACACCCCCAGAAAGCAGCAGTGCCCCTGCCCTCTGTGACCCAGCCAGTCCCAGCCCCAGATCTCTCTGCTCACCTCAATTCGTGCTAGGGGACCCCACTCCGCCAGTTTTTGCACCCAGAGCTCGAAGTTGAGACCAAAGCAGTTGAGGAATGACCACAGGTAGACGATGTCACAAGGCCCAAGCCAAAGAGTGGTGATGGCGAACGTGGCCACTGTGGCCGCCAGCTCCGGGATCACGGCGGAATGCTCCCCACCAATGTGGTCATACACGTACCTGCAGGAAAAGTGGGAGAAGACCACCGGGAGTGTGGGCAGGGACCACAGGGAGGAGGTGGGAGCGGACACAGCAGGGCGAGCTCCTGACATCTCTGACCTCAGGCAGCTGCTCCTCCTCCAACCAACTGCAAACGGCGGCAGCCCGGCCTGGGGCGTGAGAGCTGCTCCAGCCCCGTCTACTCCACGGACAATCTCATCCAGACCCAAGACCTCAAGCACTACCTCGGTGCCAACGACCGCCCGTCTGTCTTTAGCCCGGTCTCTCCTGCTTTGCATATCCAGTTGCTACCAGCCGAGTCACTTGAATGACAGAGTCCCCTGTCCCTGCGCAAACCCCGCTCTGTCCCATCTCAGTGGATGACACCACCTTCAGCCTCTCCGGGTCTGAGCCTGGGTGCGGGCTGGGATTCTCCATTGGCCTCATCGCCACACTCAAGCAAGCCAGCAAACCCTGCTGGCTGCACTCAGCTCCGACCTCTGCCACCTCCACCGCCACCACCACTGAGACAAGATGGCCTCTCTCCTCACGGAAATGACTGCAAGAGCCTCATAAGGGCTCTTCTCTCTTCTGCCTTCGCCCCACGGTTCATCTCCGCACAGCAGCCAGAGGCATCTTTTAAGAGTGTAGCTCAGGTCACGTCACTTCATGGTTAATCCCTCTGACTAACCCCCCATTACAACCAGATTAGACTCAGTCTCTCTTCTCTGGCTAGAAGATCCCACGCAGCCTGGTTTCCATTCCCTCCCGGACCTCGTCAGCCCCCATGCTCCCCCCGTTCACGATGCTGTTCATTGGCCTTTCTGGCCTTCACCCCTCCACAGCTGGGGTTCCCCTATCCCTGCTCAAACCCCGCTCCAGATGTGCCCGTCTTGCTCCCTTCACCTGGTACTCTCTGCCCCACATCTTACCACTCAAATCTCAGTTCAAATGCCACCTCCTCGGAGAAGCCCACCAGACCCCACTAGAGAAGCCGCTATCCTGTCCCATTGCGTGTTTTAGCTTCTTCATAACACGGACCACTCTCAAGCCTCTCCTTCATGTGTTCAACCTGTTTATGGTCTGTCTCTCCCCACTAGGCTGTAAGCTCCACGTGGTCAGGGTCTTTGCCATGTTCACGGCTGTACCCCAGTGCCTAGAACAGTGTCTGGCACATAGTAGGTGCTCAATAAACATTTGTTAAATAAATTCAGCAGAAGACCCATGAATAACCTGCCTCCATTCCTCGACCTCCTCATTTCCGATGGTGTTTTTCTCCGCTCCACCTCAACCACCCACACCCGTGGCCACACCCCAACTTTGTCACCACTTGAAAGCTCACTCCTTCTTAATTCCCACTCTTTGCCCAACCCCTCTTGACCTCCTGGCCCCCCGGCTTTGGCCTTGTGACCCTCTCAACTTCACCACCATCCTTAGCAGGCTTAATGCAATGAGTCGTCACCAGAAACAATCTAAGAACTCTTACTCCTGACTTCTTCCTTCTCACCCGCCTACTTTCTCCTCAGCTACACCAGGCAGCGGAGCCCCACGGGGGAGGCCTCACAGCTGCACACGCTGGGGTTCATAAGCCCACCACCTCCAACACCACCTGAAGGTGTCTGTAGTCAGCTGCTTCTCCCACGCTCTGCAGGGGTCACTGTGCCCGTATGTCCCCGCAGACACGAGTGGAGAGACGGTATGAGTGGGGAGATCCAGGCTGGGCTGCAGGGATGGGCACACATGTTGCCTCTCCACGTCCCCAGCCCTGCGTTCTCAGCGGATGGCCGCGCCTCCTGCTCCGTGGAAGAGGCTGAGCGTTCGGGGGAGTCCTGTACTTGTCCTCACTAACTTGCCTTCCTCCGCATGCCCACTGGCTTCTCCTCCTCCTCCCGCTGAACCCAGGCCTCTGCCTGGAACTAGCCGCTGTCACCTCCTTCCTCGTGGGGACCTCACTCCGTCAGTCATCCCTGTGTCCTGCACCACCATCTCCTCTGCTGAATGATTCTGCTCCGCGTGCCCCGTTCTCTCCGGTCTCTGACACGCCCTCTCCTCCCTCAGCCGCTCCTCTTCCCCGCAGCCACCCCACACCCCTCGACTTTCCCTCCTTACCTGCCCCTGCATTGCCCGTGAAAGGCTGCAGCCCTCCACGTTACCAGCACTGGCTTCCCTGCGGCCCCCGCCAGGCCTGGACGGTCTTCCCGTGGCTTCCAGGGCAGGTCTCCTGTCCTCCAACCTCTCTAGTCCTTTCTGCCGGCTCTTCCTCCTCCCTCCAAGCAGAGCACTTGCGGGCCTCACCTCGGCCATCCCCGTCTCCTCTCACTCCACTCCCTCTCCTGACGCCTAGGACCACCTGCCCACACTCAGCACGCTCTGAGTTCTGTCGGTCCTCCAGACCCTCCCCAGGCCCAGCCACCTCCCTGAATCTCCAGAGGGATATCTCCTGGATTGCAACTAGACATTTCTGAAACTGAAGCTGCCCGTCCTCCCAGGATGGGAGGCTGCACCCAGGCTGCAGGTGGGAATTCAGGCATCACCTCCCTCACGGCCATGTCCTGCCCAGGCTGCTGGCTGTGTGACCCCCTCCCGCCACCTCTCTGCCCCTCTGGGGCCCTCACTCAAGTCCTACCTTCTGTATCTTTCACCCAGACCTCTGCTAAGACCTCCTCACTGCGCTCTTTGCTTCCCCTGGCCCAGGGGTGATCTTTTAAAAGGCGGACCCATCTTGGCACTGCCCTGCTCAGACACCTGGCAGGCTGGCTGTGACCCCACCCCCACTCACTTGCAAAGCCAGTCGTTGATGCCACGGTCAAAGTGCCTGTAAGAGGAAAGCGGTTGGCATGAACTCTCAGGGTGGGCATGAGCCCTCAGGTGCGTGGGGAGGAGGCCAGGGGAAGGTGTGGTCCCGGGGTGCGCCTCCCTGCCCTGGCCGGCACTCACGTTTCTGCGAAGACGTAGAGGGCGGTGATGCACTTGGGAGGCTGGGGCGGGTCCAGGTGGTCCAGGCACGCCACGGTGTTGACGACGCCGAAGAGGATGGCCGCCTTCACCCAGTCATACACCAGGTTCGAGTAGGCGAGGCCAGCTGAGGGCAGCACACCGTCACTGCCTGGGCTTCATCGCGTGGGGTCTGCCCCCATGGACACCCTGTCCCGCCCCTTCCTTCGGGAGACCCAGGCTCTGCCCGCCCCATGGAGACCACCCTATGTGGGAACCAGCCATGGCTGGCGAGGAGGGTGGGCCCTGTGGATGCTGCTCCGGCCCCACAGGACGAAGCTAACGCCGAGCCCCGTGTGTTAGAAAGAACAAGCCCCTGCTCCCGTGCCCTCAGTGCTTCCCCAGCTGTGGCACCGTGGGGGTGCAGGGGGCTGTTTTCCTGGGGTGGCAGCCCTGCCCCAGCCCTCTTCTGGGAACCCACCAAGCGCACTGTCTGGGAGGCGGTTGGCGAACTTGAGGTCACTGGGGATGGTGAGGATGTAGAAGAAGTGAAAAAAGATGTCCACGGCCATGATGGCTGCCACGCTGAGGCCTGCCTGCGCCCGGATGTGCCACAGCTCACCCTCGCATCTCACTGGCTCCACCTGGCTTACCTGGGGGCATGTGAATGGTCTGAGGTGGGAGGCAATCCCTGCCTGGGGAGCCCTGTCTGAGGGGGTTCACCAACTACTGGGGGCAAGAGGGGACATGGCTTTATCCAGGAGTCCTGCCTGAAGGTGGAGACATGAGTCATCCTGGAGTTGGGGGAAGATTTGCAGCCAGCCAAGGGAGACCTGCCACAGTACTGCCACAGACCTGCCACTGGAGACCTGCCACAGGAGACCTGCCACAGTGCTGCCACAGACCTGCTACTGGAGACCTGCCACAGTACTGCCACAGACCTGCCACTGGAGACCTGCCACAGTACTGCCACAGACCTGCCACAGGAGACCTGCCACAGTACTTCCACAGACCTGCCACAGGAGACCCAGTACTGTCCTGGGAGCCCCATTTGAGTGGGAGGGGAACAGCCATGGCCTGGGAGCCCCGTCTGAGGGAAGAGATGTGTCTCCACCCTGGGATCCCTGCTGGAGGGGAAAGGAGGCCCCATCCTCGGGTCTGAGGGGGGGGACACACACTTCATCTTGGGATCATGCCTGAGGATGGGGAGTTCTACCTGGGAACCCGAATCTGAAAGGGAGATTGAGCCTGTTCTAGACGCCGCAGCGTGTCCCCTCACCTGGGCGTGGAAGCGATCAAAGGTCATGATGGGCCCGAAGAAGAAGAACGGCAGGTAGAAGTTGTACTTGAGCAGGTCAGCCAGGGAGTAGTGGCGGTCGGGGTGGGCACAGCTCTCCAGCGCAAAGCTGGTGCAGCGCAGCACGGTGAAGCCGCTGCCCCCGTGAAACAGCACCTCTTGAAGATCAAAAGTGCCTGTTACAAACCCGCTCTGGAGGAAAAGAACAGGCCACCAGCTCACCGGGGTGCCTCCTGTCTCTGGGAAACCCACTCCCTGGCCCCTGGCTTTCCACAGGGGCCCAGCCTGGTCCTGCCCCCTCCTCTCTTCCAGAGCCAGTTAACTTTGCCCATAGCTCCGTCCCCGCAATGTGAGAAGCCCGGAATGAGCTGGTCAGCTCCTCCTGCGATGCAGGTGGTCACCTTGTGGCCAGGGCACACCCAAAGGCTTGAAGACAGGTGCGAAAGTGAAGGGAATTCTTGGGGATACTTGGGGGGCAAGGACTTTGGATGACATGAGAGGTTTGGGATCTTATCCCTACGCCATCTACCCCTGCACCAGTGCATACCTGCCAAGAGATGAGAGGGTCCATCTTGAAGGAGGCCAGGCTGGCCAGGCCAAGGCCAAGACAGAGCCAGGGCTGGCCCAAGAGCGAGGCCACATAGAGGCCCACGCAGTGACCAAGCAGCAGCAGCAGGTACCAAGGCCCCATTGTGCCCATCACGGCCAGGGCCCCGTACACGGCGTACATCCAGGAGCGGAGCTGTGGATGGGCGAAGGCTTCAGTTTTGCCCTGTAAGTGGGGTGCCACCCCAGGAGGGGTTTCCCACAACCCTTGTGGTGAAAGAGGCACTGGCAGCAGGGGACTGGGTGGCCCAGGCCCAGCTCACCTGGGGGGCAACCATCGTGCAGAGTTTAGCAAACAGCACGTGTCCGGAGAGGGCGAAGACGATGACGTTGCGGAAAGACGTGAACCACATCACCCACTCGAAGTCGGCTACGTCCTGGGCAGCCGGGGCAGGAGGTGGGGCGGGTTAGCGTGGGAGGGGGCTGGTCAGAGCCCAGCACCTTCCCGCCTTCGTGTTCTTCCTTTATTATCATCATGTTTAAATTTAATAATAATTACGATTTTTACACTGGCTAACCCAGCATGTCCTCTATGCAAACGCAAGAGCAGGGCCTCCAGGTCTGCCCAGTCCTCTCCAAGGGGCGTGCGCAGGCTGGTGGGTAGAAAGGAGTGAAGGCACCTGGGGGGCTCCTCCTGCCACCACGCCTTGCCTGCCATTCCCCTTACTGCTGTTTCTGAGAAAGGAGGTGCTGGAGGCTCTGCTGAAGCACTCTCCACTAACGCCACCCGTTTCCCAAGGGAGCAGGGCGCGGGCAGGCTCCCTGCCCCAGGAGGGTACAGGAGGGGCCAGGGGAAGCTGGAAGCACCGAAGCTCCAGCCAGAGGCCCCCGAGCTCCATGTAACTTGAGGACCTCCGGAACATCGGGAGCAGCGGAGAAGCGTTGGGATGGGAGGGACCCTGGAGTTCAGGGGACCCTGGAGTGGGGGGACCCTGGAGTGGGGGGGACCCTGGAGTGCGGGGGACCCTGGAGTGAGGGGGACCCTGGAGTGGGGGGGACCTACCATCTTCCGGCCAATGTACTCCCAGCCAGGTCGCACAGACTCCCGAAACGCCTTCCTGTGGGCCCCATCTGAGAACAGAGTGTGGCCTCAGGGAGAGGGCCCCTCACACACCGCGCCCCACCTTTCCCACCTTCCCCTGGACAAGGCTGCCCCACCCTGGGGAGTGAGGTCGTCGGGAGCAGGGCACAGGTCTGGTATCTCTGGGGCTGTGTCTGCTTCTCTCTGGGCTTTTGCTATGTATCTGGGTCCAGGCTTCTGACTGTGTCTGTGTCTGTGTGTGTCTATGTTGTGTTTATGTGTGTATGTGTGTGTGTCTGGGTCCAGGCCTCTGTGTGTGTCCTTTTGTGTATATATGTCTGTGTGTGTGTGTGTCCATATGTCTGGGTCCAGGTCTCCGACTGTGTGTGTCAGGGTGTCTGTGTCTGGGTCTAGGGCTCTGTGTGTGTGTGTGTGTGTGTGTGTGTGTCCAGGCCTCTGTGTGTGTGTGTCTGTGTGTGTGCGTCCAGGCCTCTGTGTGTGTGTGTCTGTGTGTGTGCGTCCAGGCCTCTGTGTGTGTGTCTGTGTGTGTGGGGGGGGTCCAGGCCTCCGTGTGTGTGTGTGTGTGTCTGTGTGTGTGTGTGACTCTACGTCCATGTCTCTGTCAGTGTGTCTGCACCTGGCTCAACCCAGCCCCCAGTGCCTAACTGAGATGGGAGCCCCAGGCTGAAAAGGGAGGTGCAGCCCTGTTAGAAGGTGTACCCTGGATCTGGAGCCTGTCAGTTTCTGGCCTTGCTGGTTGGAACCCTGAGGCCCCCAGGGGAGGGAGGGTCCTGTCCCCCTGCCCCCGGCACAGCTGTTACCTTGTGAGGCCTCAAGGAGGCCGCGGCCAGCATAGGCCAGGGCCCCACTCAGCACCAGAGAGTACAGGCCCAGCTCAGCCGCCGGCAGTGCCGTCTTGATGCGCATACCCTGGACAGGGCTGGGGAGACAGGCCGTGTGAGGGTGCTGCCGTCTCCAGCCCTGCCTTGCCCCACCTCCTGGCCCGTCACCCCAGTGAGGACCCCGCTCTGAAGAGAGATTGCCCCACCCGCCCCTTGGGGACCTTGTGCCATTACTCTGCCTGCTCCTGTGCCCCCCACTGCTCGCAGGCCCCCCAGCACTGTGCCATCTCAGCTGCGGCTCCTGTCCCCACCCCGCCCATCAAGGCTCTTGCTGGCAGAGCCGTCACCTTGATTGACATCTTCATGCCTTCCAGAGGCCCCGCCCTCTGTCAGACCCACTCCTGCCAAGGCCCCCGTGACCTTCGTGCGTGCGGAGAAACCTCATCTCTATCACTGCAATCAGGTTTCTGGCCGCGGAGTCCCACCTCGTTCAGTGAGTCTCCTTCAGCTCCTCACAAAGCCCAGCCTCTCTAAGACCCCTTCTCTGACTCCCACGCCCCTCCCTGGGATCCCATGACCTCCACAGGTGCTGCGCCTAGAGCCAAGCCTCTGCCTCTCGCCTGGGCCTCCAGCCTGTCACTGACACCTGCCCCCAACAGGGCCTGGAGCTCCAGCTCCACTTCCCAGGCCCTGCCCATGTCCGTGACCACACTGCCCACACCCTCAGCACCCCGTGGATCCAGGCCCTGGGCGCCGGCTGGAGGCTGTGCTGTTTGAGGAGGTGCCCTGGAGGGGTGGATGTGGGGCGAGGCGGGGCCAGGCGGGAGTCCGAGAGGGTGCTGGCCGCTGTCCAAGGTGCTGACCAGAATCGGGCCCTGGTGGAGCCCGGCCCTCCCTCCCTCCAGGGCCTGGCTGGTCCCCTAGGGTCCTGCTGGGCCTCCCTGTGGCCTCAGCTGGCACCTCTGCCCTTCCTACCCTGCTTCGGCCTGGCCCAGGGGCTTCCTAAGGACCCCGCGGGTACCAACTCAGCGTGCAAATTAAAGGGATAACATGACCAGGCACCTCCTGGGCTGACGGGGCCAAGAGGTGGTTGATGTGGCCTTTTTGCCCACCTTCGATCCTCCCCCAAATTCCCAGTCCTGCAGCCATCTCCCCAGGCCCCCGAGGTCAGCAATCTCCTCTTACAGATGGAAGGGTCGCGGGCCAGATAGGGGTAGGGACCTGTCAAGGTCACACAGCAGACCTGGGACAGGCTTCTGCCCACCTCCCCTCAGGATCGGGTTTCTCAGTGACCCCTCTGGAATCTTGCGTGAGAGAAGACCACCACTGTCCCTGCCCACAGCAGAGGCTGCCGGCCCAAGGGTGGAGGGACCTCCTCACCAGCTGGGTGGGGGTGGAGAGGCCCTGGGGATCAGGTTAATAGAGCAGGAGCTTGAAACCGGAGCTTGGTGAAGAGCCTGAGAAAGCTTTGTCAGCTGCCTCCCACTCGCCACTTTCCAATTTTAGCTCCCCATGGCCGGTGCGGGGTGTCCCCAGCGAGGCCTCTGCAAGGAGCTGGCCCCCAGCCTGGGGCCTCTCCTGATAGACCCCCGGACGGGGGCTGGCCTGTGGACACAGGGGCATCCCCTTTCCCCTGGTCCTGCCTGCCCCTGATGCCCTTGGGGTAAATCCCGCTTTGGGGCCTGTGATTTGGATTGAGGGCCTGGGGTGTGCCCCGCAAGTCTCAAGAGCCCCAGAGTAGCTGCATCCCCAGCTGGTACTGACCTTGGGAGTCCGCGAGGGACCCTGGCACACTGCCCACCTCGGGCTCTGGGGTCCTGCGTCCAACTGTCCGTCCGTCCGACAGGCTGAGCTCTAGGGCCACAGTGGGGTGTGTCCAGCCCTGGGGTCCCCACCCCCTTGAGGTTATGAGCGGTGAGTGGTGACAGCGGGAGGAGGAGGGGAGGAGGAGGTGGCCTTCCTGAAGTGGAGCTGAGCAGAGTGGAGCTGAGCCGAGCGCCGCAGCGCTGTGGCCACAGGGAGCTGAAGGGAGGATCCTTGGAGGGGGGCGGGTGCTGGGGGGAGGTGTCCAGTAGCAGAGGCTCAGACAGGGACACCTGGGTCTCTCTTCAGCCTGCCTCCTTTGGCTCCTAGAGAGCCTGTGCCTCTCTCACTGCTACCCAGGACTTCCCTCGTCCAGAAGACTTCCTGGTGGCCCCACCAGCCTCTCCAGGCTTGTAAGCCCTGCCCCCACCACAGCCACACACACTCACATCATGTGCACACTTTCACACCTGGGCTCCAGGGACTCCAGCCGCCCCCCCGCTTTACATAATACCTCCTGGGGACTATCCCAGGGCAGACGCATCTTGCCCCCTGCCCTGGTCCTTTTCATTATGGAATGAGTCCTGGCAGGCCACACATCAGTGCCTGAGGGAGGGCTGGCTTGCCTGATGGGACTGGAAGTGGCATGGCACATGTGGCTGAGAGGGGTCCCCGCAGGCCAGCCCTGTCCCATATGGAGTGTCCTGGAGGGGGGTGCCAGCAGGGTCACTTGGCAAGGCTTGTGGGTACTTAGAATGGCTGGCATCCTCTTGATGGCAGAATGGAGGCAGACAGGAAGACAGGAGAGTGCTCCTGACCAACTGGGGGTCCTGCTGTGACAGGGTCCTCATTTTGGAAGGGAGCATCAGCCCTGGACGCCTGAGGGGAGGAGTATCCTGAAGATGCTCCTGAGATTAAGAACCTCTGACAGTGCCCTCTCGGATGAGGCGGAGTCATGGGGAGCTGTGTGTGTCTGCGCCATCTATGGAGGCCTGAACACACGTGTGCCGTGGGGAGGATCTGAGGGGTGGGAGGAGCTCCATGGCTGTGATCAGTCACAGGACAGCTCCTGGAGCCCCTGCTGATCCTGTGACCCCAGCTTCAGGCTCAGCTGAGGAGGCAGGAAGGAGGCGCTGCTTCCCACCCACCAGGGCCCAGGAAGGACAGCAAGGAGACTCCCAACATACACACGCCACGCAGGACGCAGAGGGCGCGGAAAAGCGTGAGTGCTGGCCACCGCGCAGTGTAGGCTGCGTTAACGCCACGATGGGTAATGGCCACCAGAGAGACCAGCACCAGGGAGGGAACGGTACCCGAGCCAGACTTCGGGCTTAAGGGGGGCTTCCTGGAGGAGGAGTCAGTGGTTGTTAGGAGTAAGTTAATCACAGCAGCAGGACGTACAGGGATTAACTTCTCAGTGTCATCACCGCCCACAGGGAAGGCGTCACCACTGTCTGCAGGTGGAAGAACCTGGTACCTGAGGAAGCCCCGTAAGCTCCTGGCACTGACCGCCCTGTAGGGTGAGAAGCCTGCGCACCCACACCGGGCCCCTCACGAGGCTGGAGGAAGCAGACAGGGTGGTTTGACCCAAGTTAAGAACACAGGTTCAGCCAATTGACTTGACCTGAGCTGGCGTGACCTACGTCTTTGGGCCTCAGACCCTCAGCTGTGAAATGGGCATACCGCTGGCTCTGGCCCTCACGGGGGTGGCAGGGGTACCGGCGACTCACCCCATGACAGGGGCCTCGCTCATAAACAGAGAGCCACAGCCAGCCTGGCCCCCAAGGCCCAGAGAGGCTGGTTTCACACACAGCAGTGAGGGTTTCCCGGGTGACCAGCGCACGGCAGAGTCTGCAGGGAGTGTGGGGGGCGGGAAAGGCAGGGGGTGGAGGGCTAGGGAGGCCCCATGATCTGACCCGTGAGGGGTGGCAGGGGAGGGCACCTGGCGAGGCCAGCCCACACGAGGGGCAGGAAGCTGCCTGAACTACGACCAGCGCTTGGCCCTGGGGCCACCTCCCAAACACCACAAGGGCCCTGGAAAAGATGCCGTGGGGGGTGGGGCATTCTCTCAAACCCGAGTCTTTTTTCAGTGCTTTTTCGGCTGTTTGTTGCTCCAAATAAAAACGGTAGGAAAGTACCCTCTGCGTTTGCAAGTGTGTGTGCGACTGTGTTTGACCAGATGTGTGTGGAGTCTGTGTGTGGTTTTGTGTTGTATGTTGTTCACGGTTGGTGTGTGTTTGCTGAGTGTGTGCGCTGTGTGTATTGCTTGTGTGTGCACATGTATCGTACATGCATGTGTGATGTGTGCACTCTGCATGTGTTTTGTGTGTGCGTGTGTGTGTGTGTGTGTGTGTGCAAGGCTGAGGGATATCATAGAGACAGTGCCTATAAAGGCACAACAGTGGGAGAAGGTGGGCAGACTTCGTGCTCAGAGCTGGCTGTGGGCTGGCCAGGGGCGGGGAGGAGGAGCTGGTTCTAGCCCCTAGTTGTGGGGGGCCCAGGGGAGCACATCCACTGGAGGTCACCCTGCCCTGGCCTCCTGGGAGCAGGGGAGGGGCCCAGTGGCAATGTAGTGTGTCTGAGGAAGCCTGAGCCAGGTGCAACCTTGTCCAGAGGCCCCCATGGGGACAGTGGCCAAACCACACCCACGGCTCCGCCAGGTCTGACCTGTCAGTGCTGGAACCTGAGCACCGAGACTTGCAGCACCTGCCTGGGGTGCCAGGAAGAGCCCTCGCCCTCACGCGAGGCGACCCTGCCGCGTAACTCTTCACTCAGCCCTGCCCCTCAACCTGCCAAGGCACCTGCACTCTCTCCTCCAGCTGCCACCTCGAGGCCCTGGCCAGCGCCCCTGGCGTCTCGGCCCCCCACCTGTTGCCCACCTGCCTGAGGGATCGGGGGGCCATCCTCAGGGTGCCAGGGACAGACGTGCTGCCTGGGAGCGGACGGGCACTAACCTGACAGGCCCACTGCCTGGCTCTGTGCCTGGCTCACCTGGGTTGGGTTTCTCAGGGTCCCTATCCTTGACACCTTTGACCACCTCCTTCCCTTGAAAATCTTTCTCACAGGCTCTCCCTGCCTTCCCTTTACCATCCTTGCTCCTTTGCTCAGGGAGGTGTGAAGGACACAGGGCTCCCTGTCAGCCCCTCTCCACCCAGATCTGATCAGGGAAGCTGGGAGCTTGGGAACCACCACAGGGACGGGGTGGGGACGGTGGCGGGGGAGGGGGTAGCCCCGTGCTGCAGTCTGGGGCCAGGCGCCCTTCCCGCCCAGCTCCATCACGGCGTTTCCCATGCCTCTGATTGGACTGGGAATTCCCTGGAAGGAGGAAACGAGTCAGATTCACCTGCAGGCCCCTCCCAGGCCCGCAGAGGCTGGCATGCTGTTGGCACTCACAGACGGCCTGGTGGCCGACTGGCTGGATGGAACGGTGACCTGTGACCAGTCTGTGTCTCTCCCCAGCTGACCTGGGAGTTCCTGGAAGCCAGGGACTGCGCCTGCCTCACCGTGGCACCTCTGTGCCTGGGGCAGAGGAACTGCTCAAGTTCTGGGGAGCGAGTGGAGGGAAGACGGAGAGCGAGTGTTTGCTGAGCACTTACTGCGTGCCAGCAGCTGCTCTGGCACCGGCTGCTTCACTTCAGTGAGCCCTGCAGAGGGTTCCCATGGGGGAATGCAGCAGACCTGATCTAGCCAAGCTGGGGGTGGGGAGGTGCCTGGTGCAGGTGCCGGCAGGCGTGACAGGGACTCCCACGCACGGCACACAGCAGTCTGTCCAGGCCGCCCCTACAGTCTGGAGACTGGAACACTCGTCTTTATACCCAGAGTTGGCTGGAATCGGTTTGCCCAAATGTGCAGACGAGATTTCCTGTGCCTGCCCATCAGCAGTTTTTCTCTCCCCTCTTTCTTATATAACGTTTGTTGAAATCAATCTATAGCTTTACGTCCCTTGTACAGAAATAAACAGAGAACTAATAATTATTGAAACAACTTTGGGCTACTGACATGTATGTTAATAACAGCCCCCCCAGGGAGGATTTTATTGTCCCCATTTTATAGATAAGAATGTGGAGGATCAGAGAGGTTACACTACTTGCCCAAGGCCACACAGCTGGTAGGTGGGGAGAGAAGCATGCCCCAGGCACCCCCACCTGTTCAGACTCCATGACTGACGCCCCTTCCTCTCAGATCTAGCCCAGGAAGGGCGGCAGAACCACCCTGGAAAGGCTGGCGTGTAGGTCACACCACCTCTGCACTTCCCTGAGGTGACCCTGAGGAAGGACGGCTGGTCCTGCACCTGCCTCTCACTCCCTGAGCTGCCCTAAGGCCGGAGCCTGCACCCCACACACTCACCACCCTCTGGGCTCCCCAGTGCTGCAGGAGAAGGTGTTCAGACCCAGCATCCCTGAGGCCCACCCCTCGCTGTCACACACTGTCCCCTCCCAGCACAGATCCTCTCCCTCCCGACTCTCTTCTGGCCATTTTCCTTCACAAGGAACCAGAGAAAACTCTTCCTTCCTGCAGACCCCTAGGGCCCCGTAAGAACCACCAGTTCATCTCCGTGGCCGCTGCTCTCCTGGCTGTGGGAGCTCCATGCAGGGTCAGAGGCCTCCTGAGGAGTGGGAGCTGGCACCAGGTCCCTCCGGAGCCCCACCCCCAAGGAAGGGGCTGAGAAGACAGGGTTCCAGGAGCCCCACGGCTTTTCCTGGGGAAGGGGCTGTTTTCATAGTAGGGGCACCTGCATCTGTGCCTCACTGCACAAGCAACACACAAGCGGCTATGTCTTCACCTGTGGGAATGTGTCCACAGCCACGTGTGCTCTTCTGCACCAGGGTCTCCGTGAGTGTGCACATGGAGAGGCCTGTGTGCGTGCACAGCTGCACGCTCCTGAATTGTACTTGTGTGCATCTGCAGCATCGTGTGGGCCTGTGGGTATACATGTGTGGCCGGGGTATCTGAGGTTGGCGTGTGTGGCTATGGAGGACCCTCTGTGGGGACACTCATTCCTGTAGCTGTAATTGCGTAGCTACAGCTGAGAAAGGGCAACACTGTGACAGTCACACACAGGCCTGCAGACCCTTAGGGTCCCCTGCAGCAGCCCTCCCAGACCACTGTGGCAAGGAAGGAGCACTGTACCTTCAGCTGCCTGAAGCTCCAGCCGAGCCCTCCCCAGCCCTCTGCCACCAGCACCCACCAGCCGCAGTCTTGGTGAGCAGGAGGAGGTGCTCAGGGCAGCTGCCTGGGATGGGGCTGCCCAGTGGCGGGTGGGCATGCCGACCCTGGCTAACCCCTCAATGGCAAGACTCTGGTTTTGGGTCGCGGACTGCAGTTAAATATTAGTTCAGCTTCTTTCTGCGACCCTCAGTTTCTTCATCCGTCAAATAGGGTGACAATCCCCTGGGTTACTGGAGGACTGGGTGGGGCCAGACTTCCACAGTAGATGCTACTCACTGGGAGCTGCGGTGACTATGAAAATGCTTATTATTACAAGTCCGAGGGTCTGCATCTGGGGCAGAACCTGAGGGCAGCTGACAATCCAGCTGAGGGCACCGTGCCCCAAGTCTGCGCAGGGCGTGGACGGCTACAGATGGAGCCGGGATGGGGCGAGGGACAGGGCGGGGCTCAGTGGCGTGGGACGTGCCCAGCCAGAGTAACCAAGGGCTCTCCTGTGTGTGGGGCCACGGGGCGTCCATGGCGAGCACCTGGACAAGGGACACGTCTGTCATACGCAGCCACCTTGCTGTCCTGGAGCTGTCACCTCTGCCAGCGGGCCGCTGTGCCTCTCCGCTGCTGCAGCCCGGCCGGCCTGCAGGGTCTCTCAGTGTCCCTCCAGGGCTTCTCTTCTGCCCTCCTGGCCTGCGGCGTCGGTTTTGGTCATCCTGAAGGAGCCCCTTCTGGTAGCAGCAGCTGAGCTGGCTACCCTGGGCCGGCTTCCCGGAGCAGATGGAGCTGGGGTGTGTGGCTATGGGGCACCCAAGGCTGCCCACCCGGCCAGGCCGACACTGGGCTGTCACCTACTGCTTGTCTGTCTTCTGCTGCCGCAGGGCCTGCAGGAAGACACTTTTCACCTGGCCCAGGATCTCGCGGTACATCCGGAAGTCCTCCTCCTTTCCCTGCAGGGCACTGGCCAGGGCAGCCTTCAGCATTTCATTCTCCTCCCCCTGGACGGCCAGCCTGGACCACAAGAAACAGCGCTCAGTGTGGCGGGAGCTGCACACAGGTGCGTGGGTGGGAATGTGGCTGCCAGCACGGCTGCTCTTCAGGCTCAGGGTCCCTCTGACCCATGCCATCCTCTCACAGACTCGGGGATACCGTGGATTCCTCTCGAAGGGCCTGGCTCCCCGCAACACTAAGCTGCCTCAAGACAGCTTAGAAAATGAGTTCTGATTGGTAGAGGGTCCTGTCTTTCCTTTCCCATGGCTGCGTGGGATCTTAAAAGGTTTGACTTGGCGAGAAACTGAGTTTAGTGATTCATGCTTGATAAACTTTCTCTCTGACTATGGGTCATCAGCGTTTGGGCCGGACCCTCTGTCCTCTGAAGGCCTGTCCCTGAATGACAGGCCTGGAATCCAGGACCAAGCAGGACCTGCCTTCTGGGCAAATGCATCACAAGTGCAAGGGGAGGGACATAGCCCCTCTGCCCCTGAAGGCGCCTCCACCCAGACAACCCCACCCTTTCAGGAAGGCGGGTGAGGGGTACCTGGTTGTCAGCTCTTCCATTTGGGATTCTGTGGGCATGTCGGAGAGTTGGGCAGAGGACGGGTCCTTCTCGCTCCCAGCTGGGTTGTGCCTGGCGTTGGAGGTGGGCAGACCTGTGGGGCAGCAGCAGCCACCCTGTGAGGAGGCCACAGCCCTGCGCTGGCACCCTGCTTCTCCTCCCCCATTGCCCACTGCCTGCACCTCCACATCGGAAACGGTGCACCGCCTTTGGGCGCCGGGCAGCCCTGAGCTCTGCTTCCCTCCAGCCCGCCGGGCGCCTCCTCCGCACGCCTCTGCCCGGCTCTGGCCTCGGCTACAGCCCTGACTCCGCCTCCCTTGTACCAAGGTGGTTGGTTCTCACCTCCCTGTCTCCATCTTTATACTTTACAAGTTTCTGGTAATTGATTTTCTTTTTTTTTGAGACAGAGTCTTGCGCAATCTGCGCCTCCCGGGTTCAAGCGATCCTTGTGCCTCGGCCTCCTGAGTAGCTGGGACAACAGGTGCCTGCCACCATGCCCAGCTAATTTGTGTATTTTTTGCAGAGACAGGGTTTCACCATGTTGGACAGGCTGGTCTCAAACTCCTGGCCTCAAGTGATTCACCCACCCTGGCCTCCCAAAGTGCTGGGATCACTGGCGTAAACCACCATGCCCAGCCTGGTAATTCGTTTTCAAAACGAGAAGCCAGCTGGGCCTGATGTGGGGGCTGTGGCTGAGCCGAGTCACTGTACCTGACGCCCTCATGCCAGTGGTCCCCATCCAGGCCAGCAGCTTCATCCCAGGAAGCCGGTGATCCAGGGTCCTGGGTTTGAGGGATACAGAATGCTCACAGAAAGGAGACAAAGCAGCCGGGCACAGTGGCTCACACTTGAAATCCCAGCACTTTGGGAGGCTGAGGCCGGAGGATTGCCTGAGGTCAGGAGTTCAAGAGCAGTCTGGCCAACAGGGCGAAACCCTGTCTCTACTAAAAATACACACACACAAAAATGAGCCAGGCATGGTGGTGTGTGCCTGTAATCCCTGCTACTTGGGAGGCTGAGGCAGGGGAACTGCTTGAACCCGGGAGGTGAAGGCTGCAGTGAGCCGAGCTGGCACCGCTGCGCTCCAGCCTGGGCGACAGAGCCAGACTCTCTCAAAGAAAAAAAAAGAAAGACAAAGCCCAGCTGGCAGTGAACTTGGGCAAAATCACAGCCTCAGAAAAGCTCAGCGCTGAAAAGGCCTCAGCTGGTGTGACCCGTGGTAAATCATCTGGCATCAGTAGACCTGGCTTTCACCCTCTGCTGAGAGGCCTCAGGCAAACTATCAGCCTCTCTGAGCTGGTTTCCTCACCGGAAAAGGAGGGATAACAGCTTCTGCCTCTGGAGCCCTGGCAGCCTCGGGGAATCCCACTGGCTCTCAAGGCCTGCTGGGCCACCGCGGCCTCGCTGCCGCCTCGCTGCTCCTCCAAGCCCCAGCTAAGCCTCCGTGCACCCACATCTGCCCTTCCCTCGGGGTCTGCAGAACACACCGCTCCCCGTTCCTCCATCTCTGCTCAGATGTCCAGCTCCCCCACTGGAGCGGGACTGCATGGAGGACGGAATTGCAAATCCAGTCTCCTGATTTTACAGATGGGCCGGGGGCAGGCGGGGAGGTGCTGCTCTGCTCCCCAGAGGGGCAGCACTTTGCCCATGTTACAGGCCAGCAGGCAGCAGAGGTCACGGGCACGGTTTCCCTCAGGCAGCTGCCCTCACTGTCCAGCAGGGAACAAAGCGACTTCCCGGCTGGGGCTTAGCCCTCCCTGGCTGGAAGTCCTGCTGCCTGGGAGGTGGGCCCCAGCCTGGAGAAGCCACACTCCTAGGGGACATACTCCTAAGAGCCCAGGAGGGTCAGCAAGGCTAAGCCCCAGGGACCCTTCTAGCCTGGATTCTCAGAAGCTCCTGGCCTTGCTGGTGGAGAAGAGAAAACAGGTGGCCCCAACCCCCTTGTACCCTACTTCTGGCACACCCTTCTGAAACGTTCTGACCTCATCCGGGCTGAGCGCTGAGACCAAGGGTCTGCTTATCTTTGGCTGGGGAGGGGTTGGGGGCTGCTGGAGTGTTGAGAGGGGTGCAGGGGGGCAGCAGCACCTCCTCTCCAGAGCCTGGAGGGGCTGGGATGGGTGGGATGGGGAGGTCCAAGGAGGCAGGCCCAGCCCCCCACAGGGAGGCCCTCCCTCCCTGGAGTCAGCCATCCCACACCCCAGCCCGCCCCAGCCCCACAAGACACGGATGCTGCTGATGTGGACACCGCACCTTCCTCTGCATTAGACCAACAGACCTTCCAGGTAGGGACGGCGTTTCCTAGCGCCCCTCTGCCCCTGGCTATGCCCAGCTGTC
>NW_016107444.1:5699742-5724812 GCF_001604975.1 Cebus imitator
GGCTATGCCCAGCTGTCTAGGATCTGGACGGCATTTCCTAGCGCCCCTCTGCCCCGGCTATGCCCAGCTGTCCAGGATCTGGCCGGTGGGATGAGAGCAGAAGTAGCACATGCGACCTTGAACGGTAAGGACGGTCTGTCTCCTTCCTCCCCTTCCTGCTGCTGCTGGGAAAGCTGCAGCAGTCTCTGTAGGCCAGGAGACAGAAGCTGCATGCTGAGGACAGTGGGGCCACAAAACAGGGAGCTCGGGTCCCCAGACTTCTGGTGAGGCTACTTCCTGCTTCTGTCAGCGGGGCCGCTGCAGGAGGTAGAAAGGGACTCCTCTCCTGCTTCAGCCGCTGCTGCATGGGCCTCCCCAGCATACCAGCTTTGCCCATGGCCACTTTGAATGAAGTCAGCTCAGGACAGAGCTTTGAGGGCTGGGGTGGTGGTGGCCAGGGACACTGGCACTGCCACCTCATGCTGAGAGCTTCCAGGTGGCCGGGCCAAGGCCATATGGGCCAGTGGAGCTCTGGGGCTCCTGCTTCTGACCGGGAGGCCTAGGGAAGAGGACCCCCGCAGCGGGGACAGGCAGAGCTCCACCCTGACGGAGGCTCTGCCTCCCACACACTTGCTGACGGGCTGGCCCGGCCCCTGCACGGGGCCTCCTGCCCTGGCCCCTACCTGTTTTGGTCCTGGGGGCTGCTCTCTGGGAGGCTGACGCCCTCCCTGGCTCTAGGCGCGTCTTCTCCAGCCGCTGCTCCAGCAGCACAGTGCGGTGCCGCTCCTCCTGCAGCTTCCTCTCCGACTCCAGGAGCTTGCCGCCACTCTCCTCCACCCTGGGGAGTAGAGAGGAGGGTGCCGCACGCCCTGGCAGGCAGGGGCAGCCCCCACCGCACCTGCTCAGGCCCTGAGAGAGATGGGCACATCTGACATGGGGTGGTGGGGCCCCTTCATTTTCATTGCAGTGGCACAGGAATGTGCATTTAAACGTCACGTGGTTCTCTCCAAGGTCACAGCTGAAAACTACCGGTCCCGGCCCCATCGTTCCCAAGTCCTGCTCTCTAAACGCAGTCACTTATAATACTTCTCGCTGTTTCTTTTAATGTTTACTGCCATATTTTTATAGACGCTTATGTTGCTATTTTTAAAAGGTTTAAATATAATCTTTTGATTTCCTGTCATGCAACGTGAGAATTCAGTTTTATTTCAGTGCTCACCCCCACCAAACAGAATCACCTCTACGCGCTTTTGGATAAACTGATATTAGGTGGTGTATCAGTTTTCCATCACAGCTGTAAAAAATCACCACGAATTCAGCAGCTTAAAACAACACAAATCTATAATCTCACAGTTCTGTAAGCTGGAAGAATGGCAGGCTCAGCAGGTTTCACAGGCCAAAACCAAGGGGTGGGCTGACCTGGGCTCTTCTCCAGAGGTTCCGGGGGAAAATCCACTTACAGGCCCGTTCCGAGTGTTGAGAGATTCCAGTTCCTGGGAGCTGAAGGGCCGAGGTCCCTGTTTTCTGTGGGCTGTTTCAGCTTCCAGGAGCCACCTTGCCCCACCACCTCCAAAGCTAGCTGGATACACTTCTCACGCGTTGAGTCTCTGTGCCCCTCTGACTTCCTCTACAGCATCTCTCAGAATAGCCCAGATGGAGATACTTCTCTGCTTTTAAGGACTCAAAAGATTAGATTGAGCCCACCAGATAATCCAGGATAATCTCCCCATTTTAGGGTCCATAACAATAATTATATCTGCAAAATCTCTTTTGCCACATAACGTCAAGCACCCACAGGCATAACAGCAGGGAGTGAAGGGCACAGACACCTGATGCCTGCCTGCCACCGCGGTACACTGGGACAGTTAGAGCCATGACGCAGCGTGTACGGACGGTCACATTTCCTTTCTCATTTGATTGTTTGCCTTTCTTGGAGTTGGGTTACCTCAAGCTTAGTGTGCTGTTTTCTACACGCCCGTCACACATGCGCAGGCCTTGAAGACCTCGCTCTGTGGCTACTGCACGTGCAGGATTGTGGATTGTTTAATCCCACTGGGGCCTGGGCTCAGGTCCTTCCCGTGGCCAGGTGTGCCACTGCGGACCTCTGTGATACAAAGGTTCCGTGAGGAAGCCAGAACTCCCTGAGCTCTAACCCAAGCCCAGTCGCGTGCACACCTGCAAACCACAATGGCAGCCTTGAAACTGACAGCGTTGGAGGAATTGATCTTTCCACATTGGGGAAGGGTCAAAAAACCAGAAAGGCAACAGTTTTCAACAGTACACAACCACTAATAAAAAGCTGTATAGTATCACAGCACACCGCTGCTAACACGTATTTAAGCATATTCCTTGAAACTTTATTTGCAAAAGCAAAAACTCAAAACAACCTAAAGGCCCATCAACAGGGGACAAACAAATAAGCAGAAACATATTCACACTATAGAATGTTCTATAATATGACAGAGCTCCACACAGTGCCTGCCAGCTGTGTGTCCACACATAGCTACTAAAATTACAGCTCAGGAGCTGGGCTCAGTGGCTCATGCCTGTAATCCCAGCACTTTGGGAGGCCGGGGTGGGAGGATCACCTGAGGTCAGGGGTGTGAGGATTCAGTCAGGCTACTGGGAAAAATTTTAGTTATAATAAGCACAAAGCCTCTTAGAAGGCCTGGGGGGTTGCATAAGCTCCAGCAATAAATCTGGCTGAAGGCAGCCAGCGTCTCTCTGCAGGAGCCGGAGAGATTAGGGTGCAAATACAAAGGAGCATAGAGGAGTTTACCTAGCTAGCTTGTTTACTCATGTGATCCTAAGACTGACCTTTGATTTACTGCAGGTGCTTAACTGCCTTCTACTCAGGGGGTCCACAGAAGTTAATTACCCTCTAGTGGTGTTTATCCAAAGACCCTTGTCCTTTGATACATTAAATAAAAGCCTGCAGTAGGGGCTGCCTGGGACCAGCAGTCACAACTGTTTACAGCACTCTCCACAGAGTCTGTGAGTGGCCTGGACACTCAGCAGAGCTGGAAAAGCATCGTTATCTGTGTGTTAGTGTACTCATCTGTCGTTGAGTCAGGGTCTGCCGGACAGACCCCCGCAGGTGGTGACCCCAAGAGTGGTGCCCCATGTGAGGAGACTTCACAAGTAGTGACCCCAACAAGGAGCTCAAGACCAGCCTGGCCAACATGGTGAAACCCCGTCTCTACTAAAAATACAAAAGAATTAGCCAGGCATGATGGCACATGCTTGTAGTCCCAGCTACTCAGGAGGCTGAGGCAGGAGAATTGCTTGAACCTGGGAGGTGGAGGCTGCAGTGAGTTGAGATCGCACCACTGCACTCCGGCCTGGGCCACAAGAGCAAAATTCCATCTCAAAAAAAAAAAAAAAAATTAAAGTTCAGGTCATGCATGAATAGTTTATGCCTGTGCTTTCGGAGGCACAGGTAGGCGGATCACTTGAGCCCAGGAGTTCAAGGCCAGTCTAGACAACGTGGCAAAACTCCATCTCTACAAAAAAAAAAAATACAAAAATTATGCGGGCATGGTGGCACGTGCTTGTGGTCCCAGTTACTTGGAAGGCTGAGGTAGGCGGATCACTTGAGCCCGGGAGGTGGAGGTTGCAGTAAGTGTGCTGAAATTGTACCACTGCACTCCAGCCTGGGCAGCAGAGTGAGGCTCTGTCTCAACAGCAACAAAAAAATAAAGTTCATGAAAATTAAAAATTCAGTTCCTCAGTCACACGAGTCACTCAAGTTCTTAAAAGCCACATGTGGCTAATGGCAACCGTATTGATCAGTGCAGATTTTGAACAACTCCATCATCACAGACAGTCCCACCGGACAGCAGTGGAGGGGGCTTGTTATCACCAGAGTGGGTTTCTGACAAAGGACGACTTTGTCCTCACTTCCAGCATTGCCCTTCTGCCTTTCACCACGGGATGCTGTAAGAAGGCCCTGTCAGATGCTGGCAGCTTGATACTGCACTTCCCAGCCTCCAGAGCTGTGAGAAATAAATTTTTTGTCTTTATACATTACTCAGTCTGTGGTATTCTGTTATAGCAACACAAACTGGACTAAGACACATCTTAGACACAGCTGGGTAACTGAACTCCAGGACAAGGAGAGAAATCTCATAACAACAGCACAGCTAACACTTCTGAGTGCTTTCCATGTGCCAAGCACTATGTAAAGGCACTGCATAAGCATCATTATGTCTAATTCTGCAAGTAACCAACAGGTGCACTAGCATTACTTCAAGAAGACACAGAAAATCTAAATTTGAAAAAAGGTTGTCAAAAATCTACCTCCAAAAAAAAAAAAAATCAGGTCAAGCCAGGTGCTCAAGAAAGTTCTCTCTAACCTCCAAGGAACCAATTGTTCTTGCTGTTCTGGCAATTCCACAATATAGAAAAAACAGATAGCTTCCTGTAAGTTTACAAGAAACTTGATTTCACAGTTAATAATAGGGTTAGTGTATTAATCCTGCCGCACAACAAGTTACCACAAACAGAGGCTCCAAAAAACATAAAGAGCTCCTACACTCAACAACAGGACAAACGACCCAATTAAAGAGCAGGCAAAAGACTTGTGTTTCCCCAAGGAAGATACGCAAATGGCCAACAAGAACATAAACAGGCGCCTGACATCATCAGCCATTAGGGAAATACCAGTCCAAACCACAAAGAGGTATCACTTGAAACCTCGCAGGACAGCTACAATTGAAAAAGAGGAAAATAGTAAGTGTTGGTGAGGACATGGAGAAACTAGAACTCCTGGTCAACAGTTTGGAGGTTGCTCAGAAAGCTAACTGAAAAGTTACCATAGGATCAAACCATTCCACTTCCAGAATCGGAAACGGGGACTCAAACAGATACTTGTGCAACAATATTCTTGTTGCATTATTCACACCAGCCACGAAGGCGGAAACAGCCCAGTCGTCCATCAACAGATGAACGGAGAGAAAGAAACAAATGGTCTATGCGTGCAACAAAATATTATCCGGCCATAAAAAGCAACCAAGTTCTGACATGCTACCATGTGGATGAACCTTGGAAACGTTGTGCCAAGCACAACAAGCCAGATTCAAAAGGGTAATACTGTATGACTCCACTTATGTAAAACATCTAGAACAGGCAAATTCACAGAAGGGAGGTTACTGGTTAGGCACAGTGGCTCACGCCTGTAATCCCAGCACTTTGGGAGGACAAGGTGGGTGGATCACCTGAGGTCAGGAGTTCAAGACCAGCCTGGCCAACATGGTAAAACCCTGTCTCTACTAAAAATAAACAGCCGGGTGTGGTGGCGGGTGCCTGTATTCCCAGCTAGTTGGGAGGCTGAGACAGGAGAATCGCTTGAATCTGGGAGGCAGAGGTTGCAGTGAGCTGAGATCCTGCCATTGCACTCCAGCCTGGGTAACAGAGAAAGACTCCATCTCAAAAAAAAAAAAAAAGAAAAAAGAGGTTACTAGACTGGACGCTGGGTTTGTGGGGTGGGGTATGAGGAGTTGTTGCATAATAGTAGCAGAGTTTTTCTTTGTGGTTATGAAAAAGTTTGGAAACAGTGATAATGGTTACATAGTATTGCTAATGTAATTAATGCCACAAATTGTACGCTTTTAATGGTTAAAATGACAAATGTTTGGTGTATATAGTTTACCACAATTAAAACATACATATTTGCACAGATTTATTATTTCACAGTTTCTGTAGGTTAGAAGTCCAAGGTTGGCTTAGCTAATTTCTCTGCTCAGGGTCTTACATGGCTGAAGTCAAGTTGACAGAAGGAGATGCTCTCCTCCGAGGCATGGAATCCTTTTCTACCTCATTCAGGTTGTTGGCAGAAGTCAGTCCCCTACACAGATGCCATGGAAATGTCAGGAAGCTACCCGGTATGGCCTAGAGGGGAGGCTGACTGGGGTCTCCATGTTTTTGCCGGCTAATGACTTGGGTGGTTGTGAGCTCCTAGATTTTTCTCCTTATTCTGGAGTTCAGGTATGCTGCCCAGCTGTGTCTAAGGGAGTGTTTTCATCCGTTTTGTGTTGCTTTGACATAACACCACAACCACCCATCACCATGCTGTTCCCTCCAAAGCACAGTGGTTTTGGCAGAAGCATTTGAACTACAGCAACTCCATCTTAAAGAGGAGCTGGATAAACCGAGGCCGAATTCTCAGATGGTTAAGGCGTTCTAAGTCACAGGATGAGCTAAAGACCCTGCTGATATAAATCAGGTTGCAGTAAAGAAGCTGGCCAAAACCCACCAAAACCAAGACGGCCACGAGAGTGACCTCTGGTCATCCTCACTGCTGTACTCTCACCAGCGCCATGACAGATTACCGATGCCATGGCAACGTCGGGAAGTTACCTGACCCTACAGAGGGGAGGCATGAATAATCCACCACTTGTTTAGCATATCATCAAGAAATAACCATAAAAATGGGCAACCAGCAGCCCTGGGGGCTGCTCTGTCTATGGAGTAGCCATTCTCTTTTTTTTTTTTTTTCAGGGGATAGGGTGGACAGGGGGAGGAGGGGAGGGGAGGGCTGCAGTAGCCATTCTTTCATTCCTTTATTTCTTAGTAAGCTTGCTTTTGCTTTGCACTGTGGACCTGCCCTGAATCCTTCCTTGCGCGACATCCAGGAACCCTCTCTTAGGGTCTGGATTGGGACCACTTCCTGTAGCATCTTTCTGGTGACCACAGAAGTGACTGTAGTGAGGAAACCCCTGACCCAAAGTCTAACTTTGGGTAAGTGGTGGGTCCAGTAACATCCTTCTGGTGAACCACAGAAGGGACGATACTGTGGAGAACCCCCCAAGCCAAGGGAAGCAGACTTCACCACTGATTGGACGACTTTGGGTAAGTGGGGTGCACAAACCCGGGTAAAGGATGGGATTGGGTTAGAGACTCAACTGACAGCAGGTAGAGTCTCTCCTAAGACACAGTGCCTTAGGGGCCCAACTTAGGAGGGTTCAAGTCCCTTCTAAGATCTAGGGGGTTGGCGGCCCCTCTCAGTAAAGTCCCTTTCAGCTAAAAATGGGTTTGGCACTATGGGATGTTAACTGCTGTTCTCTTTGGATTAATCTGTCTTACACTCTTTGCTGATGGCTGTGGGTGACAGCATTAGGCACGTATAGGACTGTGGGACATGGGGAGCTTTTTCTTCCCTAAAAAGGGAAAGTCGAGAGCTGGCGGGACTGCTGGGAGAGATCCCTTCACTACTGACAAGTGGCCACCGGGCCTTTTCAGTGTCACTGCAACGGGGATCTTTCTCTGGCCTGAGCGCCTCACTTCCCTACTCTGCCTCAAGCAAAGCTTTCCTCCTTCTCTCTCTGTGCAGACTGGTTGAATGAATAGTAAAAATCACTGTTTATCTCCTATAAAGTTTTGATTACCTGGAAAAAGGATCTGTGAGGCTAGACTTAAGCGGTAGCGAGTTTGGTGTGCCTTGTATGTTTTCTGTACTGTTCTGACATGCAGAAGGGCGCCTTGGGGTGGGACTCAGGCTCAGGACACCCATAAGCCTGTTCTTCGGCCCAGCAGACTGGCCAGTTATAAACTTTGCTGTAGGTGCCTGAAAAAACTGGATGAGGTTTCCTTCTTGTCTTGTGTATCCTTGGGAGCTTGCCCTTATAACCATATGGCCACGCTTTCTCTCTTCACAATGGCATCCTGGGTTCAGGGTTCAATTCCCAGCTTAGTGAATGAGTCCTTTATCTTCTATGTATTTATGTGTATTATGTGTGTGTTGTTTAGATATGAAAGAGCTTTAACTAATTGGTTTGAAAATAATAAGAGCTTAAATATTTTATCAGAAAAGTAAAAAGTATAATGTCTTTTACTTCATATGACTTAAGCAATCTTTGGGAAATAAAGAGAGTTTTAAAGATTACTGTTAAAATAAAAATATCTTCAAAAATGTAAACATTTGGTCTAAGCTATGCAGGTCAGATATTAAGTTTACTAAATGCTTTAAGGTCATAAACTGCTTCTTTAACTTTTGAAAGTGAAAATTGTTCAATTTACCCACTTTGGAGCATTAGATTCTAGATAAGGCCTGGAATAAGACATGTGGAGTTAGCCATGCCCCCTTGCTATGCAAAGAAGGTTATAAAGAAAAGAGATTTCCTATCAGAAAGGGTGTTGTAAGGTAAATTCTTGTCCTAAAGTAAAATGTCTGATTGCTTAAAAAAAGGGAATTTATGCAAGAAATGCTGTACAGTTTGAAGGTTGTTAGGCCTCCTAAATGCCTCATAAAATGCCATTATAACTCTTAACTGTATGACTCAACTGCTTTACAGCTAGGCAAGGCCTGGGACACATGAAGTTAGAGGCTGGAAAGAGACCTTATCTGCACTGTCCTAGGCACCATACCTAGTACACAACTAAAATCCCAAACTTACCAAGGTTTTCAACTACCGAAGAAACAGTTTTACATGCAAGGTGTGTAAAGAAAGTTAAATGTGTTTTTAGTGAAAAATTACAAGAAGTCACGAGAATGTGGATTTTTCTTGCCTAGATTAAAGGTTAAGGGATTGTTTTAAGTTAGAATAAAGCTAAAAGTTTAAGCAAGTTGTGGAAGGTTCGTGAAAAATTAGTTGTAAAAGAAATTCTGTGAACATATTGACTAAAGTTGAAGAGGTATTATTATTCAGTTTTTCCATAAATTAAACACTAGAATAAAAGCACAACAGGTTTTTCTTAGAGCAAAAATCTGCTTATGATCTCTTTAACAAAAATCTGTAAAGGGTTATAAAAAGTTTATAAGAATCTTACCTTATGGTCAAACTTATTAAGATTAAATTTATCTGTAAATTTAAATTTAATTAAGATTAAATTTATTTTAAATTTTATCAAGAATTAGATTTGATATTAATAATGCACTAATGCAACAGTAACATTTGGCTTATTTGGTATAAAAACACAGAAAGCATTGTCAAATGTGAAATAGTGTTTGGCTTTCTTTGGACTATATTTGTATAAATATGTTACTGGTATATGTTCCAAAATTATTTTTAAAACTCCTACAATTCTAATATGACTTACTGTATGTTATTAATACTTGTTACATAAAATTCATTGTGTGTCACAGAGGTAACCAAAATTTCCTAGTCAATTGTGGCTTCCATAGTGGCTGTCTTAAGACCTTTTATCATCTACAATTGTTGTCGTGTTTTAATCCTCTTCAGAAGGCGGTTTATAATCAACTGCAGGACTTTGACAGATATTCTTAAATGCAAATTTCTGGTCACTTTGGAAATTGTAACATTAGAATAGAGGAGAAAACTTTCAGGACTCATGGAGAGCTAAAATGTTCATGAGTATCAAACAGAAGTTAACTGCATGAACTAAACTGAAGAAGTCTAAAGTAATCTTTTTAATTTTGCTTAAGACATTGCTGATCCTTTGTTTTTCAGAGTCAAGGAAACTTTGCAGTTATTTATAGCTTTTAATATTTGAGTAAGGTATACTCCTGTGAACAAAATTTGGAACATATTTGTTTCTTTCTACCTGATTTCTCCATAATTTGAAAACTATTAGTGAGTATTCTTAACTTATGGCAATGTAGTTATTTGCAAAAGTGCAATAAGAATCTTTTTTCTTTTGCAACAGGACACAATTGGAGAAATTGGTTGTTTTACCAAGACTTTGACTGGAATAATGTGTTTTCCTTTCATGAATCAAATTTGACTTGAGAGCCAATAAAAAGCCCCTTGGACAACTGGCCTCAAACCTTGTCTACAACAGTCCCTGTATAGGGTTTCTGACCTGTGGTAAGTAAGGAATATCACTTTCTCACAGGTCCAGGGACCTGAAGTTATCTTGGGATCTCAGGAGGAGAGAAATTTACCCAGCTCACAAGTATTTGAGAGTACAAACCCATGTCATGGCTCAGCTCTAAAAAAGTCTTATCTAAGAAGATTCCTTCTATGGAACAGAGTTCCATCAAAGCCAATTTTAAAAGTCTATGTGAAAAATAATTATTCTTGCTGCACTTTATACAAATAATCAGGCCATGGCCAGGCATGGGGCTCAGGCCTGTAATCTCAGCACTTTGGGAAGCCAAGGGGGGGCAAGTCACTTGAGGTCAGGAGTTCAAGGCTAGCCTGGGCAACATGATGAAACCCCACCTCTACTAAAAACACAAAAAAATTAGCCAGGCGTGGTGGCAGGTACCTGTAATCTCAGCTACTCAGGAGGCTGAGGCAGGAGAATTGCTTGAACCCAGGAGGCAAAGACTGCAATGAGCCAAGATCGTGCCACTGCACTCCAGCCTCGGCAACAGAGCAAGACTCTGTCTCAAAACACACACACACACACACACACACACACACACACACACAACAAAAAAAACAAACAAACAAAAAAAAAAACAAATAATCAGGTCAAGTATAATAAGCAAATCAGTCTTACCATAATTTGTTTTTAGTAAAAATGGGAAACTGGAGAGAGAACTATTATATTTATATAGTATTGTATTTAAATTGTAGTCTCATCAGTTGTTTTTAAGTTTGTTTCTGCAATTTAGGCTAATCCTGCTTATTCCTGTAAACCAACCAGTGGTCTCTGACTGCTGTTCCGAAGGTACATGAGGGACGGGTAATATGAAAATCTGGGTCAGTGTTCTACTTCTGGGCATGTATTGGAATTGGCTAGCAACCCCGTATCAGCTTAGTTCCAACAGTTGGCCAGTTCATGGAAAGCCTTCTAATTTAGTTCACTTGGGATAATTTTACTTATTTTGTTTTACTGTTGTGGAATATACTGCTGTTGTACTCCTTGTGTGGGAATGCAGAATAAGCTTACTGAACATTTTCTTAAACTGAACACTTTCTAATCTTCCAGGTATCACCTGTTGTCGGACTGAAGAGTTCTGAATGGCCTCACCTTACTGATGGTTTCTGACTGGGCTCTTCTCTGCCCGAACACAAAAGACCGTAATGGTTAGGTAGGAATATCATCGCTCCTATTCGGCCTGAAGAAGTTATGGAGGATGGATCTTTGTCCATCTGCAACACTTAGGATTAATGGTTCTCCTATAACGGGGACGGGGGAAAATGTCAGAGGTGTTTGAACTAGAGCATCCACCTTAAAGAGGAGCTGGGTAAACTGAGGCTGAAACCTACTGGGCTGCATTCCCAGATGGTTAAGGCATTACTAAGTCACAGGATGAAATGGGAAGTCACAAGACCCAGGTCATAAACTGCAGATAAAACAGGTTGCGGTAAAGAAGCTGGCCAAAACCTGCCAAAACCAAGATGGCCACGAGAGTGACCTCTGGTCATCCTCACTGCTACACCCCGACCAGCGACCAGCGTCATGACAGTTTGTAAATGCCATGGCAACATCAGGAAGTTACCTGACCCCTACAGAGGGGAGGCATGAATAATCCACCCCTTGTTTAGCATATCCTCAAGAAATAACCATAAAAATGGGCAACCAGCAGCCCTGGGGGCTGCTCTGTCTGTGGAGCAGCCATTCTTTCATTCCTTTACTTTCTTAGGAAGCTTGCTTTTGCTTTGGACTGCAGACTCGCCCTGAATCCTTTATTGTTGTCTTTATTGCTCGAGATCCAAGAACCTTCTCTTGCCGTCTGGATCAAGACCCCCTTTCCTGTAAGTTTGCAGGAGAACGCCTTCAAGGCCAGTAAGAAAATGTCTGCTGCTTCCACTCTCTGGCTTCCTCTGTCTCTGGAGTTGGACCCGGACTAAAAGGACTCATATGATCGTGTCACGTCCACTCAGAGTCTCCTGCTTGATAAACTCAAAGTCATCTGATGAGTAACCTTAAATAGCTCTGCAAAAATCCCCTTTGCCATATAAGTTAACATAACTGTGGCAATAATACCCTACCACATTCACAGTTTCTACCCACGCTCAAGGAAAGGGAAATTTATAAGGCACGTATATCGGGGGTGGGAATGTTAGAATTCTGCCTACCACAGTAAAAATAGAGGAAAAAAGAAAGAAAATTAAATTCAGTGGTATTGTAAGAGAGTAACACAACATAGTTCCAGAGCTGTAAGAGTCAACATCAGAATTAGGGCAAAGGAGAAAATCGTGTAATCCTTCCAACAGATACAAGCAGCATTGGTAAAATCAGTAGCTATTCCTGATTTTAAAAGCTCAAAGTAAAATGAGAATAGAAGGAAACATCTTAACATAATTAAATATTTTAAAATCAAAAACTTATAACCCATCAACAGAAGATGGTACATAAATCACAGTGGATTTATATAATAAAATATTCTGTAACCATAAAAGGAATAGGTACTGACAAGAGAATGCAGTGTACTAAGTAAAATAAGTAGCAGAAGATTATGCATAATATATGATCTAATTTAAAAATTTATAACAAATTAAAAATTTAAAAACAAACAAATATAAGGTTAGTGTAATTCAGCCACTGAACTGAATATGCAGGAATACGCAGCAGCTTTGGACTGGACTATGGGGAGGGGCTTTCACCTTTCTGTTATGAATTTCAGTAATGGATGCTTTTGTTTAACTCCATTTATAATGGGGGAAATAGTAAACCAACAGCAAAACATCATACAAAATGGCACAGCACATTGTGAATTCCCACAAAATTTTAGGAACAAGCAATCTCTTGATTTCTTTCCTTCTCCCCCATAGCGTGCCTTCCGTATCTCAGGAAGTGTTATCCTCACTCATGCAGCTGCTCAGCCCAGACACCCGGGGGTCACCCTTGCCTTCTCTTTCTCCCTCATCTTCAGCCTACAATCTGCCAGCAGGCTCCACAGCTTTTCCTGCAAACACGAACCAACCAGCTCCTTCTCCATCCTCTGCCTCTCGGGACCTGAGGCTGCTGCTCCTGCCGATCGATGTCTGTCGGCCTTCAAGAATTCTTGGATCCTTTGGGATTTTGATTATTTTCTTTTGACCAATCCCTGGTCCCACTGATTTGCTTCAGCTGTTAATAGGTCTAACTCGGTCAGATCCTCATTTGTCTTTGACTGGGATTCTAATACTTCTCCAACCTCATGTGCATCAATCTCATGAAATTCCAAATATTTTGAAAGATTTGCCTTTTTGCTTCGTAATCGATTTGCATTGTATTTTAAGAGTCTGACCAAAGTAAGCCAGTGGCAGTGTGAAGTGAAGAATGTGAAATAGTCAAATGATGAGTGTTTGGATGTTAAAAATTTGGCTTTCATGGGGACTGTAACTGTGGGGATGCTGGTAAAAATACTCAAATAAGGAGGTTTCCCCTCCTAAGATGCTAAGAATGAATTTAACACAATGACACAAAACCTTCATGGAGACAAACATACATGATATTACACATGATATACATAATACCACATATATGATACATAAAATGTTCTTTTATAAGTCAAATAAAAATATAATCAACTCTAAAACACACGCAATGGCATGAATAGGCAGTTAAAATAAAACAACATGTAAAAGTTATGTGAAAAATACACTTATCCTCACTTTTGATCATAGCAAAGCAGATAAAAGCAACAGGAGACATTAGCGTTCCTTTGTTACTTTGGCAAAAATGTTAAAGATGAATACAACCTAGTAAATGTGGAGGTGTGGGGAAAGAATCAATAGTTCACATTATTGGTAAGAATGTAAATGGATTCATTTTAAAAGGGCAATTTGTATTATTTGTGAACATTTTAAATGTGCATATGCTTTGAGTCAACCATTTCATTTTCAGGAATTTGTAATACAGACATACTCCCATAAAAATGTAAAGATGCATTTAGTGTGAGTCTATAAATAATATGTATAATATATACAATATACATACCCCTATGTACACACATATATATGCACATACATGCTATTATTGGATGTGGAAAGAAGAATGGAAGTTTCAGCCGTTCTCATCTAATATGAGGAATGCGGATTTGGTGGTTGAAAAGGCGGCTTTTTTGCAAGAAGTAGGTATACTTTATAATGGAAAAGCTAGTAAAACTTCCAATAGCATAAGGCAGAGGTTTCAATGTCAACATGAGGGAAGAAGACATAAGCTTGGACTTCTATAATATAATGAGCCACAAGTGAGTTCTCTGTATACTTCTGGAAGCCTCGAAAGTGTGGCCTTGTTTGTGACAGGCCAGGCGTGGTGGCTCACACCTGAAATCCCAGCACTTTGGGAGGCCGAGGCAGGAGGATTGTTTGAGCCCAGGAGTTGGAGACCAGCCTGGGCAACAGAGCAAAACCTCATCTCTACCAAAAATACAAAAGTTAGCCGGGCATGTTGGCACTCGCCGGGAGGCTCACTGGAGCCTGGGAAGTCGAGGCTGCTGAGGTGATCGCACCACTGCACTCCAGCCTGGGTGACAGCATGAGACCTTGTCTCAAAAAAAAAAAAAGAGGATGAAGATCATATCCATCTACAAGCTGAGGAGAGCAGTAAGGAAGCCTTGAGGAATGGGGAAGAGGGGAGGAAGCAGCAATCATGTGGAACTGAAACACAAGGGCACACTCTGTGCTAAGGAAATCAACGCCGATACAGGAGCATAACGCACCGATCAGAGGCCACTGAAACCCTGAGAGCGTCACAGAAACACTGGCAAAACCTAAGAACTCCTGCAAGAAAAAAAGCCCCACTGAAGATAAGCTCATAAAATCACAGAAATACAAACTACAGGGAAATAATTTACTACAAGGGGAGAGCTGACAGACATTACATAGGACCCTAAGTAGTGAAGATGGTAGAAAACTCTAAAGGGAGTAAGTCCAAAATTATTAAAAAGGCAAAAATCTTGTTGGAAAAAAAAAAAAAGCTATAAGAAAGAGAAAAGAAGGGGTTTTTTTGTTTTCTTTTTTTAAGACAGTTTCTTTCTTGTTGCCCAGGCCGGAGGCCAATGGCATGATCTCTGCTCACTGCAACTTCTGCCTCCTGGGTTCAAGCAGTTTTCCTGCCTCAGCCTCCCGAGTAGCTGGGACTACAGGTGTGAGCCACCACGCCCAGCTAATTTTTTTTGTATTTTTATGAGAGATGGGATTTTACCACGTTGGCCAGGCTGGTCTCAAGCTCCTGACCTCAGGTGATCCACCCACTTTGGCCTCCCAAACTGCCAGGATTACAGGCACGAGCCATTGAGCCTGGCTGAGAACAGGTTTTGCCGAAAAATACCGTTATCAAAATAGGTTTCACGGTACATGAAGTACAACGGAAGATATTTAACGATCTACGAGACCAATTTGAAGAAATCACCTAGAATTTAGCCCAAAATAGTAAAGGTAAAGAGCTGTGGAGGAAAGAATAAGAAAACTGAACATACATTGACGAGGAACTGTAGATTGAAAGAATAGGGAGAATGGGGGAGAGGCAATATGGAGGCTGCAGTGAGCTCCGCTCACACCACTGAGCTCCAGTCTGGGTAAAAGGCTGAGGCACAAGAATCACTTGAACCTGGGAGGCAGAGGGTGCAGTGAACCAAGATCATGCCACTGCGCTCCAGCCTGGGTGACAGAGAGAGACTCAGACTCAAAAATAAATAAATATTTCATCATGTTGGCATTGAAACCTCTGCCTTATGCTACTGGAAGTTTTACTAGCTTTTCCGCTATAAAGTATACCTACTTCTTGCAAAAAAGCCTCCTTTTAAACCGCCAAAATCATATTCCTCATAGATAAGGGGAGCAGTCCTTGGGAATATATAAAGTTCGTGGATTGAAAAAGAACATTAACTTCTGAGTAGATAAAATCGCATATGACATAGATGCATATATTTACATATGTGTACTTTACATATACCCATATACACAAAATATACACACATATTTACATGCATATGTAAAATGTATATATTTATCTATGTGTAAAGTCACACACATATGTGTGATATATATATATAAATTTGTTATATATGTATATATGTAATATATATCTACACATATATAAATATATGGGCATATTACATATACACATGTGTGTGTATTACATATATATATATATATATTTATCTATACACACACATCTAGACACATCACAGTGAAATTTCAAAGCGTCAAGGACAAAGAGAGTATCTGAAAAAGCATCTGGAGAGAAAGGACAAATCTGTAAAGGAATAACAACAAAACTGACAGCAGATTTCTCTTTAGCAATAGTAGATGATAAAAGACAATGGGACGGCCTCAAAGTGCTGAGAAAAAATACCCATCTACTTAGAATTCTATGCCCAAATTTATTTTAAATTCTCAGGCCTGGCACGGTGGCTCATGCCTGTAATCCCAGAACTTTGGAAGGCTGAGGAAGGCAGATCACCTGAGGTCAGGAATTCGAGACCAGCCTGGCCAATATGGTCAAACCCCATCTCTACTAAAAATATAAAAATTAGCTGGGCATGGTAGGTCACACCTGTAATCCCAGCTACTCAGGAGGCTGAGGCACAAGAATCACTTGAACCTGGGAGGCGGAGGTTGCAGTGAGCTGAGATCACACCACTGCACTCTGGCCTGGTAACAGAGAGAGACTGGGGCACAAAGCAAACAAGCAAACAAACAAATAAATAAAAATAAACAAATACTCAGCGAGTTTACCATGTACGTGGCCTCGCTGAACTAAAGAGCATCTCAGCAAGAAGGAAAGTAAACCTAGAAGGAAGACTGAGATACAAGAAGCAACAGTGAGTGAAGACATTTTCAAATATGTTGGCAAAAGGAAATGAATATTGACTATTCAATATTCAAGACTTAAATTGGAGGGTTTAATTTCAGGGTTTAAAAAAAGAACATGCAAGAGAAATACTAGGAAACAGTGACACGAGAGGACAAACGGAGAAATCAGAGTTAAAACATTCCACAGTCATTCTTCTGCTTAAAGCGATGGTAGCAAAACCCACTAACTCTCGATTGCGGAGTTTTATGTTAAAAAACTAAGGATGACCACTAAAAGAACAGAGATAGAATGTCTAACTTCCAAATTTGTAAAGAAGTAAGAGAAACAAAGCTTCATCAGTCCAATACAATGGAAGAAGGAGAAAAAAGGAACAAAGAAAAATCATGGCAAATAGAAAATATTAACTATGGTGATTAAATATTACCAAAATGAAAACGGGTTAAACGATACAGTTCAAACACAGAAATTCCCAGATTAAAGAACAAAGCCAGCTACGTGTTTTTTTAAAAAGAGACATATTTAGTGACTTTTCCCGTGGCAGACTGACTGGACTAGCAACTCCGATTGTCAATAACCAGAAAGGGAATAAAGCGTAAGAAAGAACCTGTTTTCAGACGCTGGACAACAGGACGACACATACTGGATACACGACCCGAGGAGAGGAGGGACCTGAGCTGGCCCGAGGGCCTGGCTTTCTGCCTGAGGCACTTTCCACGGCAGTGTGAGGTGGGGGCAGTCTTCCTGGGACAGGCCCATGGGATTAGGGAACTGGGTGGGAGGGGAACTGAGGCAGCTGGAAACTGCAGGGCAGAGTAAGAGAGAAGCAGAGAAAGACCTCCCGATGCAAGACGGGGACAGACTGCAGATTACGAAGGAGTAGAGACTGAGGCTCTCTGAGAAAGGAAGGCCCTGTGACTTCGGGATAGTTAAAACATTTAGTTTTAATTTAAAATGATTAAGTTAATTTGGTTTAACTGGCCAATCATCAGCTGTGATAATTTACCAAATTAGTTATAACTAAATGGTTTTAGTTTAAAACATTTAGTTTTAAACCAAATAGATTTAAGGGAATTTTTCTTGTTACGGCACAGGGAATTAGCAATAACCGCAAGGAAAAAAGGCAGCAGGTGTTGGCTCATGGGCCCAGCACAGCCCCACAGAGCCCCCGACACCCCACAATGACACTGAGCAGGAGGGACCCAAGGACACGAGAAGGGCCAGCATATCAGCAGACAGAACCGCACGTATGTGACATTTCACACCCCAGGTGCCTTGCTTGCCCGCCCCCAATCCCAGCCCTGCGTGGAGAGGCCCTGGAAATGAGATGGAGCCAGAATGGAGAAGAAGCCACACGGGGGAGGGCCGAGGCACCCCCTGAAGTGCCAGCTGCACAAGAGCAGTGCGTGACCCCAGCTGACATTATGTGGAGCAGAATGACCAGCCGAGCCACAGCATCGTAGAAAGCACAAGCCATGTGTTTGAAGCCACTAGGTTTGGGATGGTTTGTTACGCAGCAATGGCTAACCGAGTCACCTTCCTCACACACCCCAAACTCAGATGTGACTCAAGAGAAATGAGAAAGCCTGCACTGAGTATGTTTCTACCATTTGAGAGACTAAAGACTTGTACCATCCATTGCATACCAATTACAGAAAAAGAATTAATGTTGCTTTTCTCATATATTTGAGTATGTCTGAAATTCACATCTTCTCTACGTACTGTGTGAAAACAAAGCTGCCCCTCCCTATGGAGGTAGCAGGCATCCCTTGTCCTTCCCTGTACCCTTAGCTCCTTCTTTTGCTATCAGTGCCCCCTTTATCGCTTTGGCAAACTACCCCTCCTGCATTCTGTGGGCACCAGAGGAACTTCAGGCAGAGTGCCCTCGCATGTGGGGTGGACCCGGGCATAGCACTGGCCAGTTCAGCCTTCTCTCCCAGAACCCATGGGCACAAGGGCATCTGGCCGTGTTGTTTCAGTGGCCAGGGACCTGCCCGGGGTTTCCTGCTGCCCAAGACGCCTGTGCCTGCCCGGGCTCCCCTCCTGCTCTCTGCCTGTTGCTGAATTCAGTCAGAATTGCTTTCCATTGTCCGTCATCAAAGAACGAGCCCGATGATACATGACATGGCCTGACAGGGCAGAAACTCAGTGGTGTGCTGAGTATTTTTCAGCGTGAAGGTCACATGGCTGAGCCATGTGTTGGCCTGGTCACCTGCAATTCTTGCCAAAAGGATCATTTGAGCGAAGAGCACTGATTTATCTGAATGCAAGCCTGTCAGCGACGCTTCGGAGAAAGCCACCCTCCTGGCCCAGCGCCCCGGGCCCCGTGCTTCCCTCTGGCCTCCCCAGCTCTCGTGTTCTTTGCGATTCCAGATGTCAGTCTAGCTCATGTTTTCTTCCCACCGAACCCCCCAGCAGCAGCAAGCACAGTGCCAGGCTCATCACAGGTTTTAATTATTGATGGATTGATCGGGCTGATCTGCTCCTGAGTGTCTCTGCCCCAAGACTCCCAGCAACGCCCACATGCCGCAGGAAAGCCCCACTGGGTGCATGCAGGATGCAGTTGTTCCTAAGGCGACAGTGTGATGACAGGGCCCCGGCTGGGGGCGTTTTGGGTGGGCACATGACTTGTGGCTGGGAGTGCCCTGAACCAGCACTGGGAGCCGAGCTCTCAGGTGAGGGAGCCTGGTCACGCATGAGGCCTGGCTCCAGTCCCGCCCCTGCAGGCCCTGGGGGAGATCCCCGTGTGCCACACATTACCGTTTCTGCAGGACGGTGACGAACTCGGCGAGCCGGTCACGCTCGACCTCAGCAGCCTGCCAGAGGGCCTTCAGCTCTGCCACTCGTGCCTGCCAGCCTTTTTGTTCTGGGGAGTCCAAGAACCTGGGGCCAGGGTGGAGGGCAGAGGGCAGAGGTCAGCCGAGGCCTGCAAATAACACTTACCCCCGTGCTGGTGGGAAAAAGGAGGACACTCAGGGGTTCTCAGATCGAGGGAAGCAGCCCAGCCCCCTAGGTCCTCCCTGCTGGCTGCTTTGTCCACCACTCCTGGTCCTGCTCAGGGCCCTAGGCCTCCCACGCTGGCTTCGAAGCTGACTTCTACCAGAGCCACACGGTCCACCCCAGCCCTGCGGAGGCCTGGAACTAGTCGGAGGCTACGGCAGCTGGCTCCTGCCGACCTGGGGGGCCCCATCTCTGTGTCCCTGCCAGTCTCCCCCAGCCCGCCTGCATCTTCTGGCTTGGTCCCCAAGCCCAGCCCACCTTCCCACAGCCTGGGCACCCGGCTCTGCGACTTGTTCAGTTTTCTCCAGCGTGAGCCAACACGCCCCTGCCTCCCTCTTACCACTGGGCCTGCCTACCAGCCCTGACCTGCTGGCTGGAGCCGGGGACAGAAGGTAACTCTGCCCCCCAAGTTCAACCCCCCAGAGCCCACAGGTGAGTTCCAAGCTGTTCTCTGCTGTGCCCCCACTTTTCCTAGTGAGACTCTGAGCTCACTTTTCTAGTGATGCGGGTTCGGGAAGCTGCAGAGCTGGGCAGTGTCCTGAGAACCGGGCTGGCACGTATGACCCTGAGGGCTGACTTCCTCTGTGGTCCTGGGCAGCTCTCTTCACCTCTCCTGGCCCCAGTTCTCACACAAACATGGAGAGGTGTGGCTGAGATGGGCTCCAAGAACTGCAGGCCACTCTGGGACTCCTAGACATGCCCTAAGGTCTAGCTACTCCAAGTGGTCTCTGAATCAGTGGCTCTGGCGTCACCTAGCAGCTTGTTAGAAACGCAGTCCCAGGCTCTGCCACAGACCTGTGGCATCAGAACCACACCAGACCTGCCAATCGCAGGGGCTGTGCGCGCTGCAGTCTGGAAAGCCCCATTGCTCCCCAATTCTCAATGTCCGATTCTTCACCCTGCCCTCCCCCGACCAGAGGCGCCGGAAGGGAGTGGTTCACGCCTCGCATTCTCTGGGGTCACTCTGCCCTGTGAACTCCTGCCCGTCACCTGCGGGAGGGGACTGTGAGCTCCATAAGAGCAGGGCCCACGCGTGTGTGGTTGGGGTCAGTGTTTGTGTGCTGTGGAGGAAACACGCCTGAGAACCGGCTGCCTGGGCGGCTGCGGGGCAGAGCAGCTGCTGTATCCCTGTGCCGTGCAGAGGTCCCAGCCACGCAGGCCCGGAGGGGCTCTAACGGGTCATCTTCCTGACCCCAGAACTGTGACCAAAACCTGAGGCGAGCCTGCCATTCTCCCTGTGCTGGGGCGAGGCCGCCCACCCGAAGGAGCGTGGCACACGCCTGGCGGCTGGGTGGCAGCCCACTCTCCCGAAGTGCCCCTGTGACCCCAGCCCGACGGGTAGGCAGCTTTGGCCCACAGACCCTGTGCTGCCAAATGTGAGCAGCATGCCTCCCCCCACTTTTGAGGGACAGCAGCCCCGACAAGGACCAGTTTCCTGGAGCCACAGAGATGAGGGGCTGGGGCCACGCAGAGGCCTTGCCTGGAACCTGAGCTGACCTGGCTGAGGGTCAGGGCGGGGAGCGCTGACGGGAGCACGGCTCCAGCTCCAGCGGACAGTGGGCAGGGCTGCGACAGTGCTTAGAGGCAGGACAATGCCGCCCTTTGTCTCCGCTGGCAGGGGGAACAAAGGGCTCATTCACACCCTCTGGCTTGATTCTATCAACAAAGAGGGGCCCAAGAGCTCAGGGGATATCAGCGGGAACCCATAGCATGTGAAATTCTCCCTCACAGGCTCATTCTCAATGAGCAAGAGAAGGTGAGGGAAGGTGCTAGAAGCCAGGCCCAGGAAGCTCCTCACGTTAATTCTCAGGTAGCAGGTAGGAACCCTAGCCTGGGGGTCAGAGGCCAAGATCCCAGCTCTGAAGCTGCTGACTCCATCACCGTGGACAAAACACTAGACTTCCCTGATCCTCCGTGTCCTTATGTGACCTTGGAAGAGTCCCTGGGCTTTGCCTGGCCTGTTTCCCCTCCTTTCAATGGGATGGGAATACTGGTAGAGCAATCCAGAATGGGAAATGCTGTGAGGGTCCGGGGTCGGGGGTCCATACCTAGGCGAGGTCCTGTGGGGACTGGGCAGGGAAGGCCTCGTGAGAGCAGATTCCACCAGTGTGTGGCCCAGGCTGGTCACAGAGCTGTGCGGAGGCAGAGGGGGCTGTCAGCCTGGGAGGCAGCCGGGGCCCTGCTGGGCCTCACCTCCGCCTGTGAGGGAGAGACGGGGCCGGCAGGGGTCCTGTGCATTTGCGGCCCTTCTTTCCAGCGCTCCTGCTTGCTCAAAATGAGACAGAACAGGAGGCGCCAGAACCTTCACAGCCCATCAGAGGTCTGCTTGAGGGTCCCAGGGGCAGAAAAATGTTGAGGCCCGCTCAGAGAGGCTCTCACAGGGAGCTGCATCAGGCCTGCTCTCGAAGTGACAAGCTCTGGACCTAACGGGTTCATTCCCGCAGACGCAGCACCGAGGCCATAGACAGGCTCATGCACTGGCAGAGCAATAGCAAGTCATCTTAAAATTGCACCCATGGCTTCCCATCAGAGGTGGCAAAAAACAAGCTTCCTTCTGAATGATTCACATTCACTTTCCAGCCCCTCCATCCCACGGCTTTCTTACCGAGAAGACCCCAGCCTGCCAGCACGGTCACCGGCCGAGGTCGGGGGCTTGGCCAGGTCTGGGTCCTCCAGGAACTGGGTACAGGCAGGGCTGACCTCGGGGACACCGGGCCCCTCGCTCGCTCCATTATTCCGAAGATACTGTAGGAACAGATGTGGGTTCCATCCTCAGGGCTTTGGCTCAGAGGCCTGGAGAAGGCAGGAGGGGACCTCGGCTTCATTTCGGGGCTTTCAGAGGATATGAAAGAGGCATCTTTTCAGGAGTGAAAGGCGAGGCCTGTTTGCTGAGGACCCTGCTTGCATGATAATGATGTCTAATAATGCCTCTCTTCAGAAAGAAGGCTACTGGTGTGAGGACGGTGACCGGGCCAGACTCCGGGTCCAGAGGGAGGTTTGTGACCTCGCACGCCGGGCGGCTAGGGACTGACTCTCTGAGTGGGCCCACTTCCCCACACGGCTCCCCCCACGTGTGGACAAACTCCGGTGTGACTTGAGGCCAGCTGCCTTACTCAGCTGGACACCTGGACCTTCCAGACACCTGCGGCCAGAGAGGCTGGCGGGACCTCTGTGAGGGCAGGCAGCCTTGGGTAGAGGCTGAGCCCACCAGGCCCCACCCCTCCCTCAGCCCCTTCCTCTTCTGGGTACCTGTGGGGGCTGGGCTGACAGGAACACTAGGGGACCCCCAGCGGGAGTCAGGCCACCAGAGTGGACAGCTGGTGTGCGCCCCTAACAACCTGCTTGTCCCCCAGTCCCACCCATTCTGAGAAAACTCGAAACATGTGCCGACTTGTCTGGTGGGTAATCTTGGCCCCATTCAGCTGGTGACCTCGGAGGCAGGAACAGTCTTCTGCGTGCCTGGGGAAAGTGGTGAGGTGAGGATGCTGGAATGTTCCTGTGTATGCCTTCAGACTTTCCACCCCAGTGAGCCAGGATGGGGAGCAGGGCGAGGACTGCAAGGCCAAGTCCCCACTCACTGCCTCCCCGTGCCCCCAGGCTCCCCTTCTGCCTGGCCATACTCTGTGTCATAGCCAGTCCTGGGAGCCTGTGGGGATAGAGGCTACAGGGCAAACCACTGCCAGTCAACGCCAGCCTGAGGCTGGGCTGAGGGGCTCTTGGGCTCTTGCCTCTGAACAAACCACAGATCCCCAGAAACAAAGGGCAGGGCTGCTTTGCTGCTTCGCAACGTGCCTGTAGCTGGGCCTGTCAATGTCCCAGTGGGCCAGAGGCTGCAAGGCTCCTTTGTCACTGGGAGACCTGTGTGCCCGGCAGGAACTCCTCCCTAAGGGCGCCGCCCAGTCCCAGCACCACCCCAGGGAGGAGCTACAGGGAGGTGAAGGTGCCTGACTCCTAGCAGCCCCAAGCCATGCCTTCGAGGCACCTGCCAAGACAAAGTATCTTTACAAGCTCACGCCTTCCACGAGCATTTACTGAGCATCTACTCCGGGCTAGGTCCAGTTTCAGGCGCCAAGGCACCATGGCCTGCGCTCTCTCACAGGCAGCGCAGGGAGAAGACAGGAAAATGACCACACAGTGTGACAGAAGTTTGGCTGGGGATGCGCAGGGAGTCAGGAGTGTGCCTGGAAGGGCACATAACACAGAACAGGGGCCCCGGAGCTTCCTGGGAGCTCCCGGCTAGGTAAGACCTGAAGGCCGAGGGGCAGCTGTGCAGAGGGAGGGGGTGCGTGTCACGCTGTGCACAGCCCGGCGCTGCGTGAGGAGCTGAATGGTGCCTGGGCAGCCGCAGTGTGGGGAGGGGGGCAGCAAGAGCTAGTCACACGGTGCCTGGAAGCTGAAAGAAGGCGCTTTCCTTCACCTACCCGGGTGCTGGGGCTGCTGCTACCGTCTTGAACCCTGAGGATGAGGCCTCCGCTGGGGATGGGAGAGGGTAAACTGGAAAGTGCCTGGGTCCGTGAGGACCAGGTGAGGTCATGGTGACAGTAAGGCATGAACAGAGTTTAAGGAGAGCAAGGACACAATCAGGTCTGTGTGCAGAGTGCGTTGGGGAGCTATACAGAAGCAGGCGTCCAAGGCAGAGCCGGGGATGACGCACCGCGGCCTGAGCCAAGGCAAGCGGAAAGGCGGCGGTGGGGGCTGCCCTGCTCACCTGCACACCGAGTCGCCCGATCAAGGGGTAGGTGTCGGTCGGGGCTGTGCCCGTGCCCTGCTCACCTGCACACTGAGCTTCCCGATCAAGGGGGAGGTGGCGGTCAGGGCTGTGCCCGTGCCCTGCTCACCTGCACACCGAGTCGCCCGATCAAGGGGGAGGTGGCGGTCGGGGCTGTGCCCGTGCCCTGCTCACCTGCACACTGAGCCGCCCGACCTCCATCTCCAGCTGCTGCACTCTGGCCTCCCGCTCAGCCACCATGGCCTGCAGCTGGGCCACGAGGCTGCTGCTCCGCTGGGCCTCGCTGTTCAGCCGCTGGTCCACGTGGTGCTGGGACAGTCGCGTCTTCTCCTCCTTCAGACTCAGGCTGCCGAGGGTCTCCTGCAGCTGCTTCAGCTGGTCCTGGGGGTCCAGGCAGGAGGGCAGGTGGAGTCAGTCACGTCCCTTGGGCAGGGGAGGACAAGGACAGACTGCCTCCCTCACCCCAAAGCAGCCTGCAGGAACCTAACAGTGGGACCCTGCTCCCTTGAGAGGCACAAACACCTTCCTTGCCTGCCATGAGCCTGTCAAGCCAGGCAGGTGGGGACCATGTGCTTTTCCTCTCCTCAACCTCCTTCTCTGAGTTTGGAGCCAAGGAGGAGATCCAAGGGCTCCCGGGACAAAAAAAGCAGATGAGATGGTGGGTCCTCACCTGAGGGGGCGTGGGGGGAGTAGATCAGATGGTGGGTCCTCACCTGAGGGGGATTAGGGGGGAGCAGATCAGATGGTGGGTCCTCACCTGAGGGGG
>NW_016107444.1:5725453-5726716 GCF_001604975.1 Cebus imitator
GGGGGGGAGCAGATCAGATGGTGGTCCTCACCTATCAATGGGGTTGGGGGAGGTATTTAGCTCACAGAAAAGCCTGATCCCGCTTGGCTGGGAGACTACCCTGCCAGGGACCCATTAGCACCCGACTGAAGCCCCATCCCAAGGAAATACCCTCAGGAGACTCCAGGCAAAGGCTTCCTGCCCGGGCCAGCAGAAAGGACAAAGTCAGTGGTGTGGAACGGGGGACTGCTGTCCTCCCCTCAGAGCAGAGGAAACTGAGGCCCAGAGAGCCCAAGGGCATGTTGCTGCTGACCAGCATGACTGGGCTAGTTTGCAGCTCTCATCATGCCACCTTCAATGACAAAGAAAGGTGACATGCAGGGACCTCAGAGGACATCCAGCCCTGAAACTTATTTTTAAAGCTGGCTGCTGAGCCTCAGGGAAGGGAGGCTACTGGCCTACGGTCACACAGTGAGGTATCGGCAGAGGCAGGCCTAGATTTCAGGTCTTCTGTGCCTGGCCGCCACCCTGCCATGTCAAGTGGTCATGACCTGAGTCAGCACCCCCAAACAGCCCAGCCACGCCAGACATGACCACCCCCCGAGGCCTGCAGGTACAACCTGGAATCTGACACCAAACGCTGGTGCCTTGGGTCCCACAGAGAAAAGCCCAAGCTGTCGGCTTAGGACAGCAGTGTGGCCTCACCCATCAAGGAAGGTTTTACACCAGCACACCTGGCTGGAACTCAGCTGTATGGTCTCAGGTGAGTTATGTAATGAATCTGAGCCTGAGTTTCCCCATCTGTGAAGTGGGATTAAAATACATGACCCTAGAAGTTACCTTGGGGACTAAGCATCATAAAGTGCCCAGAAGGGGAAGGGCTCTGTGCCATGACAGAGACAAGAACTGGTACCAGCTCCCTCTCCTCCCTGTCATTCCTGCTGAAGAATAACCTAGGCCATAATCCCACCTCCTCCCCCAGTAAGGTTCTGTCTCTTTTGGGGTCCACAGGCCTAGTGTCTGTGCCTGGCGCTGCTCCATCACAGCCCCCCACGTGCCTGCAGGGAGTCGGTCCCTCTGAGCTGCCCCTGTCCCTGGGGTGGGCTTTGTGCTGGGGGCCATCTGGAGGCAGCGGGCTTCAGGGTTACACAGGTGGCATGGAGGGGTGAGTGAGGGCTCCCTCTGGCCAAGGCTGGGGTCCATCCTTTGGGGACCAGCGCTGGCTCCCACCCTGCCTGAACGGCGGGCCGTACCACGAGGGCATCGATGAGAACCGGGCTGGGC
>NW_016107444.1:5727461-5744991 GCF_001604975.1 Cebus imitator
GTCGATGAGCTCGTCGTCATGCCGGCCCTTCTCCACCAGGGTCCCCATCTGACTCCTGAGTGTCTTCACCTCACTCGCCAGCACCTTGTTCCGAGACCTCACGCCCTCACACTTCTTTCTCAGCTCCTCAAGCTCTCTCTGGAGGGCGTCCCGCTCACTGGCAAGTTTCTGTAAATAGAAAGTGAGGGCACGGGCAGCAGGGCTGTGTGGGGCCTTGGCCACGTCTTCCCTGGCTCCCACTCCGTGGCAAGGCCTGGGGCTGCGCTGGGGGTGCTTGCTGAAGGCCACAGAGCCAGTCACTACAGCCAGGGCCCTGGGTCCCAGCCCAGGCCTCTCAGGGACGTCAGGTGGCCAGCAGCCCCCACCCTCGCCCCAGCACATGACAGCACTGACGAATGACAGCACTCCCCACCTCCGCCCGAGACGCGGGCTTCCTGCACTTGAGAGGGAAGCCGGCCAACTGCGTGTGTCCTCCAGAGAGCGTGGCCAGTGCTGCTTGTGAACCTTCCCACGCTGGGGAAAGGAGAACAGCCGCACTTCAGAAAAAGTGCTAGGCTGGGTTCCCACTACAGCACCTCGCCCCACCAGGAGCCGGAATGAGAAGGGAGGGTCTGTCCCCACGTCCTCCGTGACCAGCTGGCACGGATCACTTTGTCAGCTACCAGCTGGAAACTCAGCGCAGCACCTGTCTTTGGAGTCTCTCCCTCACTCACCCCTTCATTCTCAAGGGTTTCCTGAGGGCTTACTATGGGCTGAGTACTGCTTTACAGATGCCGGGGGACAGCAAAAAGCAAAACAGTCCTTGTCCTCAAGGAGCTGACACCCTAATGGAGGAGACAGATGACCCCACATAGTGACAGACGCGAATCTGAAAGTGGGAAACAGTAACGTCGAGAGGGTGGCCCAGGCTGGAGTGCAGTGGCGTGATCTCGGCTCACTGCCACGGTCAGGGAGGCCTCTGCACAGGTGGCATCTGAGCAGAGACGGAAGGAGGGAGGGGAGGGCAGAGGCCCTGGGCAGAACGCGCGCGGTGGGGGCGCGGCGAGTGGACCCTAGAGACAAGCTGGAGGCCTGAGGAGGAGCTCGGGCAGTGGGTGACATCCGCTGCCTGGTCCCGAGGGTGACTCGTTGCTGGAAAAGTGTTTTCATGTCCTTGGCGAAGTGAATTATAGAAATGCGAAGCAAACATGAATCCACAGGACGCGAGCCCTCTGAAGGGGGCACTCCGCACCGGCTGCCCTCCTGCCTACACACTCCAGACTCCCACGGGTGCCTGGCAGAGGGAACGCAAGCAGGAAGCCGTTTCCTTCCTCCCGCCGCAGCATCCTGTGGTCAGTCCAACTGCCCAACATCATCTGAACTGTGCGAGCGCGTATGTCCAAGTGAGGTGCGTCTGAAACCCATCAGCTCCAAATCTCAGCTCCCTGTCTCCCCTTGAACGCACCCTGCCTCCCTTACCCACCTGCCATACTCCCTAGAAGCCCTTTAGGACTCTTCCTCCCCCTCTCTCTTCCTTGAGCCCCGGGAAGTCTGTGCGCACAGCCCCCGGTGCCTGGCCCTTCCACAACAGTTCACCATCTCGGCGAAGGTCCTCGGTCATCTCCAGGATCACCACTCCGCCTCCCATTCCGCTTCCCACCTATTCCTCCTCTTGCTCCAACCATGTGACCTTTCCAAATGGACAGCTGACCACCTCCCTCCACAACTTAAAACCCTTTGGTGGGCTGGGTGTGATGGCTCACGCCTGTAATCCCAGCACTTTGGGAGGCTGAGGCAGGTGGATCACCTGAGGTTAGGAATTTGAGACCAGCCTGACCAACATGCTGAAAACCCGTCTCTACTAGAAATACAAAAATTAGCCGGGCGTGGTGGCAGGTGCCTGTAATCCCAGCTACTTGGGAGGATGAGGCAGGGGAATTGCTTGAACCGCAGAGGCAGAGGTTGCAGTGAGCCGAGATCGTGCCACTGCACTCCAGCCTGGGCGACAGAGCAAGACTTCACCTAAGAAAGCAAAAACAAAAACCTCTGGTGGTTCTCCACAGCCTTCAAGACACAGGCCAAAAGTCCCGGCCAGCACAAAAGGCCCGCAGGCCTGGCCCTCGGGGGTCTCACCGTCCCCTCCTCACGGCTGATGGTCTAGAGTGTGGGAGGTGCAGCGCGGCCAGGGTCACAGCGTCCCTAACACAGGGCCTGGCCCAGAGTCGGTGCTCACAGGCAAAAGTCTCCTGATGGAAAGGCAAGGCCTCACGGTCAGGTACCTTGCTGCCAGGGCCACGGAAGTGGGCCTGTCGTGTGGCCTGCCTGCACCTCTTCCTGCTGCTTCTGCTGCCTTCTTTAAAGCGGCCCCCACTCCCCACTCTCACGGCAAGTTTGGGGAGGCTAACTCATCCGCCAAACTTTGGGGCAGGTATCTGAAGCTTGACCAATCAAAACACCCTGTACTCCTGGCCACAGGGATGGACCCAGGGATGGCCACATGACCCAAGCTAGACTGAAGACACTCAGTTCTAGGACTTTGTTGGAACTATTTGGACAGAGAAGTCCTTTGTCTGTGGAGGCTGCACTGGAGGGGGAAGCTGGGACTAGCCAGGGTCCCTGTGGAGGAGAGCGGCGCCAGCCCGGGAGCTGGTGGTGCGGCCAGCAAGGCCCCGCTCCGCACCTGAAGCCAGGCCCCTTCCGGATTGTTCATTCATATGGACCGATAACTCCTCTGTTGCTTAACCCTGGTAGAGTTAGAGTTCCAACGTGCCCAGTGCAGCCAGTGAGACGCGGCCCCCAAAGCTGAGTGCAGCCTGCCCACCTCTTTCATCAGCCTGGGACTTTCCTCCTTGAAGCCGAATCTAACCCTCTCACACTTCTGGGGCCGTGACCGTCTCCCTCTCCCCTTTACATCGGGAGAATTTCAGGGGCAGCGTCTCCGAAACAGCCAGGATGGGGCCAAGCAAAGCTGATTGAATGGGCTCACAGTGAGGCCCTGGTCAGGCACCTCAGGCTGGTTTGACAGGACGTGAGGAACATGCGGAGGTGACCCAGGTGGGGGGGCGACTCCTGCCTAGAAGGGTGGCTCTGAGCCCTGCAGGCAGCATCGGGACCTCCCGCTCCCACAGCCCGGCTGGCTCCTCCCTGGGCAGTGTTACCTCCAGGCCTTCCTGCTTCTCCCTCTCCAAGCTGCGGATCCTCAGCAGGTGTTTCTCCTGTGCCGACAGCTTCCGTGGGTCTGGGCACACAGACAACTCATCGCTGCCTGTTCCTGCAGGCTGGCTCCGGGCCTGGCCCAGCTGCTTCTCAAGCTCTCGAACCTGAGGGTGGTAAAACCCGTCATTCACAGTGGGTCTGCAGCCAGCCCCTGCTACTCACAAGTGATCAGAGACCCCACAGACTGAAGACGGAACCGCGTCTCCAGATGGCTGTGGAAGCCCCACCGGAGGAGGACGAGGGCTGGGGCGTGACCTGAGCTAGCACAGCAGAAGGCACCAGGCAAGTTCAGCTTAGAAAAAAGAGAACATCACTGTCTCTCAGGGGCTGTCTGAGGCTGGGAAGCACAGCTGTGGCCCCAGGAGCCTGGGAGGGATAGGATGGCAGCTCTCAGTTCAAGAAAGTACTTTCTTATTTCATTTGTTTAGAGACAGAGTCTTGCTCTGTCGCCCAGGCTGGGGTGCGGTGGTATAATCATGGCTCACTGTCATCTCTGCCTCCTGGGCTCAAGCAATCCTCCCACCGCAGCCTCCTGAGGAGCTGGGACATGCCACTGTATATAATAATTTATATATATATATACTTATATATATACATATAATTTTGTATATATACATACAAATATATATATATATAAATTAATTTTGTATATATATATATTTTTGTGTGTATACATATGTGTGTGTGTGTGTATATATGTACACGCACATATATATATTGTAGAGACGGGTTTCACCATGTTGCCCAGGCTGGTCTTGAACTCCTGGGCTCAAGTGATCTGGCCACCTCAGCCTCCCAAAGTGCCAGGCAAGGAGGAACTTTCTACTGACAGACCACCTAAGACTGGGCAGGCCCCTCAGGAGGCGAAGGTCACTTACAGGAGGTACTGCAGAGGTTACGCAGGGTTTGGAAGCAGAGAGTGGCTCAAAGCCTCATGTACCGTGTGACCGCAGACGGGTGGCCTCTCTGAATCTCAGCTCCCTCACCTGAGAGCACGCCCTGCGTAGCACTGTCATGTGAGGCTGTCTGAGCCTGAGAATCCTCTGAGGTTCTTGGACTGACCTATCTTGGTGCTCATTCCAGATCAACAAACTAGAGTTCTAGGGGAAGGGCCTCAGCATCTGCATTTTAAATGCTAAGGTGATTTTTAGGATTAGGTAACTTTGTAAAATCCCAAGACGGTCTAGGTGAAGCCATCAACACAGCCTGGCCCGCGTGAGCTCTCGGCAAGTGGCAGATAGATGTCATCCCACAGAACAATGCCCTTATCGCCCTGGTAACCCTGGGGTAGAAGCAGACAACTCCTAGGGTCCTTCCCACCCTGGTTTCTGCGTCAACGCAACCAAATGGCAGAACAGCGCTGGTAAACTTGAGCCAGGAAAGGAAGCACAATTGGCTAGGCTACCTGGCCAAGGGCAGGGGCACGGCTTTGGCAGCACCCGTCAGTGCCCTCGTGTGGCGCTGTGTGGCAATTCCGCTTAATCATTAAAGAACACTGTTGCCTTTAAGAATTCGACATACAACGTAATAAGTTGTTTTGTCTTCTTGCGGCCAACACTGTGTGTCACCCCATTTCACAGGTGTGAGGATGACGACAGAGGAAGATGAAGGGATTTGCCCAAGGCCACCGAGCTGGCAGACCAGTGGGCAAACCTCACCTCAGGCGTCTACAACCCCAAGGCCATGCATGGGTCATCATCTGCTTCCTGGAGTTGTTCCCCCTCTATGTTGGCTTCCAGGACCCCACGGCAGACACGAGGACCAAAGCCACTGTGACCCTTGAAGTCCCCGGGAACAAGGGTGATACGCTTGGCAAAGAGTGGAAATCAGAGCTGCTCACGGGCTTCTCAGTCGAAGGGAAAAGGTGAAAGAACCACACGTAACCTTCACGCAGTGCTCGCTCCGTGACTTACAAGTACCGACTCAACTCTCCCAACAACCCTGTGGGGTAGGTACCGCTGTTATCCCCATTACACAGATGAGGAAACTGAGGTACAGAGCTAAAGAAGCTTGCTTGAGGTCACACAGCTGGTGAGCAGAGAGCTGGGATTTGAATCTGAGCCGCGGGGCTCCCGAGCCCCTGCCGCCAGCCTCTTTTGGAATGCTCCAAAACATTCAGATAATAAAGAGGGAGACAAGGCTAAGTTTTATTGGGTAATTAAACTTTCAAAAGACTACAAGCATCTGGACAAAACTGAAAAGCTTACAACAGTCACGCAAATTTACACGAACTAGGAAAAGAAGATGCCTGGAGTAAAAGAAATCAACCAAAGGCGCCGGCATTTGTGCAGCCCCGGTGCCTGGCGCGTGGGGTCATGTACGAGCTTGTTCATTAAGTAACAGGTTAAAATCAGGCTGGCTGGCGAGAAGGGGACACATTGTGAGACCTAAAGGCCTTTTCTGGGTACTGTGTGCTGAAGTCTCTAAGGGGCCAGGGCAGGTCTTTCTGGGATGTTCTAAATCCTTAGAAGTCTGATGACTCACCCACCTTGCTTTGCAAAACGAGAATTTGTTGAGCCCGACCCCTCCAGGTCCCCGGCAAGGACAGGAGCTGCTGGACATCGATGCCTTCCCCGACCTCGCTGGCCAAAACCTGAAATAGGGCAGGGCCTTCAGTGTGGCCAAAAGAGAGGGCTCCAGCAGACCCTGGCGGGGCTGCGTTTTTACAAGCACACTTGGAAGCAGCCTTCACCTACACAACCTTCTTCCATCCCAGAGCGCAGCCCTCCAAGATCAGTCTTCCATGTCCCAAGGGCAGCTCTCCCTGGGAAAGTAGTGAACCCATCACCCCTGGCACTTCTTGGCAGTGCTTAGAGCAACCAAGAAGCCGCCGACCACGCCCAGATCGGGCCCCTTGCTCCTGACCTACTCTGGGACTGCTGAGCCGCAAAGCTGACCGACACCTGCTTCCCTAACCCACTCAGCTGTCACCTCGAGCTGAGCTAATTCTGGCTATGGGAAGCGCATCGCCACAGAGCCCTGCCCTCTGTGAAAAGCCACAGGCAAGTGGACCTCTGAGTGCAGCAAAAGGTGGGCTACTGAATGTCAGCTGGGGCACTGTGGTCCAGGAAGGACCCAGCTTTGCAGCTGTTGACGGGCAGCACTCTCCCAACCTCAAGGATCTGCGGCAGCAACAATACACTCAGCCTGTGACCTGGGCCCCTCTGAGGCTGTCACAGAAACCCCACCCAGCACACCAAGCCTCTGGCGCTCGCCTCCACAAGAGAACACTGTTTTGGAAATCTTGGCCAGTCTGAGTGGTTGCAGCAGGGAATTCACTATGTAAATAAAAATAAATAACGAAGCAGCTGGGCCTGTGTCCCAAGTCTGAGCATTTTCCTTTGAAAGGGTCCTCTAATACACAGTAACCTACTCATGTTCTGTTACAGAGAGCGGGGCAGAAGGCAGGGCTTGGCAGGCTTCCAAGTTAAGGGTGACATTAAGGGGAGACCCAGGATCTACTGGGGCACAAGGAGTCAGGGAAGGCTTAATGGACTCTCCCTGGGTGGACTCAGTCCAGAGCAGGGCAGGCATCACAAGGGCATGTGTGCTGGGGGTGGGGACCGAGGGCTGGTGGGAGGAAGGACTGGACCTGGAGCCTGACCCAGAGCAAGCAGTGTGCTCACAGGGCTGGGCACTCAGGCTCCAGAATGGAACCCACGGTGCCAGCCATGTTCTTCCCAAGTCCAGCCCCAGCCACATAAGAAGCCCCAGCCCTGGCTCTGAAAGACCTTCTGCGCCACCCGCAGCTCCTGCTTCACAGACTGGATCTGGTTACGGAGGTCACTCATCTTCAAGGCGGTGGCTGCCAGCCTGTCCTGCAGGGCCTTCACCTCTGGGGTCTCCCGCTGTGGGGAAGGACAGGAGAGAAGGTAGTCACTATTGCCGACATGTGAACAGTCACCATAGCCCCCATTTACCCAAGTCTGTGCCAGGCACTGTGCTGAGTGTTTGACACGGAGTGACTCATTGAATCCTCACCAAGTCCTGTCAGGTAGGTTCTCTCACAGGTAGGCCCCTCATAGGTGCAGAATGGAGGCTGGTGGAAGGTCAGTCCTCCACTTGGGCTGACTGGTTAATCAAGGTGGAACCTGGATTTGAATCCTGGCAGCTTAGCTTTGGGGCTGGGCTTTCTGCAGAGCGTTGCACACACATGGATGCAGGCCTTGCCCTAGAGGTGGGGCATCTGCAGAGAGCTGTGGCACCACATGTCCGACACCTCCCGGGTGTGGACCCTCCGCTGTGCTCAGAGATCCACATCGAAGCTAAGCCACCGTCACTCAGAATACAGAGGAAACCCTGTTATTCCCAGAAGGCAGCCCAGCGTGGAGGAGTCGCAGCACCCTAATTCAGGGCCCGCCTCTCCCAGAACTGTCAGCTTGGACCTTGGGCTCTCTTTCCTAGCAGTGACCACTGAACAGAAATAAGGACCCATTTTAATTTCCAAAAGCTCATCTCTGTGGCTTGAGGAACTGCAACAAGCCCATGAAAACTGCCTGCTGAAACTCTCAGCAACGTTTTTTTTTTTAACCCACTGTTTTATTTAAACTATCTGGATAGAAATTTTTCTTAAATGTGCTGACTACTTCTCGGTCTTCAATAGACACTCCCGTGACTCACAGACATTTGACGAGGGACCTTCAAGGTCAGCCCATTCAAACCCCTTTCTTGAAAATAAGGTCGAGAGGGGAGGCAATTTGCCTTCAGGCTTCAGCTGGTTGGGGTGACACAGGTGGGATCAGAAAGAACACTGGTCCTTCTCCTGCCCTGGCTGACTCTTCCAATGTAAGCTGCTGCTACTGCTGGGCACTGTGGCCGCAGGAACACTGGTTGTTAGGCTGAGCATCCCAGCAGGCAATGATGCCAGGGCCCTCTGCTGCTGCCCCACAGGGCAGAGGGGCTGAACTTCACGCAGCAGGGCTGGTCCTGCAGTGGCTTTCTCCAGCAGGCACAAACAAAGGCTCCTGTGAATGCTGGTGTGAAAGACAGATCCAAGTATACTGGGTCTGGAAAGTTCCATGGCCCCAGAGGCTCGGGGCAGCCCAGCTGAAAACCAGTGTCCAAGAAGCTAGACAGGGACACCTGGTCCAGAAACCCCGGCCTCACCCAGCGTCCTCATCTATGGAATGGGTATAAAAACACTTCCCCATTCCGCTTCCTCCGAGCACCACCATCGGGCTAAAGAGAACAGCCAATGTGAGCAGAATGTGCCAACTGGGAACTTACATGAGACATAAGCACATTTATGTTCTGTGTTCTTCCTTCTGCCTGGCTGCCCGCCATCCCTGCACACTCTGCTGGGTGCCTGTCTCTCCTCCTGTTAAATGTGTGGCTTTGAATCTGCCCTGGGTTGGGAAGCAACGCTCCTCCACCCCCTGCCACGCCCCTGCCCTTCCTGTCAGATCTCCAGTGCCATCAGCCCCAGTGGCCCTGACCTCCGGGGTGGCCTGACCTCGGGGGTGACCCTGACCTCGGGGGTGGTCTGACCTCAGGAGTGACCCTGACCTCGGGGGTGACCCTGACCTCGGGGGTGGCCTGACCTCGGAAGTGACCCTGACCTCGGGGGTGACCCTGACCTCGGGGGTGGCCTGACCTTGGGAGTGACCCTGACCTCGGGGGTGGCCCTGACCTCAGAGGTGGCCTGACCTCGGGGGTGGCCTGACCTCGGGAGTGATGCTGACCTCGGGGGTGGCCTGACCTCGGAGGTGACCCTGACCTCGGGAGTGACCGTGACCTCAGGGGTGGCCCTGACCTCGGGGGTGGCCTGACCTCGGGAGTGACCCTGACCTTGGGGGTGGCCCGACCTCGGAGGTGACCCTGACCTCGGGAGTGACCCTGACCTCAGGGGTGGCCTGACCTCGGATACCGAGGGCCCTGGGACTACATGAACGTCCATGTGGCTGCTGTGACCTCGCAGGGTCTCTTGGATCTCATCAGAGCATGGAAAAAGCGCACAGACGGTTCTGGCTCTAGAACCTGGGCCCTGCCCAAGCCTCCTTTTCTCATCTGTAAAATGGGGCCATGCAATGCCAACCTCAGGGAGCCTGTAAGCGTGGCTAAGATAATGCACATCGAGGGTGCTGTCTGGGGCAGCTGATGGAGGGCAATGCTGGCAGGCCTCGCCTGGCTTGAGTGGGCAGTGGGCAAGGGGGCTGAGGGCCAGACGGTGCTCTGGAGGGCCTAGGTCAGGCCCCGTCCTCCTGGCTTAGGCAGCTGAGCTAATCCTACCTCCAAACCACTTGAGAGCTTTCTGCCAAGAGTGGAATTCCACAGGCTTTGTAGGGGGTCTGCATATGGGCACACCCCCTCCGCTACCCCGGGCTGTTTCCTTTGAGGGAATAACTAAAACGCAGTCCACGGGGAGCGGACACCAATGCCGCTCACATCACGGCCTCCCGAAGCCCCACGCAGAGGGAAGGGTGCTCGGCTCCACTGGAATGTGCTTTGGAGGCTCTGGCTGGAACGTGGACTGGGCCTGCGTGCCTGGAGTGGAGCAGCTTTCTGAGGGGAACATTGCTTTAGCTCTCACTCTGATTGGGAGATGGCAGGGACAGGGACAGCGCGTGACACTGACGAATCCAGACACAGCCCATCACACACTGTTCTCTCCAAACCTGGAACCTCCCGGCTCCCTGTGGCCACAGAGTAAAGTCAAAACTCCTGCTCCAGCTGCCATTCAAGGGCTCCCTCTGTGGGTGACTTCACCCCAGCTTTTCCGGCTTCCATCCCCTTAACCTGTGAGCTCTGGGCTGCAGTCAAGTGTTACCCAGCAGACACTCAGTGCACCTTCCCCCTCTTCCTTCTCCAGTAAGGCCAGCTCAGGGTCACCCTCCTCCGTCCCAGCGTCTAGCTGCAGGCTTAATGGAGGGCGGACTCCTCTGTGAGCTCAGAGCACTGGGGCCCTCTCCGAAGTCCTCTCCACATCCCACGTTCCAATGACTCCCATTCCTCCCCCGGGATTCTCCACAGACAGAGCCTCTGGTTTTGTCTGTTTGTTTGTTTTTTGAGACAGAGTCTCACTCTGTCACCCAGGCTGTAGTGCAGTGGCACGATCTCGGCTCACTGCAACCTCCGCCTCCGGGGTTCAAGCAATTCTCCTGCCTCAGTCTCCCGAGTAGCTGGGACTACAGGCGTGCGCCACCATGCCCAGCTAATTGTTGTACTTTTGGTAGAGATGGCGTTTTACCATGTTGGCCAGGCTGGTCTTGAACACGTGACCTCAAGTGACTCACCCGCCTCAGCCTCCCAAAGTGCTGGGATTCCGGGCATGAGCGGCCGAGCCCAGCAGAGGCTGTTTTGATTCCCTGCGTCACAGGGCTTAGAAAGTCCCATCAGGCTGAGCATCAGCTTCCTATCGAGGGCAGCTCTAGCTGGGGCCTTGGAGGTGCCCAATACTCGGAATAGACCAGGGGCAGCTTAGCAGTGTCCCCTGGAGCCAGGAAAGGGCCTGAAGAATCCTCAGTCCAGCCCCGAGGAGAGCCCCTCTGCCGCCTCCCCAGCAATGAGACAGGTTTATACAAGACTAGACTTGAGGCGGTGCATTCTCCCAGAGCCTGACGGACCCATTGCTGCATACCGGGGACTGCACCGTCCTCAAGGAACGCAGAGGCAATCCCACCCTGAGGTGCAGGCGGCAGGGAAGACTGGGCTAGAACACAGGCAGCAAACTGGGAGTCCTGGGCTTGGCTGCCTCTCTCGCCACTGGCCTGGCTTCCCAGGAAAACCCTCGGGAAGCCTCCTGGAATGTTACTTAGACTCTGATGCCATTTACTGTTTGGCTTGGGGACAAAGCAACCCCCAGGTCAGTCTGCCTTCCTCTTGTGGAGCTGCAGTTCCCACCTCCTGAGTTTCAAGAACTGTTCACTGGTTTATAAAATGGGCTGTAGGGGACAAGTCCCCATTTCCAACAGCCAGTTTGGCTCTGTAGATTTGGAGCTCCACCAAAGGGAGAGGGCTGATAATATGATATAATTCACCACCGCCCTAAAGAACAGGACCCCACTGGGCAGTGGTGAGCTCCCTGCCACTGCAGTAAGGTGGAGGCTGCATGTGTCCCCAGTGAGGGTGCTGGACAGGGGCTGGCCGGGAGGTCAGCTGGGATGACAGTGGGAGGTCAGCTGGACCAGGCCTTCCCTCCTGATCCCGAGGTTCCAGGGTCCAGGGTTCTCAGGCTCCTCCCAGCCTTCCTTTCTGGAGACAGAGCTGGAGCGACACCCTCCACGGCTTCTGACAGGACATTACTGGCCTCAGGCCACAGACTTGGTGCTGCCCTCTGACGTCTGCTCTGAAGAGGCAGCAATGGTAGCCAATGGATGGGCACTTGGCTCGGCAGCGGGTGGGGCGGGGTGGGCTCGGGGGGAGGTACCTACACACGGTGAAGGAGGGCCCAGGCCGGGGGCTGCCTCGCAGAGTCCCCAGCACAGAAGAGAATTCGTACCAATGCTCCGTCTCCCGTCCGCGTCCTTGGCGGCCCGGCTCCCGCGTCGGCAGCCCCCTTGGCTGGCAGCCTGGTCAGGGCTGACTGCAGCTGAAAAAGCAAACCTCACACTTCACACTCTGCTCAGCAATTGTGCAGCCCAAAGAAAGCACTCTGGTGCCACTGTGTGTGTGGTGACCTATCTTGGTGGTGCGTCCTTTTAGCTCACTTTAGGGTCACTCATGGAACGGCTCCCCTTTAGAAACCGCTCTGGAATGGAGAGGGTTTACCTGACCGTCTGGCCCCCTCCCTAGCTGCACTGTAGAAGCAGCCCAAGGGCTCACTAACAGCTTAATAGGTAATAATGCTTCACTCATCATCTGTCTCCTGGAGTTCCAACCACAGCCTAGGAGGCAGGGCATAAAACACGATGGATTTCAGGTTACAGATGAATAGATGAGGCCAGAGACACCGTGAAGCCCGCTGGAGGCCCACAGCATTGGATTTAAAATGACGCACGGCCGGGCGTGGTGGCTCACGCCTGTAATCCAAGCACTTTGGAGGCCACGGCAGGCGGATCACCTGAGGTTGGGAGTTCAAGACCAGCCTGACAAACACGGTGAAATCCTGTCTTTAAAAAAATAAATAAAATAAAATGAAGTACCACCACACACTGTGTGATCTGAGAAAGCCTCTTAACCTTCCAACTTCAGCCCTTCCAGCTACACATGGAGAAGCTGGGAAGGCTCCCTCTTGCCCGTGCTGGGAGTCCCAGGGCCCCTCACTTCCCGCTCCAGCTCCTGGATGCGACTGGTCAGCTGCTTCACTCTGGTTTTTGCACCCTCTGATTCTGCCATCAACACCCGGTTCTTTTTTGATAGCTCCACAATTTTGGTGGCGACCACGTCTCCAGCTATACCAGCTGTCCCTAAAAAGAAGGGAATGGTGAGATCAATTAAAACATCAAACTCACACCCCACCACGGACAACACCAGGGTCTTGAGATCTAAAGCTGCTTGGCATGGATGCTCATAAAGGGCACTGGCTTAGGAGGGGCACCATACACTGAGCAGCCCTGGGCCCCAACTCCCATGAGTGGAAATGCAGCCGCTCAGAGGTTCAGCATGTTCTAGCAAAATTATAAAAGCAGAAAGCAGAGTTTTCCTTCTGTGAGACTCAGGTTTATCAGTCCAGTGCTTCATGCCATCCTCAGTGACAGGGTCATGTCCACATCCCTGTAACTCTGCTGTGCCCTCTGATGTGTAGGGTGCAGTCCCCTTGGCCCTTCTATGGCTTTGGACTCAGCCACGTGGCTTGCTTTGGCCAAAGGCATGTTACCAGATAAGGTGCAGACAAGGCAGAGGCGTGAAAAGCACTCACGCAGTTAAACTCGCCGGCTTGCGTATGCCCACCCCAGGAAGAGCATATCTGGCTGCTGGTCTCAAGAGTCAGGAGCGTAACGCGAGGAACCAACCCAGCCAGCCTGGCCCCGATCGGTGTTCAAGCTAAATAAGCGCTTACTGCTGCCGAGACTGCGTGGTTGTTTCTTACAGAGTTTGGTGGTAACACGTACCCAACACAAAGGCATACACTCATTTAGCAAATATTTGTTTTCTATCAAGTGCTGGGTCCTCTTGGTATTACGGAGTCCACAGTGGATAAAAAAGACTCATGGAGTTTACATTCAAGTAGGGAAGACAGATGGTTTAAAACCTCAAAGAAATAACTACATATTCTAATACACAGGAGTAAGTGTTGGGAAATATAGGGGAGCTGGGCAAGGGGTAAGAATGAGGAGGTGACGCTATTTTAGGTGACTGGCCGGGAACGGCTCTCTGAGGAGGTGAGGTGTGAACAGACACCTGAATGAATGAAGTGAGGGCTCAAACCAGGAAGAGTGTTCTCACCTAGGAAGGGTATTCTAAGCAGAGGAGATGCAGGTACAAAGGTCTGCAGGTGGGAACGTGCTTAGAGCATGTGAGGACCATCAAGGACCCCAGCGTAGAGGGAAGGCTCCCTGCAGTGGGTGAGGGAGGGAGGGAGGCTGGAGGGTGCGGACGGGGGAAGCTGCATGGGCGGGCGCTGTGCAGAGGGCGGGCGCTGGGAGCCAGCCCAGCGTGGTCACTGCCCAGCTGTGGCCCTGACAGCCCCTCACCCTCTCTGGAGTACAGCTCCATCGGTGTGATGGCAGATGTGGTCAGATGGTCGGCGGGCTTCCTGAATGCTTCTGACACGGTAGCAGGGAGTAACTGGCAGGCCTGTTTTCAGTCCTGCTTTTAACATGGCCATCACATGCCTCAGAACAAGATGACGGGTGACAACTAGTGGCAAACAGGCACTCGATGGCTTTCAAATCACCTCCTGCCAGCCTGGCCAAGGCAGCAAGGGGGCAACCAGGAGCAGCTGCCCTTGGAATCTCATGTCTGCGTCTGCTGAGGAGGACAAGGACACCCCAAGAGAAAGGCTCAGAGCCGGCCTGGAGGCCTGGAGCATCTTGACGGCACACTTGGCTCTTTAACAGGCTGTATGTCGGGGGTGTCGGGGTGGTGATAATACAGGATCACTGTGAAAATCATCAACTCCAGCAGTTAAAAAAACTGCAATTTCAGCAGAGGTCTGGTTCCGGTTAAGATGGAGTGAGCACATTCTGCCCTATCTCCTTCGCTGAATACAACCAAAAGCCTGGATAGGGTGTGGAGGCGGCGCCCTGAGCGTTCTGGAAGTGAACGGTGGCAAGCGTTCTGGGGAAGGAAAGCAGACGAGAAGCACAAAGGGTCTGGTGGCACGTTCCCTCCCAGGACTCAGATCAGCACAAATCCTGAACTGGCCATCAGAAAGAGGGCCAAGAGAATGCCTTTCGAGTGCAGACAGCACGAAGTGGGGCTCGGACAGAATGGAAAGAATCCTCTGGGTTTCTTTTTTTTTTAAATTATTTACCAACCCTGTCTCCAGGCAAGCTCTGCTCTTGAAGCTGCAACCCCTGATCAATGGGGGTCGAATTGATGGAAGCACAGAAATGCTGAGTATCTGGCTAAAGAGAATAGTCCTGCCTTCAGGTTTGTTAAAATATGTATAACAGTTGAAAGCAAAAAGCACAGCACTGACTGCTAGGGTTTTCAATATATATACGGATATAATACCGACACATCCTGCAATATATAGGGAGAGGTGAAGGGACCTGGATGGTGGCAAAGTTTCTAGATTCCATTTGAAGTAGTAAAATGTTAGTTCTATGTAGACTATGAAAAGGTAAGTAAGTATCATTAGAACAATCACTAGAAAAAAGTGCAAAAAAAAAAATAGTAAACAAACAAAAGCCAAAAGCAATCACTAAAAATCCGGCCAAAGGGAACCAGTCTGTCAGCTGTCAGCGGCCTGTCACTTGCGGCACGGTTTGAAAACACAAATGGGCTTGTCAGATTTTCTCTCCGAAATGTGAAAATGGAAATCAGAAATGGTGACTTCAGAGTGAAGCCTGGACTTCAGTGGTTTTCTGGGACACTTAGGGCTGGCAGTCAGAAGAGGCCATGACCAAGTCTGTGTGTTAGCAAAGACTGGAAGAGACAGTGAGCAATGCGGGGGACTGAGGGAGGGACCCCAGGTCTGCTGCCCGGGCCCACTGGGTGGAGAGGCATCTCCTGCACCGCTGGAGCCCAGCAGCTTCTCTACGCCTGGCAAACGGGCACGCGGCCCCCTCCACAGCTGGATCCTCAGCCAGGCTGAGTCTATACACTCCTCACAGTACAAAGACTTGTCTTCAAGGTTTGTGTTTTTTGTTTCAGACAGAAAAGGCCCAAGAATGGAGGGAGGTGCACTAGGCCCAGGGGTCTTTAGGATACCAGATTCCCCGGGCTTTGTGACTCAGCGCTGACTGACCAGAGTTCTGGTCCCACCCTCAAAAGCATTTACTCTCAAAGACAGGGAGGGACAGTCTTGTGGGTGCAGAGTCAGCCCTGCTGCCCTCTGTGACTGGTGACATCTATAGTACTTTCTGATTTGTGAGCCACCTGGGAATTGCTCAATGGGTGTGTACAGAGCAGATGACAGTCAGGTCCAAAGTCTCCACTCCATCTGCAGGGCCAAAGTCAAACTCATAACCACAGAGCCGATGTCCAGCTCACACCCACAGATCAGAGGTCACTCCCAGACCTGCAAGGCCAAGGTCCTCACTAGACTCATGGGGCCTAGGTCTCCACCAACGCAGCTAAGGTCTACGCAGACGTACAGGGCAAGGCCCAGCCCGGCCCCCACTGGTGGCTGGTCCCAGGATGTCCTCCCAGAGCAGTGGCCTCCCTGTCTCAGTCTACCTTTCTGGAGCAGCAACAGCAGCTGCCGTAAAGTTAACGCCCGTCTCCACTGGAGCTTTTTTTTTCTTTGAGACAGGATCCCACTCTGTTGCCCAGGGTTCAGTGCAGTGGGTGACCACAGCTCACCGCAGGCTGCTGGGCTTTTTCATGTTCACGCCATAACATCTGAGTCAGCGCACCAAAGAGGAACGCACCCCACCAGCCCTTGAACATAATGCAAGCATGATGGCGGGTCCCTGTCACGAGGCCCAGCTGGGTCACCAGCATTGCCTAGGAGGCTGGCCTGCTGGCCTACGTTTTAACCCTTCATTGCCCCCCATGCTCCCATTTTCTGGTGGGCTGGCCTCCCTGGGCCTGCTCTTTTCCTCTACCCTCTCCCTCACTTCCAGGACTCAGCTGGACAAGCTTGACCACACTCGTGGGCACAGGCCCTCCGAACGTGCTGTCTGCCCCGTCTGAAGTCCCCGGACTGCAGGGCAAGGCCTGTCACAACAGTGTGGAGCTACCTGTGAAGGCAAGTCTGTCCTCTTCTATTTTCTTTCTGAGGTGTTTGATTTCAAAGTCCCTTTCCTTCAGCAGCTTACTCAATCGCCCGTTCTCGTCCACTGTTTCCCTGAGCTCGTTTCGAAGGTGTTCAATCTCATCTTCAAGCACCCTACAAGGCAAAGGCAGAATTAATGCTCCTTCAAGGCAAAGACCCTGGTGGGCAGGGGTCAGGCCTCCAGTGCCCAGGTGGACACGCAGACATGCAGATGCAGATACACACACGTGAAAGAAGAAAGGTTTGAATGCCGTATTCATTAGCTGGCTTCAATAGGGAGTTATAAAAAACCCCCAATTAGAATTCATACTTCTTTTAAGCATCCATGGAGCATGCATAAAATATATCACAGGGCTGGGTGTGGTGGCTCACACCTCTAATCCCAGCACTTTGGGAGGCCAAGGCAGGAGTCTGTGACTAGCCTAGGCAACAAAGAGAGACCCTGTCTCTAAAAATGAAAGGAAAAATTAGCCAGGCCTGGTGGTGTACACCTGTGATCCCAGTGACTCCAGAAGCTGAGATGGGAGGATTGCTTGAGCCCAAGAGCTTGAGGCTGCAGTGAGCTGTCATCTTGCACTCCAGCCTGAGTGACAGTGCAAGGCCCTGTCTCTTAAAAAAAAAAAAAGAAAAAGTATTATAAGCTATAAAGGCAATCTTAGCAAATTCCAAATAATAACATTATATAGACTTTCTTCTCTAACGGCAAGTGACTATATTAGAAATCGATAATAAAAAATAGAAATAAAACAAGAGGCTGGGCGCGGTGGCTCAGCCTGTATTCCCAGCACTTTGGGAGGCTGAGGCGGGCAGATCACGAGGTCAAGAGATGGAGACCAACCTGGCCAACATGGTGAAACCCCATCTCTACTAGAAATACAAAAATTAGCTGGGCGTGGTGGCGTGCATCTTGGGAAGCTAAGGCAGGAGAACAGCTTGAACTCTGGAGGCAGAGATTGCAGTGAGGTGAGATCGTGCCACTGCACTCCAGCCTGGCGCAGAGCAAGGCTCCATCAAAAAGGGAAGGAAGGAAGGAGGGAAAGAGTGAAGGAGGGAAGGAGGGAGGGAGGGAAG
>NW_016107444.1:5746016-5749693 GCF_001604975.1 Cebus imitator
CTGAACCCAGGAGGCGGAGGTTGCGGTGAGCTGAGATCGGGCCATTGCACTCCAGCCTGGGTAACAAGAGCGAAACTCCGTCTCAAAAAAAAAAAAAAAAAAAGCATTTAGAATGAATTGACTACAGAGGCCGTATCAGAACTTGGTAAATGCAGGTATGATTAAGGCTCAAAGCTTCCTTCTGTCACTTCAGCTGCACTTTACAAGTTTTGCTATAGCTCCTGTGTACACACACACACACACACACACACACACACACCCCTGAGAGACTTCAAACTTGCATTTACCTCTTCTCAAAGCTGTTTTTCGAGTGTGGCTCCCCGGCATGGAGAAGGCTGAGACCACCTGGGACCTCCAAGGGCTCCTCCTGGCCGTCGGCTCTGCTTTCGGGGTTCAGTTCCTTCTCCCTCTTTCTCTCCATCTGCTTCTGTAACCGTTTGCGCTGCATCTCCTGCATTGCCTGGAACTGGAGCCGCAAAGTGTCCTGCGAGCTTTCATCTGCGGCCATCCTGCCCTGGGCGTCAGGAAAGAAGTCTGAGCCGAAGCAGGCTCCACACCGAGACTCCGCACACAGCGCGCCCGTCTGCAGGCCAGCCCTGGAGGTCGCTGCTCCGCGCTGCGTGTATGTCCACGCGGAAGCTTGGAAGCCCACCCTCACCTCACATCACTAGAAAGCCGAGGCAGAACTGAGCGGCCTCCCCATTCCTGAACACGCCACCAGACAGCCCACGGCCTCAGGACAGCCTCCGTCACTCACACTCAACACTCGACGCGTGCTGGCCCTAAATCAATGGCTCCCAAAGCCGGCTGAACATTCAAGTCCCCCAGGAACTCCCAAATAGCAATGCCTGCGACCATTTCCTGAGGAACGAAATCTCAATTTCCAGGAATGGCGCTTGGCCACTTCTTCTTTTTCTTTTTAAATTCAGGTATAACTCACATACAGTAAAGTACACAAATTCTGGCCACATGGCTCAATCAATCTTTCCACAGACGCACACCTCTGTGGTACACGCAGATCAAGGTACAGGGCATTTCCAGTCCCTGCTCTGCGCCTCCTCCAGGGAATCCTCCCCCAGGGTAACTATTATTCTCACCGCTACCACTGAAGATGAGTTTTGTCTGGTTTCTCTTTAGTCAATCTATCAAACAACAATCTATGTACAGTAAAAGACAGCAGGCCAGGTGCAGCGGCTCATGCCTATAATCACAGCACTTTGGGAGGCCAAGGCAAACGGACTGCTTGAGCCCAGGAGTTTGAGGCCAGCCTGGGGAACATGGTGAAACCTCATCCCTACAAAAAACTGGCTGTGGTGGTACAAATCTGTAGTCCCAGCTACGCAGCAGGCTGGGGCGGCAAGATCACTTGAGCCCAGAAAGTGGAGGCTGCAATGAACCACAATTGTGCCACTGCATTCCAGTCTAAGTAACAGTGAGACCCTGTCTCCAAAGAAAAAACAGAAAAGCAAAAAACACCAATTTTATGTGGACAAATTAGTTTTGACAAATATGTTCACCATGTCAACCACCTCCGCCATCATAAAAGAACATTTCCAACACGCCAGAACCCTCCCTGCTGCCCTTCTGCAGTCCATTTCCCTGCCAGTCCCAACCCCGGGCAAACTCAGGTCTGCTTTTGTTTACCACAGTTTTGCCTTTTCTGGAATTTCCTATGACTAGACTCATACAGTCGTTAGGCTTTTGTGTCTGGCTTTCTTACTCAGTGTGATCTTTTTGAGATTCATCCATATCACTGCATGCATGATAAGCTCATTCCTTTTTCTTACTGACTGATATACATTGTTTAGATAAACAACAATTTCATTATACATTCGGCTGTTGTTGGACGTCTGAACTGTTTCCAGTTTTGGCTATTATGAATAAAGCCGCTGACGGGCATGGTGGCTCAGGCCTGTCATCCCAGCACTTTGGGAGGCCGAGGTGGGCAGATCGCCTGAGGTCAGGAGTTTGAGACCAGCCTGACCAACATGGGGAAACCCTGTCTCTACTAAAAAAATACAAAATCAGCCAGGCGTCTCACTCCGTCACCTAGGCTGGAGTGCAGTGGCACGATCTTGGCTCACTGCAACCTCTAGCTCCCTGGTTCAAGCAATTCCCCTGCCTCAGCCTCCCCAGTAGCTGGGATTACAGGTGCCTGCCACCACACCTGGCTAATTTTTTTGTATTTTTGGTAGAGTTGGGGTTTCACCATGTTGGCCAGACTGGTCTCGAACTCCTGATCTCCGGCAATCCGGCTGCCTCAGCCTCCCAAAGTGCTGGGATTACCGGCGTGAGCCACTGTGCCCGGCTATGAATATATGTTTTTATTTCTCTTGGGTATATACCTAGAAGTAAAAATTCTGGCTTATACGGTATATTTATGTTTTACTTCAAAAGAAACTGCTGAACTGTTGGCCAGAGTGGCTGCACCGTGTTACCTTCCCCAGCAATGTCTGGGGTCCCAGGTGCCCCATCCTTGTCTGCATTTAATGTGGTCAGCCTAAATTTTAGTCTTTCCCATTGGTTATGTAAAATGGTATCTCAGCTGGGGGTGGTGGCACATGCCTGTAATTCCAGAACTTTGGAGGCTGAGGTGGGCGGATCACCTGAGGTCAGGAATTCAAGACCAGCCTGGCCAACATGGCAAAACCCCATCTCTACTAAAAATACAAAAATTAGCCAGGCGTGGTGGCACATGCCTGTAATCCCAGCTACTCAAGAGGCTGAGGGAGAAGAATGGCTTGAACCTGTAAGGCAGAGATTGCAGTGGGCTGAGATCGCACCATTGCACTCAGCTGGGCAACACAGCAAGACTCTCAAAAAAAAAATAGGTAAATACATAAATTAATTCAGATAAAATAAAAATAAAATGCTATCTCAATGTGGTTTTAACTTGCATCTCTGCTGACTAGTTACCTTTATTTTTATTTGTATTTTTGAGACGGAGTCTTGCTCTGTCATCCAGGCTGGAGTGCAATGGCACGATCTCGGCTCACTGCAACCTCCACCTCCTGAGTTCAAGCAATTCTCCTGCCTCAGCCTCCTGAGTAGCTGGGATTACAGGTACAAGCCACCACACAAAGCTAATTTTTTTTTTTTTAGTAGAGAAGGGGTTTCACTGTGTTAGCCAGGATGGTCTTGATCTCCTGACCTCGTGATCCACCCGCCTTGCCTGACTAATTACCTTGCATGTGCTTGCTGGCCATGTGTCTATATTCTTTTGTGACATGACCACTTGCATTTTTTTACCCATTTTTAAATTGTATTGTGTTTTATAACTGGGTGGTCAGTTTCTTATACATTCTTGATGTTTTGTCTGTTTGAACTTCACATAAATGAAATAATAGGGCACAGACACTGGAATTATTAAATGTTCCCCTCATGATTTTAAAGTGTAGCCAGTGGTGATGTCCCTGCCTCAAACCAACCTCAAGCCTGACACCATCTACCTATCATGCAATTAACCATAAATCTTGTGTATTCTCCATAAACGTCCTGAAATCTGCCCCCACATCCCCATTCCCACCGACATCAGGCTCATAACCACGAAGGGGCATCTGCACCTGCTGTTACCTCTGCCAGGAATGTCCCTTCCCCAGACATCCACCTTACTGGCTTCCTCTCAAATGTCCTCTTACCACAGAGGTTTCCCCACATCCTACCGTAGAAAGCATCCC
>NW_016107444.1:5750579-5764568 GCF_001604975.1 Cebus imitator
CTTACCACAGAGGTCTCCCCACATCCTACTGTAGAAAGCATCCCGCCCTCACTCTCCATTCAAATGTCCTCTTACCACAGAGGTCTCCCCACATCCTACTGTAGAAAGCATCCTGCCCTCACTCCCCTTGCCTTTGCCCTGTGTCGTCTTCCTCCTCCGGGGCACTTAGGTCACCTGACACGTTGTATTCTGATTTGTCTACTTGTCCACCGCCTCTCCCCCGCTGCACCAGCTTCACAATGGCAGGCACTGTGTGCTGTTCCCTGCTGTATCCTCACGCCTATGGCAGAGCCTGGGATGCTGCAGGCATGGAATGAATACTTGGTGAACGAATGACTGCCGTTTGCTGAGGGACTACTTTCTCTAAAGCACAGCTCTGAGCCTGATAGGCTCCTGTGCAAAAAGCCCCAGCCACAAAGCCAAGTCCAACAGCATAAGCGCTTAGGACCTGGCCTCAGCGTCTCCTGCTGGCCTGTTTTCCCTCTCCTGATGCCGGTTCTAGCTGGTTGTGTTGACTTGCTCCTCTGCTCCTACACCTCCTTCTCCTCCAAGGCTTCAATCTTGCTGGTCCTCCCACAGCCAGCATGAACACCATGGTCCTTGTCTGACCCTCCAGCCTCAGCTGCTGAATCTGCACCTTCTCAATATTCATATCTCCACCTCGCCCACAGCGCTGGTCCCAGAGCCTGGACTCAGTTACTCTTAAACTTGCTTCAATACCAGATTCCCAGGATACAACCTAAAAATGCTGATAACCAGGCCCCACCCCTAGAGAATCTGATTTAAGTCGGTCTGGAGTGGAGACCAGGAGCGGGGCGGTTTATGTGCTGCCCAGGTGGTTTTAATGTGCTGTGGGCCAAGCCCAGGGTCTGGCAAAGGTCAAGCACAAGCAGGAGCTGGTGTTTTGTTGAAATTCTTTACCAGGCAGCCCTGCACGGTAAGAGGAACAGGAAAGAATTAACTCAGAAAACCTGTACCGTCCACACCTGCACATTCCTAAAAACAGGTTTGGCCTTTGACCCGCTCCGCTCCGAGAGACTCTCTGAGCACTTCAGGCAGGCTTCCTGATGAGTGTTTTTCTTCACCTGGGAGCCTTGGGCCATTCCAGTCTATGCTAATTAACAATGTGATTCATTGCTGGGTGTGCGGTAGGCTGGAGGGGGCTGGAGATTGAGTGACTGAGGTCAACTATACCTGCATGACCATCTCCTAATAAAAGCCCTGGACACCAAGACTCAGGGCAGCTTCCCTGGCTGGCAGTACTCCACGTAGGCTGCCACAAATGGTTTCCGGGAGAAGTAAGCACTGTCACAGGGCTCCGCTGGGAAAGGACTGGAAGCTTGCACCTGTGTCTCCCGGACTCCGCCCTATGTGCCTCTTTGCTGCTTCTTTCATTGTAATAAACAATACACGTGAGTATAAAGGCTGACTCGAAGGCCAAATCCTCTGTTAAATGTTAGGCCAGTCATGATGGCCCCCACCTGTAATCCCAGCACTTTGGAAGGCCAAGGTGGGAGCATAGCTTGAGCCCAGGAGGTTAAGGCTACAGTGAGCTGTGATCCAGCTACTGCACGCCAGCCTGGGTAACAGTGAGACCCCGTCTCCAAAATAAAAACAGAAAAACTTTAAACAAACCAAATTTAATGGAATTTAATTGAGCAAAGAACGGCTCACAAATCTAACAGCCCCCAGAACCAGAACTCCAGGCCTGCCACCTGGCCAGGTAAAATGCATGGACAGAGACAGTAAGTGATGTACAGAAAGCACACGTGAGGCGCAGAAACAGCTGGGCTGATTGCGCTGGCTGCAATCTGAACAGCTGGCTGCCTGTGATTGGCTGAAACTCTGTGACTGCTACAAGAGGAGGTGACAGTCTGTTTAAATATCTAGTTTGGTTACATCTGGTCTCGAACTCCTGACCTCAAAGTGATCCGCCCACCTCAGCCTCCCAAAGTGCTGCGATTACAGGTGTGAGCCACTGTGCCCAGCCTGAGATTTATTCTAAGCCAAATATGAATGATCTTGGCCTGTGACTCAGCCCTCGGGAGATCCTAAGACCACGTACACAAGGTGGCAGGGGCACAGCTTGGTTTTACACATTTCAAGCAGACCTAAGACATCAAGCAAATACACTGAAGATATCTACTGGTTTGGTCAGAAAGGCAGAGCAATTCCAAGGTCAGGAGGGAGGAGCTTCCAGGCCACGGTAGATTTAAAATAAAATTATTCCGATTGGCAGCTGGTTGAAAGAGTTACTGTAACTAGAAAGGAACGTCTGGGTTAGGAGAGGAGAGACCAGAGTTTTATTGTGTGGAGGAAGCCTCCAGGCAGCAGGCTTCAGAGAGAATAGAGTGTAAGTGTTTCTTATCAGACTTAAGGTCTGCGTTGATGTTCAGTGTCTGTCACTTTTCCTGAATTCCAGAAGGGAGGAGGGCATAATGAGGCATGTCCAACCCCCGCTTCCCGTCAAGGCCCGAAACAGCCTTTCAGGTTAACTTGGGAGTGCTCTGGCTGAGAGGAAGTCCACTCAGATGGTTGGGGGCCTTTGAATGTTACGTGTGGTTTCCACCAGCTTCTTTTTAAAGTTTACGGATCTGGCAATGCTGGGCCCACAGTCCCACATGGACAGCAGCCGCTGTGCAGAGTTCCTTTGGGGCACAATATGTTCTTTCCATTAAGCCACTGTCCCTGCCACTGCCAGATGCTGCAGCCAGCGCATCAGCTGCCCATTATCAATGCACATAAATGTCGTTGTTTCTCTTACACCTGCTGCATTCACTTCTATTTCCCATCAGCCACAGCACGTTTTGGGTTTGTGGCTCCTGCTTAGGAGTAAGCCCGGCAGCACCTCACAGGCTGTCTTCAGCCACTCCCCTCCCTGGGAGGCCTTCCTCCCAGGCCTCCCCATCCCAGCCCTTTACCTTCCTGCTAACACCCAGTTAGCCTCTAGGATTCCCCTCAGGAGACCCTGTGGACTCCCAGAATCCTTAGGGCGCCCCTTAATCACTAACTTAACCTCATGTATTATAATTATCTATCATTTTATTTACATTACTTCCCTTTGCAAAGAGACCTCTTAAGAGCAGAGGTCCTAATAATATCTTATTCATTTGCTGATTCTCAGCATCTTGTCCAGAACAGGCCTTCAACTAACGTTTGGAGAACTGTCACTGAGTGAATGAACACAGTAACTTGTAAAGAGCAGGTGCAGAGAATGTGATCAGCGTGGGGAACTATGATGGTTCAGAATGGCCAGAGGGCATGGCAGATTTGGGGAAGCACCAGAAAGCGTCTGATCTGCCCAGCGAAAGAGCCTGGACTTTATCCTGAGGCATTGGGGATGTTCCGGGGGTGCACACAGGATCACCCGTGCCTTCCGCACAGCTGAAGGCAAAGGGCCCAGCGAGGGGCGTCTCTGGGAAGGCATGTGGGCCTAAATCAAAACTGCACCTGAGAGATGGAGAAGGGGGAAGAGGAACTGCTGCCAAACGGAAGGGACTGAAGGCAGGTGTGCAGAGAAGGAGTGGGGAGCCTGGGCTGTGCTGAGTTTCAGTGACTGGGGGGACAGCAGGCCCTGACAGAGGACGGGTTTTCCATGCTGCAGACGAGGTGGTGGACTTTGAGATGCTGGGTGGGCAGCTGGCTGGCTGAGATGCTGGCGAGGTCTGGGACTCAGAAGGGAAGTCTGAGCCTCAGGTAGTTGAGACCTAGAGTGTGGACAAAGGAGGATGAAGAGAAGGTGCAGAGTGAGGAGGGGAGAGAGGGAAGGAGGAGGAGGAGGAGGAAGAGGAGGCAGCTGGAGCGTGTAACAGCCTGACAGGTTCATCTTGCCTGCTGTCCAGAAAACCAACATGCTGAAAACAGTAGGTTTTGCAGCAAAGAAAGAATTCAATTGGCCAGTCAAGTGAATGGAGGGAAGGTAATTCCCAAATCTCCCTCTGACTGCAGTGAGCCATGATTGCACCACTGCACTCCAGCCTGGGTGACAGAGCATGAACCTATCTCAAAAAAAAAAAAAAAAAAAAATCCTGCACCTCCAAGAATATTAGCAAATTGAATCCAATGATGTATTTGAATAATTATACGGCATGATCAAATAGGAGTTAAGTATGCAAGGCTGGTTTAACATTAGAAAATCAATTAGTGTAACCTATCACATCAACAGGCTAAAGAAAAGTCGCACGATTCACACGATCATATTAATAGACACAGAAAAAGCATTTGACCAAATCCAATGCTTGTTCATGATAAAAGCTCTAAGTAAACTAGGAAGAGAGGTGACTTCTTCAGTTTGATAAAGAACATCTACAAAAAACATACAGCTGCCATCACACTTGGCAGTGAGAAACTACACACTTTCCCCGAAGACTGGGAACGTGGCAAGATGTCCCTTCTTTCCACTCTCACTTAACATCATACTAGAAGTTCTACCTGATGAAATAAGACAAGAAAAGGAAATAAAAAGATATATATTTTGGAAAGGAAGAAATAAAATCACCTTGGTTGCAGATGACTGACTGTCTATGTAGAAAATCTCAAAGAATCTATTAAAAAAAAAATCCTGGAACTAAGAAGTCATTGTAGCAAGATTGCCATAAGTAAGGGTAATATACAGAAGTCAAATGCTTTCCCACATACGAGCAATAAGCAATGGAAAACTGAAGTTAAGAATGTGAGATCATTTATATTAACGCAAGAATGGAGATACCTGGGTATGAATCTTACGAAATATGTGTAACATCTATATTAGGAGAAATAGAAAACTCTGATAAAATCAAGAACTAAATAAATAGTTATCTCATGAACATGAATAGGAAGAATCAATATTGTTAAGATGTCAGTTCTTCCCAACTGGATCTACAGATTGAATGCAATTCCAATACAGAAATCCCAGCACCAGGATGGCGGTCACGGAAGCTGGAATCCACTAAGGAGTGTGTAACGACTCATCTGCCGGAAAAAAAAAAAAAGAAGAAATCCCAGCAAATTACTGTATGGATACTGACAAAATGATTCTCAAGTTTATGTGGAGAGGCAGAAGATCCAGAATATCCAACACAGTATTAAAGAAGAACAAAGGTGGAAAACTGACACCACCTGACCTTTAGACTCACTATAAAATGATAGTAATTAAGACTATCATTTAGTGTGGTGTTGGTGAAGAAACAGACAAATGAATCAATGAAACCAAATGAAGAACCCAGAAAGAAACCCATAGAAAGAGAGTCAACTGATCCTTGACAAAGAAACAAAGGCAATAGTGCTGGAACAATGGATATCCGCATGTAAAAAAGTGAATCTAGACGCAGACCTTATGCCTGTCACAAATATTAACTCAAAATGGATTATATACCTAAATGTAACACAGGAGAAAATCTAGCTGACCTTGGGTTTGGCTATGAGTTTTCATATATAATACCAAAAGCATGCATGATACATGAAAGAAAAAAATTGATAAATTCAACCTCATTAAAATTATAAACTTCTACTCTGTGAAAGATACTGTTAAGAAAATAAAAAGAGGCTGGGCGCGGTGGCTCACGCCTGCAATCCCAGCACTTTGGGAGGCTGAGGTGGGTAGATCACCTGAGGTCAGGAGTTCAAGACCAGCCTGGCCAACATGGCGAAACCCCTTCTCTACTAAAAATACAAAAATTAGCTGGGCGTGGTGGCAGGCACCTGTAGTCCCAGATACTCAGAAGGCTGAGGCAGGAGAATAGCTTGAACCCGGAAGGTGGAGGTTGCAGTGAGCTGAGATTGCGCCATTGCACTCCAGCCTGGATGACAAGAGTGAAACTCCATTGTCTGGGGGTGGGGGCAAAAGCTCTGAACAAATTCCTCAACAAAAAAGAAATATGGATGGTAAAGAGACACATGAAAAGATGTTCAGCATCACATACCCCTAGAAAATTGCAAATTAAAACAAAAATGAGATGTCATTACATGCCTATTAGAACGCCTAGAATCCAAAACATTGACAACATCAAATGACGGCAAGAATGTGAAGCAACAGGCATTTACATTTACTGCTGGTGGGAACGCAAGAGGGAAAAGCCGCTTTGTGAGACAACTGGGTCATCTTTTCAAAGGTAAACACACTCTTGCCATATGACCCAGTAATCATATTCACCCAAATAAGCTGAACAGTATGTCCGCACAAAAACCTGCACATGAAATGTTCATAGTTTTTCTCATAATTATCAAAAATCAGAAAAAAAAAAAAAAGATGTACTTCAGCAGGTGAACAGATAACCTGGTACACTCATACCAGGGAATATTATTCAGTGATGAAAAGAAATGAGCTATCAAGCCATGAAAAGACACAAGGGCCGGGCGCGGTGGCTCAAGCCTGTAATCCCAGCACTTTGGGAGGCCGAGGCGGGTGGATCACGAGGTCAAGAGATCAAGACCATCCTGGTCAACATGGTGAAACCCCGTCTCTACTAAAAATACAAAAAATTAGCTGGGCATGGTGGCACATGCCTGTAATCCCAGCTACTCAGGAGGCTGAGGCAGGAGAATTGCCTGAACCCAGGAGGCGGAGGTTGCGGTGAGCCGAGATCGCGCCATTGCACTCCAGCCTGGGTAACAAGAGCAAAAACTCCGACTCAAAAAAAAAAAAAAAAAAGAAAGAAAGAAAAGACACAAAAGAAACCTAAATGTGTGTTGCTAAGTGAAGAAGCCAGTCTGAAAAGGCTACAAACTATATAATTGCAAACTGTATAATCTGGAAAAGGCAAAATTACAGAGAAGTAAAAGGTATCGGTGGTTGTGAATCCCTTCTAAATGAAAAATGTCAGTGGTTTCCAGGGGCTGGCGGGGAGGAGGAATGAACAGTAAAGCCTCAGGGGTTTTTAGGGAAGTGAAAAGTGTTCCGTGTACTTTAATGGTGGATACATAGCATTACATGTTTAGCAAAACTTGTAGGCCTGTAGAACCTAAAGCAATGAACGCTGGCCAGGTGTGGTGACTCACAGCTGTGATGTCAACACTCTAGGAAGCCAAGGTGGGAGGACCACTTGAGGCCAGGAGCTTGAGATCAGCCTGGTACCATAGCAACACCGCATCTCTACAAAAAAATTTTTTTAATTAGCCAGGCATGGTAGCATGTGCCTGTGTTCCCAGCTACTCAGGAGACTGAGCTGGGAGGACTGCTTGAGTCCAGGGGTTCCAGGCCGCAGTGAGCCATGATCACGCCACTGCACTCCAGCCTGGGTGACCAAATGAGACCCTGTCTCAAAATAACAACAACAAATGAACCTGAATGTAAACTATAAACTTTAGGTAGTAAGAACATATCAATATAGCTGTATCAATGATAACAAATGTACCATGCCAATGCCATGTGGAAGATGTTAACAACAGACAAAACGGGAATATGGAAGGTATAAAGGAACTGTTTTCTGTTCAATGCTTCCATAAATCTGCTTTAAGTCTATTAGTTTTTTTAAAAAAGTAAAGGTTAGGCCGGGAACGGTAGCTCATGCCTGTAATCGCAGGACTTTGGGAGGCCCAGGTGGGCGGATCACCTGAGGTCAGCAGTTCGAGACCAGCCTGGCCATCTGTATTGAAAATACAAAAATTAGCCAGGCGTGGTGGCGGGCGCCTGTAATCCTAGCTACTCGAGGGCCCGAGGCAGGAGAATCGCTTGAACCCGGGAGGCAGAGGTAGCAGTGAGCGGAGATCGCGCCACTGCACTCCAGCCTCGGCGACAGAGTGAGACTCCGTCTCAAAAAAAGAAAAAAGGAAGGCTGGAGCTGCATGGAAAGAACTCTTGGCCCAGGCAGGACTTGGAGCCAGGGAGCACAGGGAGTGGGAAGAGTGGCAGCCACGCAGGCTCCTGGGAGGAGGCAGGATCCCAAGGGCTGCCGAGCGCACAGGTGACGGGGCCGGTGAGGAAAGACAGCGCCTCGCCCCATCGTCGGCCGCTTTCTTCCACTGCTTTCCTTTCTCTCTCCTTCTCTTTCTGCTTTTACTGTGTTCTTTTCGAGTGTTCTCAACAACAGGCTGGGGGCCTGGGGGTGTGGCGGAGACGCCCGCGGACGCCCAGTTTGGCGCCCCGAAGCCTGCCGGCACCTACGCAGGGACGGCTTTGGGATGGGGCCGCGGTGCGGATCTGGTTCCCGGGCTGGAATCTGCGGCCTGAGCGGAGTCCCCTCCGGCGAGTCCTCAGTCCCGCGGGGGCAGAGGCAGCGCGCCCGGGCTCTCCCGGCTCCGGCCCGGCCCTTCCGCCCTCCCCGCACTTACCGCCGTCTCTCTCTACCTCTCCCTGCCGCGGCGAGGCCACTTCTTCCGGACGCCGGCACGCGCTGCCCCGGCAACCGTCACCAGGGAAACCAGCGTTGTCACTCGCGCGTCGTCAGCGCGTCTACGTCAGCGCGTCTACGTCAACGCGTCTTACGTCAACGCGTCTCTACGGGGGCCGAGGGGCGCCAAGCGTGGTGAAGGTGACGGAGGCGCCGACGGCGCGCGGGGCTGGGTCCCAGTGGGCAGCATCCCGAGCGCGCTGGACATTTTTACAAAGTGTTGCGGACCAAACGTTCTGCACGGAGATGTGCGTTCCGCTGTCCTGCTGGGGAGTTAAAAAGCCAACGATCGCACCACGATACTGATGGGAGGTGTTCAGGTACCTCGGGAGGAAGGCCGCGCCACGACGCCGAGTGAAGGAGGCGGGACGCAGTGCCGCGAAGTGGAGCGGTGAAGCCGCGCTTATCTCCAGCCGGGCACCCAAGCAAGACCGAAGCGGAAACCTTGACGGTGGTTCTGTTTGGGCGGTGGAACAGCAGTGCTGCGTTTTCAGTTTTACGCTTTAGAGGATTTTAAAAATAACGAACATCGTTTATTTTCATAGAGGAAAACACTTGTATATATATTTTTAATGGCACCTTCCCATTTAAGACACTACTACTTTTCAGGGCTATATGGCGGTGGGAGGCAAATTTCTAGGAAAGATGATTCAAGGGCGTTTTCAGAGTCTCGCTCTGTCGCCCAGGCTGGAGCGCAGTGGTGCGATCTCGGCTCACTGCAACCTCCACCTCCCAGGTTCAAGCGATTCTCCTGCCTCAGCCTCCCGAGTAGCTGAGACTATTCAGCTAATTTTTTTTATTTTTAGTAGGGACGGGGTTTCACCATGTTGACCAGGCTGGTCTTGAACTCCTGACCTCAGGCGATCCCCCTGCCTCGACCTCCCAAAGTGCTGGGATTACAAGCGTGAGCCATGGTGCCTGGCCAAATATTTATACTGGCCTTCATAATTTGAAAATCTTGATACTCGTTTTTTTGGTTTTGTTTTGTTTTTTCCTCATACGGACAATGAATACCCACGCCCATAGACATGCATACATAAACATATGGCACTAGACTGCCATCAGCACTGCAGGTATAAACTCAGAGTTTTCTGGTAAAAGAAAAACAGATCTTTCCCGTTGGTGTCCAATTGCTGCCTGGTGAGCTGAGGGTGGCAGAAATAGAAATCTACAGGTGGTGGCAAAGAGACAGCATAAAGAGCAGGATTCAGGTATGGGTGAGCCTCAAAGGATTAGGGTCTTTTTATACGGCGTGTGTAGTGGGGAGTATCATTTGTTTACCTCATGACCACGAGGGGACTGTGTGGGATAGGAAAAGGAACAGCCATGTCTACTTAGAGGGCTTCTGGAAAGCATGATTCCCAGCAGAAAGCCACGTTTCCATTAAAATAAGAACATGCTGTGAGTAAGTTCAGGACGCAGGAGAATTTCAGAACAGACGAATTGGAATGTGCATGAGAAAGTCTAGGAATGGCCAGGCGCCGTGGCTCACGCCTGTAATCCTAGAACTTTGGGAGGCCGAGGTGGGTGGATCACCTGAGGTCAGGAGTTCAAGACCAGCCTGGCCATCATGGTGAAACCCCATCTTTAAAAAGAAAAGAAAAGAAAATAAAATTCCCCAACCTGTAGTTTCCAGATTGAAAGACCAATGGATAAAAATAAAATCACATTAAGGCATATCACTGGAAATTTTTAGGACACTGGGGACAAATAGAAGATCATAAANAAAAAAAAAAAAAAGTCTGGGAATGGGGCAACATTTGCTCCAGCAAGTCAAGGATTATTTTTGACGAGGATATCATTCTTGCAGTAACCCATTTTTTCAAAACCAGGGATGATTTTCCTCTAGGTTTGTTACTTTTCCACTGTCGCCACTAAGGCTCTCATGCCATTTTTTTTTTCTGCCCAAAATTCTCTTGAGAATTTTCTTTAGTTTATAAGCTTGACATTTTATCATCCAAGAAGTGGATAATCCAATCCGGGTCACCAGTATGTCCTCGTGTAGAGTATACAGATGTTTGTTAATTCCAGCCCCCTTTATTTCTCTAACCAGAAGTATCTGTAGGACACTGCTCTTTGTGTTTTGTTTGCTTTTTAATTTGAAATTGTATTGAGATTATTATAGAATCACATGCAGTTGTAAGAAATAATAGAGATCCCCTGTATACTCTTCCAGTTCCCCACAATGGTAACATTTTGCAGAACTTAAGTATAATGTCATAACCAGGATATTGACATCAACACAACCTACTCCTCTTATTTAGATTTCTCCAATTTAACTGTACTTTTCTTTTGATTTATCATGTGTTGGTTTGTGTATCCACAATCATCAAGATACCAAATACTGGCCGGGCACAGTGGCTCATCCACACCTGTAATGCCAGCATTTTGGGATGTCGAGGTGGGCGGATCACTTGAGGCCAGGAGTTCAAGACCAGCCTGGCCAAGATAGCGAAACCCTGTCTCTAGTAAAAATAATAAAAATTAGCCAGGCATGATGGTGGACACCTGTAATCCCTGTTACTTGGGAGGCTGAGGCATGAGAATCACTTGACCTCAGGAGGTAGAGGTTGTAGTGAGCTGAGACTGTACCACTGCCCTCCAGCCTGAGGGACAGAGTGAGACTCTGTCTCAAAAAAAAAAAATATACCAAGTACTGTCACAAGGATCCCTCTGTTGTCCTTTTACAGCTATGTACACTCCCTCCTTCCTCCTGCCCTAGTCCCTAACCCTTTACAACCACGTCGGTCCTCCATTTCTAAAATGGTGTCATTTCAAAAATGTTATATAAATGAAATAATGCAGCATGTAGACTTTTTAGGATGAATTTTTTTTGACTCAGAATAGTTCCTTGGAGATTCATCCAAGTTGTTGTGTATCAATTATCCGTTCCTTTTTACTGCTGAGTAGTTCTAGTGTGAATGTACCAGTTTGTTTAACCATTTACCCACTGAAGACATCTGGGCTGTCTCCAGTTAGGAGCAATTAGGATTCAGCTGTTATATTCATGTATAGGTTTTTGTGTGAGCATGTTTTCATTCCTATGGAGGACTGCAATTGCTGTGTAGTATGGTAATTGCATATCTAGTTTTAGAAGAAATTGCCGAAGCTGTTTTCCAGACTATTCCACTTTACATTCTCACCAGAAATGTTTGAGTGATCCAATTTCTCCACCACCTTGCCAGCATTTGGTGTTGTCACTATTTTTTAGTTATTGTAATAGGTGTATAGTGATACCTCATCGTGGTTCTCGTGTGCATGACTAATGTTGACCTTTTTTCACGTGCTTACTTGTCATCTGGATATTTTCTTTGGTGAAGTGTCTGTTGATCTCTTTTGCTCAATTTCTAACTGTTGAGTTTTGAGAATTCTTCATATATTCTATATACCAGTCCTTTGTTGGATACGTGGTTTGCAAACACGTTCTCTGAATCTGTAGTTTGTCTTGTAACCCTCTTTACCTGGGCTTTCACAGAACAAAAGGCTTTTCGACAAGGTCCAATTTAGCAATTCCTTCTTTTATGGATTGTGCTTTTGATGTGAAGTCTAAGAATTATTTGCCTAGCCCTGGGTCCCAAAGATTTCCCACCATTTTTATAAAAGTGTTAGTGTTTTATGCCCATGATTTATTTTGATGTAATTTTTATATAAGGTGTGAAGTTTAGGTCAAGGTGCTTTTTTGCTTTTTTGCCTGTGATGTCCAGTTGGTCCAGCACCCATTTGTTGGAAGGCTATGCTTCCTCCATTGAATTGCTTTTGCACTTTTGTCAAAAATCAGATGAGCCAACTCAGCAACAAAACCCAATTCAAAAATGGGCAAAGGAATTCAATAGACATTAATCCAAAGAAGATATACACATGAAAGATAAGCCCATGAAGACAGGCCCAACGTCAACAACCATTAGAGAAACGCAAACCAAAACCACAATGAGCTACCACCTCACACTCATTAGGATGGATATTATCCAAAAAATGGAAAATAACAAGTGTTTGCCAGGATGTGAAGAATTTGGAACGCTTACGCATGGCTGGTGGGAATGTAAGAGGTATATCCACTGTAGAAAAGAGTTTGGCGGTTCCTCAAAAAGTTAAACATTGAATTGCCATATGATTTACAATTCCACTTCTAAGCATATGCCCAAAAGATTTGAAAGAAGGGAGCCGGGCACAGTGGCTCACACCTGTAATCCCAACATTCTGGGAGGCCAAGTTGGGAGGATCACCCGAGATCAGGAGTTCCAGACCAGCCTGGCCAATATGGCGAAACCCCACCTCTACTGAAAAAACACAAAAATTAGCCGGGCGTGGTGGCAGGTGCCTATAATCCCAGCTACTCAGAAGGCTGAGGTAAGAGGAACGCTTGAACCCGGGAGGCAGAGGTTGCAATGAGCCAAGATCCCACCCTGCACTCCAGCATGGGCAACAGAGTGAGACTCCCATCTTAAAAAAAAAAAAAAAAGCTTTGAAAGGGACTTGGCCAGACACAGTGGCCCATGCCTCTAATCCAGCTCTTTGGGAGACTGAGGTGGAGAACTGCTTGAGGTCAGAAACTCAACACCGGCCTGGTCAACACAGCAAGACCCCATCTATACAAAAAAATAATGAAAAATAAAGAAGGGACTCAAACAGATAATTGTAAGCCAATGTTCATGGCGGTGTTATTCACAATCATCAGAAGGTAGAAACAACCCAAGCGACTGTCAACAGATGAATGGGTAACAGAATGTGGTATACAGCCAGTGCTCGACTTACGGCCAAGATTGGTTCCGACAGACCGGTCGTAACACGATTTGGTCGTAAGTTGAGTAGGCTATATGCACGCGGAGACGGTAGTGCTGCCGGAAGCTGGTCCGCACTGTCGTACGCCCAGCTGGGCAACGTTTGCGCTGCCAGATGTGGAGCAGTCATGGCTAGCGATTGTGGTCGTAAAGTCGAGTGGCCGTAAGTTGCATAGGTTGTAAGTCTATCAATACCTGTATATATTCAGTGGAGCATTCAGCCTTAGAAGGACATTCTGAATTCTGGATGAGCCTTGAAAACACTAAGCTAAGTTAAATAAGCCAGGCACAAAAGGGCAAATATTGTATGATTCCATGTATATTAGGTACCTGGAATGAACAAATTCCTAGAGACAGAAAGTAGAATGGAGGTTGCTAGGCAGTGGAAGGGGGAAGTAGAGAGGTTTTGGGGTTTTTGTTTTTGAGATAGGGTCTTGCTGTATTGCCCAGGCCGGAGTGCAGTGGCATGATGACAGCTCACTACAGCCTCAAGCACCTGGGCTCAAGTGATCTTCCTGCCTCAACATCCTAACTAGTTGGACCACAGGCTGGCACCACCACACTGAGCTAATTTTTGTATTTTTTGTAGAGATGGTGTTCATTGCTATGTTGCCCAGGCTGGTCTCGAACTCCTGGGCTCAAGCGATCTACCTGCCTCGACCTCCCAAACTGCTAGGATTAGATGTGTGAGCCACCACATCCAACTGAAAGTTATTCTTAAAGGATGGAGAATGGAGTTTGTTTGGGCTGATGGAAAGGCTTCTGCGGCAGACGGTGGTGATGGTTGCGTAGCGTTTGAGGATACTTAGTTCCACTGTATTGTACACTTCAAATGGTTAAAATGGTAATTTTTATATGTATATTTACCACAATAAAGCTTTAAAATCAGCTGAGCATACTTGTGT
>NW_016107444.1:5765249-5778588 GCF_001604975.1 Cebus imitator
GCCCATGCTTATTCCTCTTAATCATAATAGCCGCCAAGTAGATTCCCCTCGCTGAAATTCCCTCTCCCACAAATGAGTAAACAGAACATAAGCAGCGGTCCTACTCTTACTATGAGAAACAGAAATGAATTGAACAAAGTCAGAAGTGGGAATACCTGAGTTTTGACTCTGACATTAGTCAAGTCACAAACCTCAACTTTCTTCCTAAAATAATAATAGTACCTTTATGATCATGATAAAATAGGTCACGAAAGTGCTTTGTAAAATGTGAAATATTCTTTGGTTATATTTATTATTTTAGTAGTCGTACATATTACTACAGATTTCGCTGTTTAGCCTGTTAATGGAAGCAAGTTTTGCCACACCTTAAAACAAAGGCCTCATCTGACTTTCTCCATTTCACCGCTCCCATTCTAGACCTCAGCTTTGCAGGCCCCAAATCCAATTTGGTCGTTTAATCATGAGTATCTCTTGGGGCTAGACTTACACCAGTCACACATAACTGACATATAAACCAGGAACACTAAGCCACTCGTTTATATCTGTGGGTTGTGACCCATGTTCAGAGACTCTCCCTTCCCAGCTAAAAGAGTCATCAGAAAGATATTGTGAGCATGGATTCAGAACAAACAGAAACAAACTGCCTAGAGATGTTTTTGGCCCAGGGTTAAGCCTTTTTAAATTATTCTACTTCACAATCAGGAGCCCTATATAGATAAAAATTGTTCATTTTCTCCAGGTTCAAGCCCCTTCTTGCTGGAAGTTCTGCCTCTACCACCTGCCATGGATTCGGGCTTTGGTAGCGCACATTTTAGTTAAACACCATTTTGGCTACAGTCAATCTTACTTGATCCATGGAACTATTTTGTCTAAGATGTGTTTGTATAGATGTGGTCTCATTCATCATATATTGACTTTATTAGAAAACAATGTTCTGCCAGATTCGTCAATCCTCAGTTCCCAGGGGCCTCTCTGACAGATGAGGTCTAGCCTGGCTCTCCACCAAGCCTTCAGCATGAGGTTGCTCATGGATTTTTATTTTACCCTCAAATTTCTCAATTCCATTCTTGGCTCACATCATGGTCCTTCAAAACATTTGGATGAAAGTAACCTGATCCTGGTAATTATTCATTTCTCTCATTAACTAGGTCCCCAATTCCTGTGCACTTACTAGTATTTAATTTACCACTTCCACAGTAAAGACCATTTGTGTGTGGGAATCTCCTCAGCGTCCTTTCTATAAAGGCTGAAGCAATCAGCCAGGTGTGGTGGTGTGCACCTGCAGTTCCAGCTACTCGGGAGGCTGAGGCAGGGGGATTGCTTGAGCCCAGAGACAGAGCTGCAGTGAGGTATGATCATGCCCCTGCACTCCAGCCTGGGTGACAGGGAAAGATCCAGTCTCAATTAAAAAATACATACATAGGCCAGGCGCAGTGGCTCACACCTGTAATCCCAGCACTTTGGGAGACTGAGGCAGGAGGATCGCTTGAGCTCAGGAGGTGGAGACCACCCTGCCCAACATGGTGAAATCCAGTCTCTACAAAAAACACAAGTATCAGCTGGACGTGCTGGCCCACGCCTGTAGTCCAACTACTTGGGGTGCTGTGGTGGGAAGATCGCTTGAGCCCAGGGGGTTTGAGCTCAGGGGGTCAGTAGGAGATGGGGTTATCATTGACAGAAATGAGTGAGGTAGGAAGGGGCGCCATGGGGCAGACAATAGCTATGGTTGTAGACAAGTTGAGACTAGGTAAGGACCATAACTCAAAGGTGTGACGGCAAAGTTTTATTCAGTCTCTAACACTTCAGAATTACATTCAGGATAGGAAAAGACCTAACACCAACGTTATAAGAAGCTCAAAATACTGCAGCAAGGACCTGTTCCTAGCTTCCTCTGAGGGGACCAACTGGACACTGGCCTCCACCCTCGACTTACTCATTACGACTGAATTTAGGGGACCTCTAACTTTCGTCTTGCTAAAACAAACTCTTTCTTTTGCTTCATACAATGACTAAGGCGAAAGTAGGCTCTCTTTTTCTCTAAGAAGGAAACTAGATTCATGAGCAGTGCTGGCTCTTCCATGAACTCATGTCAGATAAATCATTCACTGATAAAGTTGCAAACCAGGCAGGGTGCCTGTCTCAGCTGCCTCTCCCAAATGTCCCTATTCTATTCAAACAGCTTGCAAATGGAACCAAGTGTATAAATCACATCTGAAGTTCCACTATGACACGAGAACTTTAAAATACTTGATGTTCATTCAGTGTTGCTCTGGTCTGGTAGTTATGATGTGATGAACTATAGATTTACATGGGGAGACAGCCTAAACTGCAGGTCCCTGAAACTGAGCAGCAGTTTCTCATCTGTGAGGCAAGAAGCATGGCCTAGATGACCAATACCCCTTCCACTCCAAAAATCTGTCTGAGATTCCGAAGTTGAGTTTATTTAGGGGGATTTTAAGTATGGAGTCAAATTCCAACTCTTACCACCAGATGTCACTGTTGTTCATCAACTAGAAATAGCACCTTCTAGGGACAGTAGGATCCTGAACCTTCTTATTCTACTCGTAGTTAATTTAACAAACACTGAACACTTTTGTGTGCCAGGTGCTTTGGATGAGAAAGGCCATCATGCCCTCAGACAACTGGAGAGGCATGGTAGCGATCACACACGTCAACACTCCAATAACCTCCAACATTAAGCCATGGACTGTAACTCTCAGTGAAAAATCAACATACTATCTCCTTAAAGCAGAACACTGATTCCTCAGGGAGACTTTCTCCAAGCCCAGCCCCGGGTCAGGTCCCCAGCCGGATGTTCCTGTTGCATCCTATACCTAATATTCATCACACTTTATTGTGTTGGGACTCAGAAAAGAATACCCCAAAATATGTTTTGACATGCTGGACGGAGGATGCAGCCTCAAGGTCTCTGACCTCCTACTCCCTCCCCACCAAGAAGCTGTTCTTTGAAGCTCCCTTATCTGCTTAAAGTCTAGACCTGCCAAAAGGGAAAAAAATTACCCCGGTCCTTTCCCCGAGGGTTTGGGTTTTTTTTTTGTTTTTTTTTTTAAAGACAGAGTCTCACTCTGTTGCCCAACCTGGAGTGCAGTGGCGCAATTTCCTGGGTTCAAGTGATTCTCCCACGTCAGCCTCCTGAGTAGCTGACACTATAGGTGCATGCCACCACACCCAGGTAATTTTTGTATTTTATTTAGTAGAGAGGGGGTTTTGCCATGTTGGCCAGGCTGGTCTCAAACTCCTGACCTCCAGTGATCCACCTGCCTCGGCCTCCCGAAGGACTGGGATTACAGGTGTGAGCCACCGCACCCGGCATGGAGTTCCCATTAATTTAACTCACTGCAGGAAGAGACAAAAATCTGTCAACATACCTGGACAGACTTGTCACAAACCGTTACCTGCTCTGTGGGCCAGACTTTGTCTTAGGCTATCCTGTTCTCTAGGTCCCTAAAAATAACTCATTATCCCTCAGATTGCCACATTTCCTCCACCTCCAATTCCGCTGCGAAGAAGGGTGTATAAACATGTATCCTCTTGGCTTACTGAGTAATCATTCTGCCATTCCCCCATGATACACACATTAAAATAATTTCAGGTCTTACTAATCTGCCTTTTGTCCTTCAGAGGGCGGAGGGAAAGATGTCCCTTGGCCCCTGCAATGGTAATCACTTCTACAATACCAGCCTTCCCTGCTAAGACTATAAACTCTGAAGGCAAGGCGCATGTGTCTCCTGTGCTGCTGCATTCCCATCGTTACCACAGTAACAATGGAAACAGCAACCATCTACTGAGCTTACTAATGAATTGGGTGCTATGCTAAGTAAGCCCTTTACAGTATTTTATTTAATCCCGACAACCCTAGGCCACTGATGCTGTCCCCATTGTACAGATAAGAAAACCATGGGTGCTTGGTTAGGAGTGGCAGAACCATGAACCCAGGCCTCATTCAATAAAAACTAGCATCTCATCCACTTGAACCACCTAACACACCCATCTCTTCAGGCGAGCAATCTCACACGTATCTCATGAACACTCGTTACTATCTCAACCCTTCACCTGTATTTCTCCCCATCTTCTGCCATTTGTCTAGATCAATGACTCTCAAATTTGTTATTTAAAACCAGTAGAGTACTCATCTATTAGAATGAAAGTTTTCTGAAAATGTAGTGAAAGGTCAATACAAAGACCTGTTAGTTATTGGACTTGATAAAGGAAGAATTTGAGCAGCCAAGCAAAAAATCAAATCACTTATATAAGAAAAATGTCACGACTTTAAGCTGCTCTATAGCAACACTTCAATATTCCAAAGAAAAACATAAACTGAGAATTGTATATCTAGCTAAATTTTGTTTACTGTGTAAAGGCTACCGACAAACATATTTGACAGGGCAAAAATTTCGGAAAATTATTCCATGAGTCTTTCTTGAGGAACTTATTAAATCATTAATTTCAGCTGACCGAGAGATTACTGGGAATGTTTGAATTTCAAACATATTTAAACTGTGAAACTAAAACATGGAGGATGACGGAACAGAACGTACATATTACATGTTCTCACAATGTAGAAATGATACAAAATTGAGAAGAAGGGAAAAGAAGGTGGAAGTTCACTGACAGCGTGGTAGACGGCAACAGAGCAAATCAGTTAAAGCTAAGCTGGCAAGTCAGAGAAGTATAATGACATTTAACAGTATACAAGTAGGTCAGGCGTGGTGGATCACGCCTTTATTTCCACACTCTGGGAGGCTGAGGCAGACAGATCGCTTGAAGCCAGGAGTTTGAGACCATCCTGGCCAACATGGTGAAACCTCGCCTTTACAAAAAATACAAAAATTAGCCCAGCATGGGGGCGCATGCCTGTAACTGTAGCTACTCAGGAGACTAAGGCATGAGAATAACTTGAATGGAGGAGGTGGACGTTGCCGTGAGCTGAGATCATGCCACTGTAATCCTGCCTGAGCAACAAAGCGAGACTCTGTCTCAAAAAAAAAAGTACAAGAGTAAAGTCCAATAACGTTATTGACTAGAATTGGTTAGTAGAGGAGGAGGGAAAGAAGAAATATGCTAGATTTAAATACTGCTCATAAGGAATTGTTAGTGACTGAAAATAAAGAGTGCTATAATTATATGGATAATCAGCCAGGCGTGGTGGCTCACGCCCGTAATCCTAACACTTTGGGAGGCCAAGGCAGGTGGATCACCTGAGGTCAGGAGTTCAAGACCAGCTTGGCCAGCCTGTTGAAATCTTGTCTCTACCAAAAATACAAAAATTAGCCAGGCATGTTAGCGCCATGCCTGTAGTCACAGCTACTCAGAAGGCTAAGGCGGGAGAATCGCTTGGACCCGGGGTGGGGTGCGGAGGTTTCAGTGAGCTTAGATCATGCCACTGCACTCCAGCCTGGACAGCAAAGCAAAACTCCATCTCAAAAAAAAAAAAATTATACGGATAATCACTAGAACAAAAATTACCCACAAAACAAAGAAAACAAAACACACCATATAGTATAATATTTTTCAAATCATCGGAACAGAAAGCAGAAGATGATTAAAGTAGGGAACAACAACAACCAAAAAGAGAATTTCCTGAAACCTGTTCTCCAGTTTGTTCCTCCACAGGAAGCTCCTCCTTCATGAAATAAAGACAAGACATTTGGCATGGGTCGCTTACTTTAATAACAACACATATGCCATGTTATCATGACGGAATGTAAATTCAGTTTAGACAAGAGAACTTCACAAGTGTAATAGCATTCTGTACTATATAAAAGTTTGGGTATACTGTCTGGCCAAACCAGCCTGCTCTTAAGTCATTAATCAAATCCATTATAGGTCATTTGTTGAGTTTAATGTTTACAATTATTATGGAAAAAATATGCAATGCACACATTTAAAAAGTGTTCATTTACCTTTGCTGTGAGTGCTAAAAATACATATTTCTATTTCAAGATGATATTTAAAATTTATTCTAATATAACAGCAGCAAAAATATAATTCGCAGTTACACAAGAACTAAACTAGAATCCATAAATTATTCTCATGTTTACAACTGAGATTCTTTAATAAATACTACTATCATGCAGCTCTACTGTAAACTTTCTACATTTGGTTTAAACACATGCACATACACATATTGTTAGTTGTGGGAAGCTTTACAAGTTATATTCCATGAACTTTTTGGACAGAGTTCTAAAAGGGCCAGCCTGTCCACAAAACAGGCAGAAAAAAGTTAAATTGACTGGGGCAAATAGGACTCTCATATAACATCCAAAGCATCTGAGATTCTGCAGCAAACAGGGAGTACTTCAGGGTTGGCCTGTTATCTTCTTTAGAACTAAGTTCAGCTGAACAATTTAAGAAGGTGGACATTTCAACATCATCAAGTGCATTTAGGTGACATGTTTCTTTCAAGTTAACTTGACTTCCTTGAATGACCTAGTTAGTAAACTAGCCACTAGTAATGTGGTCACACCAGGCAAATCAAGCCTGCAAGAAAGAAAGCCAATATTCAAAATGCCATTTTACCATCTAAACCCATACAAATTAGTTTATTTTCAACAATATGTAACTTCAACAAAGAGATGTCTAACTAAAGTAAGCTCCTCCAACGAGACCAAGACAGCATCTCTTCTTCTAAGGCTTAGGTTTTGCCCAGTATTCCCGATACATGGAATAGCCCATACCTAAAGAAAAAGAATGCTAGTTAAGCATTTCAATATTTTCTTAAATACTGAAAAATAAAAACCAGTTCATAAAATAGCTGAAAGTAGCACAACTGCTTAGCATGGAATATTTACAAGGGGAATAAGACCCCAGGAAGCTTATACTCTTGCCTTTTTAAACAACTTAACTTCTAAAACTCTTTTTACATAGAGTAGTTTCCCAAGTAGCAAAGGGCTGGTATGACTATTTCACATGTTGCAATATTTCCTTTTAAGAGCAATCAATATTTACCTGGTGACTTTGAAAGGAGTCACTCTTGCTACACCATACCAAATAAAGTCAATGAATTATAAAGCCAATAGAAGCATATAATACCTACACTTTAAGAATCTTTTCTTTAAAAACACTATAAAATAGCAACTTATGTCTCTCCCAGATAACACGTTACTACCAACCCCTTTAGACTCGTCAATAAAATTATAAACTCAGTGACTGACAGGATTATTTTTTCTTTAAGATTGTAGTAGAAAATAACATAGAAAAACTACTATGTCACTATTTGAATTCTTTTCATTAATTCATTTTTTACCGAATATAAGTGATATTCTCAAACGGCTAAAAGGTCAGCTAAAAATATTTACTTGTCTCGTTTGTAAAGAAATACCTCGATGGGGAACAAAAATGTGAAAATTTCCTGTAGGAACCTACCAATAGTCATTGCTCCTACAACAAAGCCCTGGGCTGCCACACGCACGTGGATCAGATGAACAGACATTTTAGTATTTCCCCTGCTCTTCAATTTGTATAACCCATATGCAACAATTGCTGCAAAACCTGCCATTCCTGTAAAACAAAATAACATGTATGTCAGATGCATGAGGAGAGGGGACCAAGATGATTTTACCATCAATCAATGTACATTCTGTTGTTTTTATGAGGATTCTTTATCAGATCATTAGCTAACACACAAATTGAGTTTTTCATGTTTTCCCCCATCAGAACCAAAAATATTTAAGCAAACAACGACAGATCCAGAAAGCCGGGATTATCTTTAAAAATGTGGGTTTGTGGGGCCAGTAGCTAAACTACTTTAAAAGAGTGCTAGGGAATTAACAGGACCCTAGATGACGATTATCAGAACCAAAGTATGCCAAAGGTCCCGAGTTAGCAAATACATGGATTCCATTTCCTCTCTGTCCTACTTCCCTCCCTGAAGGTTAATCAGTTAATATAGCAGAGACAATCCTACACATTACTACCACCGAGAAACATTGCCTGAATACTTCAAACTCTGAGATACTGTACTGGGAAGAATGTAAGTAAAGGAAAAGAACAGAGCAATATTAGTTTCAGTTAAAAGGATTATGACCCTAGAATTCTATACAGAGTCATACTCTCATTCATTTTGAGGACAAATGCATTAAGAACATGACCTTGCATGTTTTCTTTTTAAGATTTATTATTTTATTTCTTAAGAGACGGGGTCTTGCTCTGTTGCCCAGACTGGAGTGCAGCCACACAATCACAGCTCACTGCAGCCTTGAACTCCTCGGCTCAGGCGATCCTCTTGCTTCAGCCTCCCTAATAACTGGGACTACTACAGGAGGGCTCTCTGTTTCCCGAGCTGCCACCCACGCACTAATACAAACACCTAGAGGAAAACATCCAGTCAAATAAAAAGTCAGTCAAACAGACAGTTCAAGAAATTAAGACACAACAGTTAAGATACAACAGAGAGCAATAAAGCCAAGAAAATCTGTACTGGTTCCTTGAAAATGACTGGTATAATACAGAAAAATTAAGAATCTGAAATTAGGCTATAATTATTACAACAAAACGTGTGCTAATGGTCTTATCTTAGGGGATAAATTTATATTCATTTCAATACTTGACACAGATGAAAAAAACACATCCTGCTTTAACGATGTAAAGAAAACCAACCACCAGCAAGCAGTACAAGAATAGCTGCAGAATTTCCAAATCATAAGAAGAGGGAGGGCATGGTGGCTCATGCCTGTAATCCCAGTACTTTGGGAGGCTGAGATGGGTGGATCACCTGAGGTTGGGAGTTTAGACCAGCCTGACCAACATGGAGAAACCCCATCTCTACTAAAAATATTAAAAAATTAGCCAAGCAGGGTGGCACACGCCTGTAATCCCAGCTACACAGAAGGCTAAGGCAGAAGAATCGCTTGAACCTGGGAGGCAGAGGTTGCATTGATCCAAGATTGCACCACTGCACCCCAGCCTGGGCAACAAGAGCGAAACTCTGTCTCAAAATAAATAAATAAATCATAAGGGGTGGGGGGGAAAGTAGGACCAGGAGTGGTGGCTCAGACCTGTAATCCCAGCACTTTGGGAAGCTGAGGTGGATGGATCACATGAGGTCAGGAGTTGAGAGCAGTCTGGCCAACGTGGTGAAACTCTGTCTCTACTAAAAATACAAAAAATTGGCCAGCCGTGGTGGCATGCACCTATAATCCCAGCTGCTTGGGAAGCTGAGGCAGAAGAATGCTTGAACACGGGAGGCGGAGGTTGCAGTGAGCCGAGATCACCCCACTGCACTCCAGCCTGGGCGACAGACTGAGACTCTATCTCAAAAAGTGTGTGTGTGTGTGTATATATATATATATTTATATATATATATATATTTATAAATATATATATAAAATAAAATTTAAAAGTAATAAAATTTTAAAATAATCTAATATAGCAGTAAAATAAATGAAGCAAAAATTGTTAGCAACATAAGACCAGCTCTATTAGAAGATAACAAAATGGGAAAATCTCTTTTCCCCAAAAAAACAACAGAATAGTGCTCGCTTTGGCAGCACATATACTAAAATTGGAACGATACAGAGAAGATTAGCATGGCCCCTGCGCAAGGATGACACGCAAATTCGTGAAGCGTTCCATATTNAAAAAAAAAAAAAAAAAAAAACAACAGAATAAATAAGAAGCCCCAAACTAAAGCTACAGAACTGAACAGCACCATTAAATAACCTTACTTAAATTTTAAAAATAAATAAAATTTAATATTTTAAGTTACAACAGAGATCCCATATTCAAACGTCTATGAAGCTCTGACAAAACCAATCATTTATTAGGCCATGAAGAAAATTCCAACTTCCAAAAAGGCCTTATTCCTGGACTACCACCATAAATCCAAAACTTAGCAATCAAAACATAAAACCACCCTCTAACCCCTGAGAAGCTGAGTACTAATAACTGGATTTGGAGGTTAAAGTAGTAACTGAGAGATTAGAAAATTATCAAACATTACATAAGCATAGAAAAACACAAACTACTGGTTCTTTTTTTTTTTTGAGACGGAGTTTCGCTCGTTACCCAGGCTGGAGTGCGATGGCGCAATCTCGGCTCACCGCAACCTCCGCCTCCTGGGTTCAGGCAATTCTCCTGCCTCAGCCTCCTGAGTTGCTGGGATTACAGGCACGCGCCACCAAGCCCAGCTAATTTTTTGTATTTTCAGTAGAGACAGGGTTTCACCATGTTGACTAGGATGGTCTCGATCTCTTGACCTCGTGATCCACTCGCCTCAGCCTCCCAAAGTGCTGGGATTACAGGCTTGAGCCACCGTGCCCGGCTAAACTACTGGTTCTTAAAGGAAATTCTCAAACCTCTAGGAAGTCTGATCAAAGAGCAAATAAATATATAACATTAGGAATGAGAAAGTGGATATAATCACAAGTGGTAAAGAGATTTTTAAAAATAAGAGATGATTAAATTTGCCAATTAAATTTTAAAATCTAGGTGAAATGAATGATTTCTGAGGAAAATACAAATTACTAAATTTGATTCAAGAAGTGGTGGAAAACCTTTCTATACCAATAACCACAGAAATAATTAAATGGGCAATACATGCTTTATCCCCAAAAAGATAAAGACCTAAACAGTTTTATTAATAAGGTCCAATAAGAATTATAAGGGCATTCTCAATTCATGTTATTTAAAGTATTCCAGGGCATTAAAAAACATAACGATACATTTTTTTCCAATACATTTCCCAAGAAAACAAATCCCTGATACCAAAACAAAATTAAGATAACATGAGAAGCTGGTCTCGGTGACTCACACCTGTAATCCCAGCCCTTTGGGAGCCCGAGGCACGTGGATTACTTGAGGCCAGGAATTCGAGACCAGCCTGGCCAAAGTGGTGAAAACTGGTCTCTACTAAAAATACAAAAATTAGCCAGGCATTCTGAGGGGTACCTATAGTCTCAACTATTCAAACGGCTGACGCAGGAGAATCACTTGAACTCTGGAGGGAGAGGCTGCAGTGAGTTGAGATCATGCCACTGCATTCCAGCCTGAGCGACAGAGTGAGACTCTGTCTCAGAAAAAAAAGAGAGAGAGAGAAAAATTACAAAGAAATACAAATTATAAATTTTAGGATATTAAATTCCTAAACCAAATACTAGCTCATCAACTTTAAAACTGTATTAGAATAATATTATCAACCATGATCATCAGGTTTTTACTTTGGGAATTAACTATTGCTTTTACGAAAGAAAATCTTGGCCAGGAGCAATGACTCATTTCTGTAATCTTAGCACTTTGGGAGGCTGAGGCAGGACTGCGTGACGCCAGGGGTTTGAGACCAGCCTGGGCAACAGAGTGAGACCTGTGTCTATAAAAAAAATAAAAAAATTTTTAATTCATTGGAAGAACATACAAGAATAAGGAAAAAAAATCTCTTAAGACTCATGAAAGATGAAATCATTTGATCATCTAAACAGTAAAAGAACTGAATTAGAATATAATCCAGAAACCAAAGTAAATGCAAATTTGTACTTAGTGTTAAAACACTAGAAACATTCCATTGTTAATTTTTATCTTTTATTTATTTAGAGACAGGGTCTCGCTCTGTCACCTGGGCTGCAGTGGCGTGACCATGGCTCACCACGGCTTTGACCGCCCAGGCTCAAGCAGCCTCTCATCTCAGCCTCCCAAGTAGCTGGGACTACAGGCATGTGGCAGCATGCTTGGCTGATTTTTAAATTTTTTTTTCGTAGAGACAGGGTCTCACTATTTTGCCCAGGCTGGTCTTGAACTCCTAGGCTCAAGTGATCCTCCTGCCCCAGCCTCCCAAAACACTGGGATTACAGGCATGAGCCAAAGCGCTCAGCCTTATTTTATATTTGTATTCAAAGATGACAAAACAAGAAAAAAAAAAGTCCCGGCTGGGTGTGGTGGCTCACGCCTGTATTCCCAGCACTTTGGGAGGCTGAGGCAGGTAGATCATGAGGTCAAGAGATCGAGACTATCCTGGCCAACATGGTGAAACCCTGTCTCTACTAAAAATACAAAACTTAGCTGGGCATGGTGACATGTACCTATAGTCTCAGCTACTCGGGAGGCTGAGGCAGGAGAATCACTTGAACCCAGGAAGTGGAGGTTGCAGTGACCCGAGATCGTACCACTGCACTCCTCGGTCTCAAAAAAAAAAAAAAAATCCCTTTAAAGGTAAGAATAAGACAGGGATATATGTAAATATTGCTGTTGTTGCCTGGAGATCCTAAATAATTTTAAACCATATTAAAAAAAAAAACTATCGGCATAATTTAGGAATGCTTTACAAATCATCTAACTGTGTGTATAGGAAATCCAGGAGAATCAAATGAAACACAACCAGAGGCTGGGCATGGTGGCTCACGCCTATAATCGCAGCACTTCGGAAGGCCAAGGCGGGTGGATCACTTGAGGTCAGGAATTTTAGGCCAGCCTTGCCAACATGGCAAAACCCCATCTCTACTAAAAATACAAAAATTAGCCAGGCATGGTGGCATGTGCCTGTAATCCCAGCTACTCGGGAGGCTGAGGCAGGAGAATTGCTTGAACTTGGAAGGCAGAGGTTACAATGAGCCAAGATCGTGCCCGCTGCACTCCAGCCTGGATGAGAGAGCAAGACTCTGTCTCAAAAAAAAGAAAAAGAAACACAACTAGAACCAGTAAAAAAAAAAGATTACTTTCATGAATGCATTAAAAACATATCTAGAGAAATTAAATTTCTAGACCTGGAGAAAACAATACAATTATATTTAAGGACACAAAAGGTTTGAATGAAAATTGGTAGATGCACCACATTCTAAGATTTCCATTCTCCCCAAATTTATAAATTCAATGTAATCCAAATGTAAAACTCCATGAGACACTGTTCCCTGTTTTGAACTGGATAAGCCAATCTCTTTTTCTTTTCTTTTTTTAGACACGGCGTCTTCCTATGTTGCCCAGACTAGAGTGAAGTGGGTATTTGCGGTCATGATCAGTACACGACAGCCCTGAACTCCTGGGCTCAAGTGACCCTCCTGCCTTGACCTCCTGAGTAGCTGCGACTAACAAGCTAGTTTCAAAGTAAACAGGCAAGCTCTTCCTGAGAAGGTGGAATAGTGAAAGTGAGGTATCTAAATATACCATTAAGTTTCCATTGGGAGGCCGAGGCAGGTGGATCACGAGGTCAAGAGATTGAGACCAACCTGGTTTGGGAGGCCGAGGCGGGTGGATCACGAGGTCAAGAGATCGAGACCAACCTGGTCAACATGGTGAAACCCCGTCTCTACTAAAAATACAAAAAATTAGCTGGGCATGGTGGCGCGTGCCTGTAATCCCAGCTACTCAGGAGGCTGAAGCAGGAGAATTGCCT
>NW_016107444.1:5778713-5790490 GCF_001604975.1 Cebus imitator
TTCACATTTCAAATAAACGGGGAAAGAATGCAAAATATATACCCAAATCACTGTGTTAGAAAATTAACTATCCTTAACAGAAAAAAATTTAAAGTTAGATTTTGCTTCATGTTATACCTACAAATAAATTCCTGATAGAGTAGTATCGCAATGATAAATCCACAAGATAAAGAAATACTGGAACCTGGCTGGGCGCGGTGGCTCACGCCTGTAATCCCAGCACTTTGGGAGGCTGAGGCCCGGAGATCACGAGGTCAAGAGATCGAGACCATCCTGGCCAACACGTTGAAATCCCGTATCTACTAAAAATACAAAAACAAAATTAGCCAGGCGTGGTGGCACGCGCCTGTTGTCCCAGCTACTCAGGAGGCTGAGGCGGAAGAATCGCTTGAACCCAGGAGTCGGAGGCTGCAGTGAGCCGAGACTGCACCACTGTACTCCAGCCTGGTGACAGAGCAAGACTCCGTCTCAAAAAAAAAAGAAATACAGGAACTTAAGTAAACCCAGGATCGTGAGGGCCTTGCAACATATGAGAAAACATTAATATCCAAAATACATAATTATAATTTAGTTAGAAAGACAACCTAGTTAAAACAGAAACAAAAGCAAAATCAAAACAGAAAAAACAAAAAAAGCTAATTCACAGAAGAGAAGCCTGAATGGCCAATACATATGAAAAGATGCTCAACCTCAACCAATAATCAAATAAATATAAAATTAAACAAAATACTTTATGAAACTGGCAAAAAGTAAAAAGAATAATACTTAGTGCTATTGAGAGTATGGGAAAACCAGCCCATCACAGCCTACTAGTGCAAATTATTGTTTTGGTACAATTAAGTATATATAAGGATATTTAATTTTTACACACACAGTCTTCCAACAGTTTGTAAAAGCAACATAATGGGAACAACTCCTATGTTGTCAATAGGGCAATGGTTACATCAATGTAGGATTTACGTATACGTATGGATATGTATAAATGACAACTCATCAAAGAGCAGAAAATTTTATGTTTGTATCTCATCTTTTTAAAATGTCTTTCTGTATGTTTCATACTGTACCAAATATGTAAGAACAAAGTACTTATAAATGACTTAAAAACAAGTAAACACGGCCAGGTGCAGTAGCTCACAACTGTAATCCCAGTACTTTGGGAAGTCAAGGCAGGTGGATCACGAAGTCAGGAGTTTGAGACCAGCCTGGCCAATAGGGTGAAACCCCACCTCCACTAAAAGTACAAAAATTAGCTTGGTGTGGTGGTGTGTGCCTGTAATCCCAGCTACTCGGGAGGCTGAGGCAGGGGAATCACTTGAACGTGGGAGGAATAGGTTGCAGTGAGCCAGGATTGTGCCATTGCCTGGGCAACAGAGTGAGACTCCGAATTATTTTTCACTGAGGGAAAGTATAGATCACTGTTATGAAACACTGTATATCTACAAAATTAACAATTCAATTATTAAAAATATAAATGCGCCTATATGCATTGAAAACAAGGCTAAAGAAAAATTTTTCATTTAAATGTAATTATAAATAATAATTTACGGTAGTATATGGAGAGAAAACACTGACAGAATGTGCAAAGTGCTGTTGCCTTTCAGAGTCAGGATCATAGGGCATGTATCTTTCTGTTTTATGTACTTTTGCAACTAACATTATTTATTTGGTCAGAAGAAATATTCCTTCAAGAGACTTCAAAGTCCTTTAACTTCTTGAAGAGCCATCTAAAAGTATGCTCATTAGTTTAATTGTTAATAACGAAAAATTAGAAACCACATAAATTTCTACCAAGAGGATAAATGTTATATGTAATAGCAATTTATATAATACAAATTAAGTCATTAAAAGTTTTGAGTAACGTATGTAAAAACATGAGATAAAAATCACAATACATATATGCATCTTAGTATGATCCTAAATTTGTAAAGATAAAAAAAGAAAACAGAAGAAATATGTACATCAAAATGGTAACAATAGTTACAGCTAAATGGTGTCATTAAAGGTAATTTTAAAATTCTTTGTACAATTAAAAATTTTAAAACTTTTTCTTGAGACTTATATACTATGAATTTCACCTTTCATCTGCTTTGTTTTTGTTTTTTAATTGGCCCCAATGTTGCAGCAGCATCTGTTTTAAGTGCACATGCCTGCGAGTCTGACCTCTGGGGGAGAGAAGACTGAATAGCTAATTCCAGTCACGCGGACACTGCATTCCTTTGTGACTGGCACCCCAATAAAACCTGGTTACCAAGGCTTGGTGGGCTTCCCTGGAGGACAGGACTTAGCATGTATTGCCACACAGCATATCAGTACTGAAGAATTAAAGGCAACCCCTCTCCCTGTGGGACTTCCCAGGACAGGGACACCTAGAATTTTGTGTCTGGTTTGTCCTAGACTTCATCCTAAATGCTTTGTTGACTTTAGCCTATATCCTATTGTTGTAAAATCCTGTAACTATAACAAGCTTTTCTGAGTCTTATGAGCCTTGGCCCAATCATCAAACCTGAGGGTAGTCCTGGGGTTCCCCAATACAACATTATTCACTGAAATAAGGCTCAGTAAAGTCAGTCTGAGCTGGAACAGTGCCTAACATCTACAATCCTGGCACTTAGAGGCTGAGGGTGGGAGGATTGCTTGAGCCTAGGAATTCAAGACCAGCCTAGGCAACATGGCAAAACCCCGTCTGTTAAAAAAAAATTACAAAAACTAGCTAGGCGTGGTGGCTGCACATCTGTAGTCCCAGCTACTTAAGAGGCTGAGGTGGAAGAATCATGAGCCTGAGAGGATAAGGAGGCAGCGAACTGTGATCAAGCCACTGCACTTCAGCTTAGGCAACAGAGTGAGACCCTGTCTCCAAAAACTAAAAAAAAAAAAAAGTCTGAAGACATACAGAAGTATCTTTGTGATGAGATTTATATCAGGCCAATCTCAGCATATTTCAACAACATAAGAAAAAAAATGGAAAATACATTCTTTCAGGATATGCTCAATGAACAAGTTTACCATGGCTCCATTGCATTCAAGATTATTAAAACGTCAAACTTACCAATGGGGACGAATGGTGCTTCTTTAACTTTCCGAATAAGTTTGGATCCCTGATCTTCATCATATGAAGAAAGGGAAACATCTGGGTCTGCTGACATAGTGGTTGCTTGAAGAATCTCCCTGAGAATTTTCTATGAGGTTCTGTAATTAAAAGCATCTGAACATTATTAAATATCGGGATGTATTTAAAATAAGGGCCTCAAGCACAGTGTAAGTATAGGAATCTCTGATTAGTATCAGTTACAATAAACTTAAAAGTCTATGTCCATCCCATCACCCATATAAAATCTTACTTTCACTTCTGGGTTTTTCATGTGCATCATGCTCCCTTTGATAACAGTACCTTTCATTCAACACCTTTCTACTCAAGGGGAGTCAGTGGCAGTCAAGGTCCCCAAAGAAAATGCAACTCCACAGGTAGGAGGTGGTGTGCTTAGTTTAGAAAGTGAATTCATCCCTGTAAGCCCCACCTTCATTGAGAATACTCAACCCTGTCATCTGACATAGAAGAAAATTTTAGCTAAATAAGAGAAAATTTAGATTACACTTAGACTTTCTTTTTTTGTACTCCATTACTTCTTAACTGAATAAGCTCCTGATTACTGAACTTTATTCTATATATGGTTCAATAAGCTCAAGGTTCAAGATGCTCACTGTGTATGTGAATAATACAACATAAACACTAAAATAATTAATATGGTTCAAAAATTAGATTTTTTTTAAAAAAGAGAAATCATGTAATCGTCCAACAGGTTCACCTTGCCCACTGGCTAGACAGAGTGGATTTACCAAGACTGGGAACTGCAATAGAGAAAGAGCAATTCACCCAGAGCCAGCTATGTGGGAGACCAAGGTTTTTATTATTACTCAAATCAATCTCTTGGAGCATTCGAGGATTAGTTTTTAAGAATAACTTGGTGGGTAGGGGATGGCCAGTGAATAGAGTGCTGATTGGTTGGGACGCAGATGAAATGGGAAGTTGAAGCTGTCCTCTTGTGCTGAGTCAGTTCTTGGGTCAGGGCCACAGATCAGGTGAGCCAGTTTATTGATCCGGTGGTGCAGCTGCTCCACCAAGCGCAGGGTCTGCAAAATATCTCAAGCTCTGATCTTAGGAGCCGTTTAGGGAGGGGCAGCATCTTGTAGCCTCCAGCTGCATGACTCCTTCACCATACTTTCTCATCTGTGGCTAATTCCAGGGATAGTTTTGGGAAAGGGCTGTGACCATCTTTGCTTTTTTTATTTTTATTTTATGAGACAGGGTCTCACTCTGTCGTCCAGGCTGGAGTACAATCTCCATCTTGGCTCACTGCAACCTCTGCCTCCCAGGTCTGAGTGATTCATGCCCCAGCCGAAAAGCTGGGATAACAGCCGTGCACCTCCATGGCCAGATAATTTTCTTTGTATTTTTTCCCATGTTGGCCAGGCTGGTCTTCAACTCCTGGCCCCAAGTGATCTGCCTCCCAAAGTGCTAGGATTATAGAGGTGAGCCACCACACCCGGCTCTGTCTTTTTTGGCTAGATCAGATATCTTTCACTGTCTCAGTTATAATTTTGCAATGGTGGTTTCAGTCACAGTGTGATTGTCAATAGCATAACACAGACAAGGACTGAATTCAGAGAGAGTGATGATGTGTTTTAGCTGAAGGAAGTTTGGCAAGTTTCACAGAGAAACACGTAAAACTGGCTTTGTGTTATAAGACTGGCTTTTTCTTGTAATTACCTCACATCTGGTTGACTAATTCTCTAACAGGTCAATGGAGCAAAAGTTTTTGTTTTTGTTTTTGTTTTTTTCTCCTTTCAGGAGGGAGGGGGTTAACCGTCTCTTTCTTGTATATAAATGAAGACCAGAAGAAAATCTATTTCTCCATTTTTCATCTATGATATGGCTAGGGCATTTGACCTGGGTTTCGGAAAGTAGCTCTGCAGTTAAGAATTAGGGTGTGGGGAACAAAATGGTCATTATTTGCTTGAAGTGAAAGACAATAATCTGTGATCACAATACCTATGTGTACATTTCAGAATAAAATTAATAAGGATGAATATTTTAAAATCAATACTTGTCAGTTGTTTTTCTGTATCCAAATATTATAAATTATATAATTCCCATATAGTACCTGTCTAAAATATTCTCTGAATACAAAATTTTGATAACTGTCTTTCCAATTACCACGTAGAAGTTTCCAAAGTATTCATGGTTTATAGCCACCTGAATTGAAAACGGTTAAGTATTGGGAACAATAATTACGAATCATATAATCTGAGAGTAACAAATCAGAAGAGCCTTATTTTGCAGGTGGGGAAAGGGTTGTGAGAGGGTTATAGGAATTGCTCCACACCAGGAATAAATGTCTGGTGGGGTAGGATTAGAATCCAGCTCTCCTGAATTAGAGTCCTGGGTTCTTTTATATTGCCAAAGCATCAATCTTATGATGCTGATGTAAATTAGATTAAATTTGCAAATAAGAGTTCAGATTAGAAAATGTAAAAATCCATTACTCAACAGAAGCCCATGTTGTTCTTTGAATTACAGAAAAGTAAAAACGTAAGTCATGCCTAAGTTACATGGAATCTTCTTCTGCAGTGACTTAAGTCATCTAACAATTGCAGCTGTGATTTGAAGACTTTTCACTACAGCACTGCGAGACTGTCCTTTGCTACCGTTTCTCATTCACCCAGTCATTGCTCCAGATCTCTGTCAGAAAGTTGAACAGACGCTAAAAAAGGCACCAGTAATCAGATATTCAGAGTCACTTAGGAGAGCATAAATTGTTCTGTCCGCTCCGTAAGACACGAATGAAGAACTCTCCAAAGGGAACCTAAAAGAGGCATAAGGGAAGATGAGCCGCCCGGCATCAGGAGATGTAACAGGCTGAAGGAAGGATCTTTCTTCACATTTTGTCACGAGAACTACCACCTAAAACAACGCTGGCTTCAAACTTTGATTTTGCATCAGTCGCCCATCAGCTTGTTTAAAACGACTGCCAAGACCCCAGCATGGAGACCTGGATCCAGGTGGTCTGCGGCAGAGCCCGAGGAATCCTTAGGAAGCCCCTCCAAGCGACTCTGGCGCACAGAGGGAGCCCCCAGAACACAGGACTCCAAATGTGTGTCGCGCTGGAGCTCCGACCTGTCCGAACTTTCCACCCAGAGCTCTCACTCGAAGGCGCCTTCGCACTTCCGGAAGCGGAGACCCGGGCCGCGGGTCCGTCCCACCGGGAATGAAAGCGGAGCGTCTTCGCTCCTCCACACGGGCCGCTCCCAGCTCTGCCCAGCGCAGGACTGCGTGTCTTCTGCCACTGGCCGACTCCGCAGGAGGAAAACGCAATTCGGTCAGGGACGCGCTACCCGGGGCTCCGGCCTCGCCGCCTCCCGGGGGAGGAAACGCCAGGGCGGACGGGACGGTCCTCCGCTCGCGGGCCCTCCCCTCGCCTGCCGACGTCCTCGCCGCCTCCGCTCCCGTGACCTTGCCGGGTCTCCGTGACCCGGGCCCCGCTCTCCCACCCCGCCGCGCCCCAAGCCCCGCGCCTGGGCCCGGACCGGCCCACACCCGCCCTCGCCCCCGTCTCTCATCACCGCCCATCCGCGAGTCTTCCCCGCTCAGCAGCGACTCACTCCACAGCGTCTGCTCCCAGTCAGTCCTCCGTGTCCCCGCCCGCGAAGGACCCAGGCCTCGGCTCCCGACCCCTCGCCCCAGCAGCTCCACCTCTCCTCCCCCACCTCCCTCATCGCAGGCAGGTCGCCCAGCCCCGACCCCCAGAGCCCCTTCGGCCCGGCCAAGCGCAGCCCTACGTCTTCCCGCCCGCGGCCCCGCCACGCTTACCCAGAACGAGGCCGCCTCTCCCACGCCAACCGGCGTCTGAGTCCTGCATGCGCCCAGTCCCGCGGCTTCGCCCCACCCACAGCCGTCCCAGCCAATCGAAGGCCAGCAGCCGCAGGACGGCGCGTGCGCATGCGCCGTGGGCGGGGCGGCCCAGAGCGGGTCCCGGATTGGCTGGGGCGGTGCGGTGCGCCCCGCCCCCGCCCCCTGCCGGCGGCGATCCACGTGAGAGCTCGGCGCGCAGGGTAGGTGCCCGGGTTTCGCGGGCGCTTGAGGGGCCTTGGCTCCTGGCCCCGGGACACCGCAGCTGTCGCCTGCCCTTTTCCGTCGGGCAGCGGGGGCGAGCGCCGTGGCCGAGCGCTGGACGCCTGCGGAGCCTCACGGACCGGGAAGGGAGGCGGGCGCGGGGCTTCGGCCGCTCGGTTACGAGCTGCCGACAGACCCGGAAGGAACAGAGCCGATTTCCGCCGCAGGTTGCAGGGAGGAAGGCGGCGTAACTCGCCAGACGACTCGGAACTAGCAGCACAGGCTTTTCTGGCGCCGGAATACGGCCGGCGCACGTAGAAGCCGAAAGCCGAAGCGTTTCGCGGTCTTTAGCCGCCGTAGGGTCGGGGCAGAGCCCTGGAAAGTCTAAAGTGGGTCCTGGAACGAGGTGCGCGGCGACGCCGCCGTCGTGTTGACTGAACTGCGCGCCGGGAAGGGCTGGGCGGGGTCTCACGGCCTCGTCCCTGCGTTCCGGCCTTTCTCCGGGGCGCCGCCTCTGCGTCCCTCGGGTCTGACTCCCACGCGCACCCGCGAGGCGCTCAGGTCGCTCCGGGCTGCTCCGGCGGCTGCTGCAGGCGCCGGGCCCCGGGACAGCTGCGGGCTCCACCCGGCCCGCTCCCAGGGCGGCTGTGGGCCGTGCGCGCGCGGTCGGGTGCCTCGTGGGGCCGGTCCCGGAGCTTACACGGTAGTCGGAGGCAGCCAGTACCTGCAAGCATGGGGTCGCGGGGACTACGACCTCACCCAGGCCGCGCGACCCTTCTCTCAGGAACGGGGCGTCAGCGGCCCCGGGGGACAGCGAGCCTCCGGGGACAGGGTTCCTAATGTGTTGGCCGAGTAAATAAGCAGGAACAACCCGGCGAATTGGCATGTCGGCGAAAAGAGTCACTCTAGGGTATTTGAAGAGATTTATTCGGAACCAAATGCGAGTGACCACGGCCGCGACACAGCCCTCGGGAGGTGCTGAGAACACGTGCCCAAGGCGGTCGAGGCGCAGCTTGGGTTTATACACTTTAGAGACGCGTGAGACATCAACCAAAGGCATTTAAGAAATACATTGGTTTGGTCCAGAAACACAGGATAACTCAAACGCCAGGGGGAGTGGGGGGTTCCAGTCTATAGGTAAATGTAAAAGTTTTCTGGTTGATAATTGGTTGAATTTGGCTAAAGACCTAGGATGAATAGAAAGGGGATGTTCAGGTTAAGATAAAAGATTGTGGAGACCAAGGTTCTTTTGAAGTCTTATAGTGGCTGCCCTTTGAGACAATAGATGACAAATGTTTCCTATTCAGATCTTTCTTTAAAGGGTGCTAGACTTTTAATCTCTTTAGGATTGGGAGGGCCTGGAAGAGAAAGATCCAGCTGCTATGTTAATAGAGTTTTTTTTTTTGTTGTTTTGTTTTTTTTTTTGCTGAGCTGTAGTGCAGTGGAGCAATCTCTGCTCACTGGAACCTCTGCTTCCTGGGTTCAAGCGATTCTCCTGCCTCAGCCTGCTGAGTAGTTGGGATTGCGGGCACCCATCACGATGCCCAGCTAATTTTTTGTATTTTTAGTAGAGGCAGGGTTTCGCCATGTTGGTCAAGCTGGTCTGGAACTCCTGACCTCGTGATTCGCCTGCCTTGGCCTCCCAAAGTGCTGGATTACCGGTGTGAGCCACCGTGCCCAGCCCAATAGACATTCTTTACAGATGTGAATTTTCCTCCACAAAGACAGCTTTGCGTGACCATTTCAAGATATGGCAAAGAGGCCGGGCGCGGTGGCTCAAGCCTGTAATCCCAGCACTTTGGGAGGCCGAGGTGGGTGGATCACGACGTCAAGAGATCGAGACCATCCTGGTCAACATGGTGAAACCCCGTCTCTACTAAAAATACAAAAAATTAGCTGGGCATGGTGGTGCGTGCCTGTAATCCCAGCTACTCAGGAGGCTGAGGCAGGAGAATTGCCTGAACCCAGGAGGCGGAGGTTGCGGTGAGGCGAGATCGCGCCATTGCACTCCAGCCTGGGTAACAAGAGTGAAACTCCGTCTCAAAAAATAAATAAATAAATAAATAAATAAAAGATATGGCAAAGAAACATGTTTTGGGGTAAAATATTTTTATTTTCTTCTTTGTCTCGTAATGTTATGCCAGAGTCAAGTTGGAAAGTAAGTCACAATACATAGGGTTAAATAAAACCCATCTGATGAGAATTTGTGGTTTGTAGGGCATAACTCCCAAGACCCTTTAGATAGGAATTTGGGCAAGATAAAAAATCAGAGCTTAGTCCTCAGATGCAAAGCATCTACAACTGCACTGGGAAGAAATCTGGGACTAAATTAGAGGCTCTTGATACAACCACAAAACAAGGCAGACTACCAAGTTCTCCTTCATACAGATAGGAACCAAATGTCATGGGGCTCAGGATTTTGAAAATCATTCGTCTATTGTAAGTAGAATTTTCAGTGCCGCAAAAGAAATAGCACTCGAAGATAAATCCTCTCAGCAAGCAGTTTACTTCTATAGAAGGGTGTGGCTCACGAATGGAGCAATGGTGACTGCACGTTTGGACAAGGGAGGAAAAGGGGTATTTATTCCTGACAGAGGTTGCCCTACTGCTGTGTCATCCCCCTATTGGCTATAGAAACTCAATAATGGTAAATGAAGAAAGATGTAAATGCTGCAATAACTGGAGAGTTTAAAAGATAAGTAGAGACAGTCAGGAACTTCTTTAGGAGGAACCCCACTGCCTTCAACACGAAGGTCAACCAGAAGTCATTAGTCTCTTGATTCTGTAAATGCAAAGGCTAGCAGCAGCAGTGACCAAAGCATATTCACCCTGAAGGGAATGTAAATGCCTCAAAATATTGTCAGCTAACGTGTTAATTTCCAGAGCATAAGGTTTACCGCCCCATCAGCAGGGCGCAAGTACTAGGTTGGCAACATACTAGCCCTGACCTTGGGCTTGATTTCTCAAAAAGTCACTTTTTTCACTTGTAAAATGGGGGTAACGGTAATGATGGTTAAAGAGGAAATAAAGTAGTGTGTTAGCCCCATGCTTGGCATGAAAAATGTGAGCTATTGCTTTAGCAATTCCTTGCTGTGTACTGTGCGAAAAGAGCCTGACATTGCCCTCGAAGCTGTAATGATAGGCACCTTTTAAACCAATTACTATTGGACATGATTATTACTGGAAAGGGTCCCCAATCCAGACCCCAAGAGAGGGTTTTTGGATCTCCTGCAAGAAAGAATTCTAGGCGAATCCATAGAGTACAGTGAAGGCAAGCTTACTAGGAAAGGAAAGGAATGAAAGAATGGCTACTCCATAGGCAGAGCAGTCCCCAGGGCTGCTGGTTGCCCATTTTTATGGTTATTTCTTGATTACATGCTAAACAAGGGGCGTATTATTCATGCCTCCCGTTTTTAGACCATATAGGGTGACGTTCTGATGTTGCTGTGGCATTTGTAAACTGTTCCGACGCGGGTGGGGGGGCAGCAGTGAAGGTAACCAGGGGTCACTCGTGGCCGTCTTTGTTTTGGTGGGTTCTGGCCAGCTGCTTTACTGCAGCCTGTTTTGTCAGCAGGGTCTTTATGACCTGGATCTTCTGCCAACCTCCTAAGTCATTCTGTGACTTAGAATGCCTAACCTCCTATTTCATCCTGAGACTAGAATGCCCAGCTGTCTGGGAATGCAGCCCAGGAGGTCTCAGCTTTATTTTACCTAGCCCCTACTCAAGATGGAGTTGCTTTGGTTCAGACATCTCTGACATGATGATTGGTATAAAGGTCAAATAACTGGTAAGTAGTAGAGATGGAGGACTGTAAACTAGGAATTTTGATTCCGCTATATTATAAGACTATAGTATCCTTCAACAGCAAGTAATTTTTTTTTTTTTTTTTTTTTGCAAAGGAGTCTCACTCTGCCACCCAGGCTGGAGTCCATTGGCGATCTTGGCTCACTACAGCCTCCACCTCCTGAGCTCAAGCGATTCTCTTGCCTTAGCCTTCCAAGTAGCTGGGATTACAGGTGTGTGCCACTGCACCTGACTAATTTTCATATTTTTAGTAGGGACAGAGTTTCACCATGTTGGTCAGGCTGGTCTCGAACTCCTGACCTTGTGATCTGCCCACCTCAGCCCCTCAGAGTACTCGGATTACAGACGTGAGCCACTGCTCCCGGACTCTTGGACTTTTTTTCTATTGTAGCATTTCTTTTTTCATGATATACAGGACCCCTTCTGGAATGGAAGTCTTATGAGCTACTATTGAACAAGGTAGGTGAGAGAATTTCTTTACGGCCAACTCTTAGACAGAAAGTGGGGAAAGCTTAGAGGTTCTGGTTTTTATAATCAGCTTGGGAAGAGAAATTCTGTGACTTGCTTCAGGAGAGAATAAGGGGCTGAGAGATAGGAGGGTAGGAAAAGGTTGGGTAGAAACTGTTTCTGAGTCCTTCACTTTGGGGTATCATTTTCTGAACCTCAACAGCAGGAAAGAGTAGGTAATAGGAAATTAGGTAACACTATTGACATAAATATTTCCTGAATTCTAAAGTGATCCATCATTTAAAAAATAACATTTTATTGGAATTAGTTGCAGAATTGGTATATCATTGTCTATTGATAATGCAGTTGGAATGATGAGTTAGAAATCAATTCACCATTTCTTTTTTTTTTTTTTTT